>NC_089506.1:66534100-66876600 GCF_036850995.1 Saccopteryx leptura | reverse complement strand
CTGTGAGAAAGAGACTGGGCTTTTAGAGATGCAAATTCCTTCTTAAAGAGCATGTGCAGAAAATCTCATTTTCAGCCACTTACCCAGGGCTCCAGTGGAGGAAGAGCTGAGAGTACTGGAGTTGCATAAGGAAAGTGTAAAGTTGGAAGCCCAGAGAGAGACACTGTGGGGGACAGCAACCAGAACCCTTGTGCTGAATTATTCTCCAGTACTGCAGTCACCATCTTTCTTGGGCAGAGCATCCCCTCTGTGAAACATCAGCCTGGGGAAAAGCAACTGCTCTACCCTAGGGAGTCTCTCCTACCTCAGTCATGGAGATGGGTCATTCTGAAAGGCCAGAAAGCAGGGGGCGCATCAGTGGCTAAGTTTTCTGGTGTTGAGACAAGAGCGTTTCCTCACACACTTCCGACTCTAGGAAGGGTGCTTCCACCTCACCAGAGACTTAGTAGAAACTGTATGGAGAGCAGGCAGACAACACTTCTGAGGTTCAGGGGCCACACCCACCAGACTCCTGGAGCCACACTCTACTGAAGTCTATGAAAAAAGTCAGTACAGACTGACACCTGGGGCCTGGGACAAAGCCACACCCACCATCCTTCCTAACCCCTGAATTGCTGCAGGCTTTAACTCTAGCAAAGGTTTTCTTGGCAGCTGAGCCCAACAAGCAGCCAGCAGACAGAGCCTGCAAGAGGCGAGACTCAGGGAACTTTCCCCCATGACCAGTGTGGATAAAAGCAAGCCTAGGAATGCAGCTTGGTATTTCCATGTGCACATGGGCTCAGCAGAGGCAGCCACAAACTCTGGACTGATTGTAGCTTCAAGAAGGATGCTGCCCTGGTGGGTTAGCTCAGTTGTAGAGCGTCAGCCTGGCATACAAGAGTCCTGGGTTCGATTCCCGGCCAGGGCACACAGGAGAAGCACCCGTCTGCTTCTCCACCCCTCCCGCTCTCCTTCCTCTCTGTCTCTCTCTTCCCCTCCTGCAGCCAAGGCTCCATTGGAGCAAAGTTTGCCCAGGCACTGAGGATGGCTCTGTGGCCTCTGCCTCAGGTGCTAGATTGGCTCTGATTGTGGCAGAGCAATGCCCCAAGATGGGCAGAGCATTGCCCCCTGGTGGGCATGCTGGGTGGATCCCGGTCGAGCACGTGCAGGAGTCTGTCTGACTGCCTCCCCATTTACGACTTCGGAAAAATACAAAAAAAAAAGAAGGATGAAAAGGGCCAGTCATGGGCAGTGTCTCCCACTGGTCTGTGTTGGGTTCCTGCCAGGGAAGCCGAGAGCTGGCACATCCATGGGCCAGCTGCAGAAAATGTCAGTTCAGGACCTAACAACCCTTGCTAGAGTGGTATCCTAAGGAAAGTCTCCTCACATGTGGCCCAGCTGAGGCGAGTTTCATTCTCTGTGATCAGTATCAGCACAGCGGCTCATGTGCATTGGATAGGGTGGAGCTTTACAGTCAGCTGGCCTGGGTACTTGATATCCTGCCCTACTGGGCTAGATTCCACAGGGGGGAGGGAGAGAGACTTGGAGCATGAACATTTAATGTGTGGGTCCCTGTGAGTCTATTGTTGGATCTGGTTTAGGGGCTTAGAAACCTTTGGGTAGGGCACAGTCAGCCCCAGGATATTACGCTCTCAGTCTTTCTCCCTGACACCAGTGTCTCACCAGCTGAAAGAACTTTTGCAGAGGGGACTGTTGGCCACACTTGTTGGGAAGAAATAAAATTTGAATATCCAGCAGTAGTTGAGGGATTAAGCTCTGGAGTAGAGGCCATATTTCCCATTTTAAGCTCCTGACCAAGAGACTCCTGATGTAGGGGGTCCCACTAATGTTGTATTTACAACCTCAGCTGCCCTAACCCACCATGCATGCAACTTGTAGAAGGATTGATTGGGTGAGGCCCATCTGAGCCCACACTATATTCTTATAACAAAAGACTATGTGAAGACCAGGCAGTTGCAAAAGAAAGAGGAGCAGCTGAAAAGTGCAGATATATCTTACACAGCATGAGGCTTTTACAGAGCTGCTGTCATCTCTATGCAGGAGGAAGATGATCCTTATTCAAAGGTGAGCCCTCCCACACTACCCAGACTCAAAAAAATGCAGACACAAACAGCAAAAAGTACAGTAGCTGCAGACAGATAACACACAGCAGGTTATAAAAAAAACAGCTAATGTCAACCCAAGAAGAGCTAGAACCAATACAGCTGGTAGTGGGTGGTAGAGAGCATTAACCTTAGACTCAGCTACATACATGAGCAGCATGCCCAAAGGAAGAGTCTAGCAGGCACCAGACACTGTGGAGATTAAATACACCCAACAGGACAGATATTGCACAGTGTGTAATACACATGATCAAGGTTGACCCTTAGAGCCAGCCTGCCTGAAGGAATAACTGTACCCACAAAAGGACCAACTGCATTTAATACTCATATACAATAAGAAAGAAAATAGAATACTGAAGAAGCATTCCTAGAACAAGAAAAACAGGTGGCCTGGAGGTCAGTACCACTGAGCCCATCTTCTTCATAAAGATAACACAAAATTTCAAAGTCAGACAGTGCTACCTAATGCACAGACAAAATGGGCAGAAATAGAAATGCAACCCAAATGATTTAACAAGAGAAATCCTCAAGAAAAGAACTGAGATGGAAATAACCAAACTACCAGATGCATAGTTTAAAATAATAATATTTAGGATGCTCAAGGATCCTAGAACAATAGAAAAACATAATGAACACCTCAATAAAGGAAGAGCATGCATCAGAAAGGACATTGGTATAATAAAAAAAGCCAATCAGAAATGACAAATACAATATCAGAAATTAAGACTGCACTAGAAGGAACAAATAGCAAACTGAATTAAGCAGAGGATCAAATCAGTGATTTAGAGGACAAGAAAAAAGAAAGCATGAAAGCAAAGCGGCAAAAAGAAAAGAGGCTCTAAAACGCTGAGAAAACTCTAAGCAACCTCTGTGACAACATGAAGAGAAAAAACACCCACATTATGGGGGATCATGAAGAAGAAATCGAACAAGAAATAAAGAACCTGTTTGAAAAAAATTATAGCTGAAAACTTCTCTAAAAAGTTGAAGAAAAATGTCAAAGAAGTACAAGAAGCACAGAGTTCCATTAAAGAGAAACCTAAGGAGGCCTACACCAAGATACATCATAATTAAAGTGCCAAAGTAAAAGACAAAGAAAGAATACTAAAAGCTGCAAGAGGAAAGCAGTTAAATATTTACAAAATAAAACCAAAACCCATAAGGATGACATCTGACTTCTCAACAGAAACATTTGAGGCCAGAAGGGATTGGCAAGAAATATTCAAAGTGATGCAAAACAAGAACCTATAACCAAGACTTCTTTATCCAGCAAGGCAATCATTTATAATTGAAGAAAAAAATTTTTTAAAAATTCCCAGACAAAAAGAAAATCAAGAAATTTATTACAACCAAATCAGTAAATCAAGGAATGTTAAGGGGACTGCTGTAAAAAAGAGCAAATGAAAAAAAAATCTGGAAAAAGAAGATTGTAAATTTAAAGAATAAAATGGCAATAAGTAAGTACTTGTAAATAATAACTTTAAATGTAAATGGATTAAATGCTCTATCAAAAGACATAAGGTAGCTGCATGGATAAAAAAACAGAGATCCATCTCAGAACAAAAGATACACCTAGACTGAAAGTGAAAGAATGAAAAAAGTATTTCATGCAAATGAAAAAAAATAACTTGGGTAGCAATACTTATATCTAACAAAAATAGACTTTAAAGCAAAGGCTATAGTAAGGCATAAAGAAGGTCACTAAATATGATAATAATAAAGGAAGCAATCCAACAGAAGGATATAACCATTGTAAATATTTATGCACCTAAATATATAAAGCAGATTTTCATAAGCATAAAGGGCTAAATCAACAGCAATACTATAATAGTAAGAGATGTTAATAACCCACCAACATCAATGGATAGATCCTCCAGACAGAAAATTAAAAAAATAACGGCTTTTAATGACATATTAAATCAACTGGATTTAATAGATATCTTCAGAATCTTTCAACCCAAAGCAGCAAAATATACATTTTTTCAAGTGCTCATGGTACATTCTTTAGGATACACCACATGTTAGGATGCAAAAAAAGTCTCAATAAATTTAAGAAGATTGAAATCATATCAAGCATTTTCTCGGATCACAATGGCATAAAACTAGAAATCAACTACAATAAAAAAACTGAAAAACACTTGGAGTCTAAATAGCATGTTATTGAATAATGAATGGTTAATAATTAGATCAAGAAAGAAATAAAAGATTTCCTTGAAACCAATGAAAACAAACATACAACAACTCAAAATTTATGGAACAAAGCAAAAGCAGACCAGAGAGGGAAATTCATAGCATTACAGGCATACTTTAAGAAGCAAGAAAAAGCTCAAATAAATAAGTTAATCCTGCATGTAAAAGAATTTTAAAAAAATACAAATAGGCCCTGGCCGGTTTGCTCAGCGGTAGAGCGTCGGCCTAGCGTGCGGAGGACCCGGGTTCGATTCCCGGCCAGGGTACATAGGAGAAGCGCCCATTTGCTTCTCCACCCCTCCGCCGCACTTTCCTCTCTGTCTCTCTCTTCCCCTCCCACAGCCAAGGCTCCATTGGAGCAAAGATGGCCCAGGTGCTGGGGATGGCTCTGTGGCCTCTGCCTCAGGCGCTAGAGTGGCTCTGGTCGCAACATGGCGACGCCCAGGATGGGCAGAGCATCACCCCCTGGTGGGCAGAGCGTCGCCCCATGGTGGGCGTGCCGGGTGGATCCCGGTCGGGCGCATGCGGGAGTCTGTCTGACTGTCTCTCCCTGTTTCCAGCTTCAGAAAAAAAAAAAAAAAAGGAAAAAAAAAAAAAAACAATAGATAAAAAAAAAAAGAAAAAAAAATACAAATAAATCCCAGAGGAAGTAGAAGGAAGGAAATAATAAAGATCAGAGTGGAAATAAATGACATAGAGGCTTAAAAAAATACAAAAGATCAATGTAATGAACAGCAGGTTTTTTGGAATGGTAACCAAGATTGACAAACCTTTAACCAAACTAATCAATACAAAAAGAGAGAGGAGTTAAAATTAGAGATGAAAAAAGAAAAGTAACAACTGACACCGCAGAAATACAAAGGATTGCAAAAAAAATACTCTGAAGATCTATATACTAAGAAATTGGACAACCTTGGTAAAATGGATAAATTCCTAGGAACATACAATCTTCCAAGATTCAATCTGGAAGAATCAGAAAACCAAAACAGACCAATTATTGTACAACAAATGAAATTGAAACAGTGATCAAAAAACTCCCAACAAACAAAAGTCCTGGACCACTTGGCTTCACGGGCAAATTTTATCAAATATTCAAAGAAAAACTATCTCCTATCCTTTTCAAGCTATTTCAAAAAATTCAAGAAGAGGAAAGACTTCCACACTCTTTTTATGGGGCAAGACTTATCCTCATTTCAAAACCAGGTAAAGACATGATAAAGAAAGAAAACTATAAAGACCAATATCCTTGATGAACATAAATGTTAAAATTCTCAAAGAATTATTAAGAAATCAGATTCAGCAATACATTTTAAAAGTCATACATCTTGATCAAATGGGATTTATTCCAGGGAGGCAAGGTTGGTATGATACTCACAAATAAATAAATGTGATTCATCACATAAACAAAAGGAAGGATAAATATCACATGATTATATCAATAGATGCACAAAAAGCATTTGATAAAATACAGCACAGCACCCATTTATGATCAGAACTTTCAGCAAAGTGGGAATACAGGGAACATAGCTCAACATGATAAAGGCTATCTATGACCAAAGGCCAACATCACACTCAATGAACAAAAATTAAAAGCAATCCCCTTGAGATCAGGAACACAGTAGAGGGGCCCACTTTCACCACTCTTTTTCAACATATTTCTGAAAGTCCTAACCACACTAATCAAACAACAAGAAGAAATAAAAAGTATCCTAATTAGAAAAGAAGAAGTAAACTTATCATAATGTGCTGATGACATGGTACTGTACATAGAAAACCCTAAAGTCTCAGTCAAAAAACTACTAGACCTGATAAATAAATTTGGCAAGGTGGAATAATATAAAATTAATATTCAGAAATCAGTGGCATTTTTAATACACCAACAATTAACTGTCAAAAAGAGAAATTAAGAAAACAATCTCCTTCACTATTGAAACAACAACAACAAAAGTAAAGTACCTAGAAGTAAATTTAACCAAGGATGTAAAGGACATTTACTCACAAAATTATTAGACATTGAAAAAGGAAATCAAGGAAGATACAAAGAAGTGGAAGCATGTACTGTGTTCATAGATAGGAAGAATAAACATCATTAAAATGTCTATATTACCCAAAACAATATATAGATTCAATGCAATTCCAATTAAAATACCAGTGGCATTCTTCAAAGATATAGAACAAATATTCCAAAAATTTATATGGAACCAAAAAAGAATCGAATAGATTCAGCAATCTTGAGAATGAAGAATAAAGTGGGAGGTATCACAATTCCCGATATCAAGTTATACTACATGGCCATTATAATCAAAATAGCTTGGTACTAGCATAAGAACAAACATATAGATCAATGGAACAGAACAGAGAACCCAGAAATAAACCCACCCCTTTATGAACAATTGATATTTGACAAAGGAGGTAAGAGCATACAGTAGAGTAAAGACAATCTCTTTAATAAATAGTGTTGGGGAAATAGGACAAGTACATGCCAGAAAAATAAAACTAGACCACCAGCTTACACCATTCACAAAAATAAACTCAAAATGGACAAAAGACTTAAATGTAAGTTACGAAACCATCAACATCTTGGAAGAATACATAGGCAGTCAACTCTCTGATATTTCTTGTAGCAATATTTTTGCCTATTTATCTCCACAGGCAAATGAAATAAAGGACAAAATAAACAAATGGGACTATATCAAACTAAAATTCTTTTGCACAGCAAAAGAGACCATGAACAGAATAAAAAGACATCCCTCACAATGGGGAACATATTTGCCAAAACATCTGATAAGAGGTTAATAACAAAAATTTATAAAAAAAATTTAAAACTCAACACCAAGAATGTAAATAATCCATTTGAGAAATGGGCAAAAGAACTAAATAGACACTTCTCCAAAGAGGACATACAGATGGCCAATAGGTATATGAAAAAATGTTTAATATCATTAATAATTACAGAAAAGCAAATTAAAACCACAATGAGATAACATTTCACACCTATAAGAATGGTGCTCATTAACAAATCAATACACAATAAGTGCTGACTACTGTTTTGAGAAAAGGAAACCCTTCTATGTTGCTGGTGTAAATGCAGATTTGTGCAGCCACTGTGGAAAACAGTACAGAGTTTCCTCAAAAATTTAAAAATGGAATGCCTCTTGACGCAGCTATCTCACTTTTAGGAATATATCCTGAGAATACCAAATCACTGATTTAAAAGAAGATATGCATTCCCGTGTTTATTGCTGCATTGTTTACAATAGCCAAGATCTGGAAACAGCCCAAGTATTCGTCAGTAGATCAGAAGATTAAAAAGCAGTGGTACATATACACAATGGAATACTATGAGACCATAAAAAAGAGGGAAATCTTACATTTTGCAATGGCATGGATGAATTTGGAGATTGTTATGCTAAGTAAAGTAAGCCAGGCAGAGAAAGACACATATCATATGATCTCACTTCTATGTGGAATCTTATGAACAAAGTGAACTGAGGAAAAGAATAGAGGTAGAGTTGCGGTCATAGGGTAGCGGAGGGACAGCTGTCAGAGGGAAAGGGGATGGGGTTATGGAATCAGAGAAGGTGAAGAGATTAGTGAAATTTTATTTATATATATATAAACACATAGATAACAGATAACAGGACAGCAAATCCCAAAGAGAAGGGGGGGGCAGTTTCAGGGGGAGGAGTGCATAGGGGGTTAATCAGGGACAAGAGGGTGGGAGTGAGGGAATTATATTGAGTGGGACACTTGAATTCATGTTAACACAATAAATTAAAATTAATAAATGTAAAAATGTGTGTGTGTATTCACATGGAAAATTATCATATAGGGATACTTCTTGTAATATGTTCTGAATCTGTATATTAAGATATGTGTATTGAGTTGTATAAGCAATTTTTGTTTCAATCATTGAGGTTAAATTTCATTAAAGATTATTAAAATTTATCCACAAATATATCCATTAATATTTATCCATAAATACCATAATGATAGCTACTCTTTTTATATAGATGTGTTTAATAAAATATTTAAGTTGATATTAAAAGCACTATAAGTAGTCTTTTGTAGAAATATATTATTTTATTTAATGTTTAATATTTCTTTTATAATCTCATTATCAGTATCTTTCACACTTCCTGACATTATTTAAGAGAATTACCATGCTTCTTTTTATGGTACAGCAAACAAAAGACAAAAATATATATCTGTTCAATGGCATTCTATATATTTCTTTAATAAGAATGTGATATTTTAATTTTTCAGTAACAATAATAAATTTCCATTTGTTTACTAATAATTTCAAGTACTTCATGTTGTATTTGGTTATAGAATATACAAAGTTTATTAGCAAAGATTTTATGGAGAGAACCTAATGTATTGTGTATTTCAATTATGTTGCTTAAAATTTATAAAACATTTAATAGTTTATAAAATAATCTCCTAAAGTGTATTAGTTTTCTATTGGTGCCATAACAGATACCACAATTGTTCATATGGAAAAAGGCATGCCAGGCCCTGGCCAGTTGGCTCAGTGGTAGAGCATTGGCCTGGCGTGCGGGGGACCCGGGTTCGATTCCTGGCCAGGGCACATAGGAGAAGCGCCCATTTGCTTCTCCACCCCCCCCCTCCTTCCTCTCTGTCTCTCTCTTCCCCTCCCGCAGCAAAGGCTCCATTGGAGCAAAGATGGCCTGGGCGCTGGGGATGGCTCCTTGGCCTCTGCCCCAGGCGCTAGAGTGGCTCTGGTCGCGGCTGAGCGACGCCCCAGAGGGGCAGAGCATCGCCCCCTGGTGGGCAGAACGTCGCCCCTGGTGGGTGTGCCGGGTGGATCCCGGTCCGGCGCATCGGGAGTCTGTCTGACTGTCTCTCCCCGTTTCCAGCTTCAGAAAAATACAAAAAAAAAAAAAAAAAAAAAAGAAAGAAAAAAAAGAAAAAGGCATGCCAATTATAATTATTAAAATAGTTTTATTAACTCAACAGAATGTCACAGTGGAACAGTAAGCCTACTTTTGTCCATTCCTGTACAATAAAATATGACCATGGGAGTGACTTGTCACATTCACATTGTCCAGTGATCAGAACATGTTATCTTGGAATTTAAGGGCAGAGGTAAGATTTTGCTTACTATATATAGATTACCTGTTTACCTGTTAAGTTATTAATATAATTATGACTTTATAATTATTATGATTTAGTTTTTCTGGGGCTCAGATATTCATATAATTAGTATAAATTCTAGTCATTTGTAGTGGAGTTAAATAGATCTTGAAACAAAGGTCTTTGAAAAATTTATGTTCCAAAAAATATTTTGTCTCTCTAACAAATGAGCTAAATAGACATAAAAGTGGAAACAAGCACTGCCAAAGTTGATACAATGCTTTTGTGTTTTGTTTTGTTTTTGTTAAAACACAATATGGAAGACTAGAAGAAAATAAAATGATATGACATAATCTAAGTGGTAGATATTCAATATTAATTACCTTGTCATGCAGATTTTTTGATATAGCAGTCAATGACTATATATACTAAATGTTTGAACACATGAATTACCCAAATGAACATCCAGATGATTATTTTTAGTCATTAGAATGACTTATTTTTCTCGACCAACACTATCCAATACAGTAACCTCTTAGCATGTAAGATCATTGAGCAGGTGAAATGTGAATAAAACATAACAGACCTGATAAATTCAGGGGCTATAGCAGTGGTGGAATTCAAATAATTTAACAACTGTTTATCTGCCTTAATGGCCATTTTAAATATAAAAAAGCTATATACTGAAATAAGGTTTATTATTTTATACAATTTAATACTTAAGAACAAGAAAAGAAGTACATAAATCTAGCCTATGTTCTAAGAAAGAGTTTTAAAATATTTGTTTAAAAAGAGTAAAGAATGTAAATTTGTGATTTCCACATTGGGCAGCTGCTCTGGTGACTACCTTAGGAAAAACCCTGATTACAAATGCCATTTTGCAAACAGGTTCAACAAACTCAACAAAAAATGAGGTATCGGTCCTGCTGAACTGGTGAGAACTGGCTGAATCTCACCACTGGCCTATAGGACAGGTCTGCCAACCTCAGTTAAGTAAAGTAACCACACCAATGATCTGATTATAAATTCCCAACTGAACAATTTATTATGTGTAGTCAAGTCCCAGGCCTCTACTATTTTAATAAAAAGTGAATCTTTATTTCAAGGGTACCCTGTTCATTGTTCTCATGCATATAGGGTAACATACCCTTGGAATGTCATATCTTATCCAGATCCTTTGGAAGCAGAAGCACAGACTGGAGAACAGTGACTACAAAATGATTCACTGTTATCTTGTTGCCTGCATATTATCTCTATTTAGTGTAAATGTTATAATGTTAACTATGCTTACTATCCTGTACCTACAAGGTAACAAAAGTATGTGTCTCTCCATTTTACTTTTTATGCAGTCCTTCAAATTTTCCCTCTTTGCTTTATCCCACCACAGTAATCTACCACTACTAAATTTCATGTAACCTACTGTTGGTTGAATAAGTTATTAAATATATATATATATATATATTTATATATATGTAATTTATATATATGCAATTTATTTATATATATGTAATTTATATATATATATATGTAAATATATATATATATGTTTGCTCGCTTATAGTTTGTATTGGGTGTGGGGGACAGGCTGTAATCAGGCCCAGTCGTTATAACCTAAGGCTTAGGGGGGTTTTTTTGTGTGGTTTTTTTTTTTGTTTTTTGTATTTTTCCAAAGCTGGAAATGGGGAGGCAGTCAGACAGACTCTTGCATGCGCCCGACCGGGATCCACCTGGCATGCCCACCAGGGGACGATGCTCTGCCACAATCAGAGCCATTCTAGCACCTGAGGCAGAGGCCACAGAGCCATCCTCAGTGCCCCGGCAAACTTTGCTCCAGTGGAGCCCTGGCTGCAGGAGGGGAAGAGAGAGACAGAAAGGAAGGAGAGGAGGAGGGGCGGAGAAGCAGATGGGCGCTTCTCCTGTGTGCCCTGGCTGGGAATTGAACCCGGGACTCCTGCATGCCAGGCCAACGCTCTGCCCTAAGGTTTAGTTTTAAGACTAAGTTATTCCCCACACCCTTGACTAATTGCATGATGTGGGGTGGTGCACTTTTACGAGGAATCCTATTATGCCTCAGATAAGTAACTTTGTATCAGAGACTTCCTTATTTGTATATTGGATTAAAGGTTTTGATTTCTATACTATAAAGTGGGGCAGACCAGGAGCTTGCTCACTCTCCATTCCTGAGATTAGTATTAGAGGAGAGAGCAGAGAAAGGCCACATGGAGGAGAAGAGAGGTAACCAAGATAGTGGAGGGCTAAAGGAGAAGCCAGTTTGTGCAGAGAGAAGGAGATGAGAAACAGAAGTGAATAAGGCTGGTGAGGTAGATACCTCTGATTCTAGAAAACTCAGATAAATCAGTAGCTTTGTGAGCACTGAATGAGTGGGTTTTGGAGCCCAGTGTGTGTTTTTATTTGCCCGCTGGGTGCAAGCTAGGATTAAAGGTGATGGTTCACCAGTTTTTGGCTCCGTTGTTTCATGACCAACTGTCCAAATGTAATGGGAACCTGCACTGGCCAAGCAGCTGTGATGATGGCCATGGCTATTGACTTTACACCTTCCTTATTTTTTCTCCTTTAATGCTAAATTTATAAAAAAAAAAACTGCCAATCTGTCAATCTCCTGAACACTTCTCAATCCCTTAAAATCTTACTTTATGTCTTTTTATTAGCTGAAATGAACTCTTAAAAAACTTTTCTAAATGTTTGGGCTTCTTTTTGTTGATGACAGAAGTAATGCTACTACTACAAATTGAAATGTGTGATTACATATGAAAGGAATCTAATTTGAAAGTGTTAAGGAAAAAAATATAATCTATCCCATGAATCAACTTATATTGGTTGCCTTTGAAATAATATTTTAGATATTTGGGGTGAAATAAATTATAGTAATAAAAATAACTTCAAGAGTTTCTTTATTTTTCGTGAGAGGAGAGGAGGCAGAGAGACAGACTCCCATGTGTACCCTGACAGGGATCCACCTGGCAAGCTCACTAGAGGGAGAGGTGCTGCCCATCTGGAGCCATGTTGTTCCATGGCTCAGATATATGGCCAATTTTTATCTCCTGAGACAGAGACCATGGAGCCATCTTCAACTCATAATGCCAGCTTGTTAGAACCAGTTAAGTCATGGGTAAAGGAGGGAAAGAGAGAAGAGAGAAAGAGAGAGAAGGGAGAAGAATGGAAATACCAGATGGTATCTTCTCCTGTGTGCCCTGTCTAGAAATTCAACCTGGGACATCTACATGCTAGGCCAACACTCTAACACTGAGTCAACCAGCCAAGGCCCTAGTTTCCCTTAAATTATTTTTTAATGCTGATACTTGAAAAATTTTAATTACATATAGGTGTTTCACATTATTTATGTATTGAACAGTACTTTTTTAAAACAACACAGAAAGAAATGTTTCTTTATTACTCATATTAATTACCCATATCAATATAGCAATAAGTTATTTTCCTATTATCTACATACTACTTATAGATAAATATTTCACTCTTTACATATGTACAGCCATTTAAATCATTAAAACATAAAAATGAATAAAACTTGTAAAGGATATTATTATTTTATATTAAAACTGAAGGAGACTATGAGTCAATGCACATTTTGCTTGTCCTTGACTGTACTCCAGATTGCTTTGCTGCTTGTTGAGCACATTTCTTCTCTCCTTCCAGGTCTGATAAACTGAACCCAATGTTAATCTTCTATTAATTCAAAAGCACCTATGTTCTTGGATCAGTTTTGCTTGATACAAAGAAAAATGAGAAATTAGGCCCATTGAAATGCAAAGAAAGACAACAAAAAGGAATAAAAAGGAGTGGGCTTTTGGCCAGCTACTTCCAACATAGCTCATTTAAATTTTGCACTTGTTAAAGTGAAACAAAATATTAATGAGTCTGTCAAAGAGAGCTTATAAACACTGAAGAATTGAGGAGCAGCAAGACGACAGTGGAGTAGGCAGATGTACCAACTTCCACCTCCCAGAACCAAAGTAGATTACAACTTAATTTTAAGAACCATCATCTGGAAAAACCAACTTTTGACTAAACTAAGAGGACTCTTTATTGAAAGAACACCAAAGAAGCAACACTGAGGCTGGTAGGAAAAGCAGAAATGCCGAGAGGGCTGCCCAGCTCCCAGGAGTGAACAGCAGCCTGGAGAGACTAGCGTGGTGGAAAGAGAGATTAGCAGAGAGGGAAGGGTCCTGAGCCTTAGGAACAAAGCCCAGGCTGCAACCACAGAGCCTAGAGGAAGCATATGGACATTTTTTAGCTGTGATATAAGTCAGGATACTGTTTGTGAGAAAGAGACAGATTTCTCAGACCCAGGATTCTTCTTAAAGTGACAGTGCAGAAAAGCATGCAAAGGTGCTAACCCCTGCCCACTTGTGGCCCTGAGAGAGGCACACAGCCCCACTTGCAGGGGTGAGGTGAAGGCCAAGGCTTGTAGACATGGGCATGTAAACACAGCCCCTTCCTTGAAGGAAAGGCTGAAACCATAGCAACAGCCACAGCTGGCAGGCACTGGCAATGTCCATACCCGAATGCCCAAGGCAGCAACAGAGGGGATGGTGGGCCTGCAGACAGACCACACCTAGGGAACACAGAGGTCACACCCACTGGACTCCAGTGGCCACACACTTGTTATACACAGACCAAATGGGAAGGCAGAGAAATGCACCCCAATTGAATCAAAGGAAATCCCCAGAAAAGGATTTGAATGAGTTATATATAACCAAATTACTGGATGCAGAGTTTAAAATAATGATTGTTAGGATGCTCAAAGATCTTAGAACAACAATAGATGGTCATAGTGAACAACTAAATAAAGAAACAGCAAGTATAAAAAAGGACATTGAAACAATAAAAAGAATCAGTCAGAAATAACAAATACAATGTCAGGAATGAACACCACAATGAAAGGAATTAAAAGCAGAATGGATGAAGCTTAGGATCGAATCAGTGAGTTAGACAACAAGATAACTGAAGCATGGAAGCACAGCAGAAAAAAAAGAGACTCAAAAAGTCTGAGGAAACTCTAAGAGAGCTCTGTGACAACATGAAGAGAAATAACATCTGCATCATAGGGGTTCCTGAAGAGGAAGAGAAAGAACAAGGGATAGGGACTTTGTTCAAACATGTCATAGCTGAAAACTTTCCTAAATTAATGCAGGAAAAACTCTCACAAGTTTAAGAAGCACAGAGAATTCCATTAAAGAGAAACCCAAAGAAATCTACACCAAGACATATCATAATTAAAATACCAAAGCTAAGTGATAAAGAGAAAATATTAAAAGCTGCTAGCGAAAAAAAGGCTATCACCTACAAAGAAACCCCAATAAGGATGACATTGACTTCTCAACAGAAACACTTGAGGCCAGAAGGGAATGGCAAGAAATATTCAAAGTTATGTAGAACAAGAACCTACAACCAAGACTACTTTATCCAGCAAGGTTATTGCTTAAAATGGAAGAAGAAATAAAAAGCTTCCCAGACAAAACAAAAAACAAAAAAACAAACAAACAAAAAAACAACCACAAAACTCAAGGAATTTATTATAACCAAACCAATGCTGCAAGAAATGTTAAGGGGTTTGTTGTAAACAGATCAAAGGGGGAAAAAATATATGAAAAGATAGTTTTAAAGAATACAGTTTTAAAAAATAAAATGGAAATAAACAACTACATATCAAAAATAACCTTAAATGTAAATGGATTAAATGATTCATTCAAAAGACATAGGGTAGCTGTGTGGATAAAAAAAAAACAAGACCCATCCATATGCTGTCTACAAGAGACACATCTTAAAACAAAAGATGCAAATGAACTGAAGGTAAAAGGATGGAGAACAATATTTCATGCAAATGGAAATTTAAAAAAAGCTGGCATAGCAATATTTATATCACACAAAATGGACTTTAAAATAAAGGCTATAGTAAGAGATAAAGAAGGTCACTACATAATGATAAAGGGTGCAATCCAACAGGAAGATATAACCATTATAAATATCTATGTACCTAATATAGGAGCACCTAAATATATAAAGCAGACTTTGATGGATATAAAAGCTGAGATCAACAGCAATACTATAATAGTAGGGAATTTCAATATTCCACTAACATCACTAGATAGATTCTCAAGAAGAAAATTAACAAAGAAACAGCAGACTTAAAGGATACACTATATCAACTAGATTTAATAGATATCTTCAGAACCTTTCACCTTAAAGCAGCAGAATATATACATTCTTTCCAAGTGCTTATGGTACATTCTCTAGGATAGACCACATGTTAAGGCATAAAAGCAGTCTCAACAAATTTAAGATTAAAATCATATTAAACATTTTTTTCTGATCACAATGGCATGAAACTAGAAATCAATCACAACAGAAAAACTGAAAAATACTTAAACACTTGGAAACTAAATAGCATGTGATTAAATAACGAATGGGTTAACAATGAGATCAAAGAAGAAATAAAATAATTTCTAGAAATGAATGATAATGAGCATAAAGGAACTAAAAACTCATGGAACACAGCAAAAGCAGTTCTGAGAGGAAAGTTCATAGCATTAGAGGCATATCTTAAGCAGCTAGAAAAAGCTCAAAAAACAACTTAACCATGCATCTAAAAGAACTAGAAAAAGAAGTTCAAGTAAAGGCCAGAGATAGAAGAAAGAAGGTAATAATAAGGATCAGAATGAAAATAAATGATATAGAGGCTAAAGAAACAATACAGAGGATCAATGAAACCAGGAGCTGGTTCTTTGAAAAGGTAAACAAGATCGATGAACCTTTAACCAAACTCACCAAGAAAAAAAGGAGAGAGGATTCAAATAAATAAAATTAGAAATGAGAGTGGAGAGATATGATAACTGACATAACAGAAAAACAAAGGATTGTAAGAAAATACTATGAAGAACTGTATGCCATAAAATTAGACAACCTAGATGAAATGGACAAATTCCTTGAAACACATAATATTTTAAAAATCAATCTAAAATAATCAAAAAACCTAAACAGACCGATTACAACAAATGATATTAAAACAGTTATCAAAAAACTCCCAACAAACAAAAGCCCAGAGCCCGATGGCTTCATAAGTGAATTCTACAAAATATTCAAAGAACTAACTCCTATGCTTCTCAAGTTATTTCAAAAAATTCAAGGCATGACCTGTGGTGGCGCAGTGGATAAAGAGTCGACCTGGAAATGCTGAGGTCGCCAGTTTGAAACCCTGGGTTTGCCTGGTCAAAGCACATATGGGAGTTGATGCTTCCAGCTCCTCCCCCCTTCTCTCTCTCTGTCTCTCCCTCTTCTCTATAAAATGAATAAATAAATAAAAAAATTCAAGAAGGAGGACTTTCAACCTCCTTTTAAGAGGAGAGCATAATTCTGATTCCAAAACCAGGCAAAGACAACACAAAAAAAGAAAATTATAGGACAATATCCCTGATACATCTAGATACTAAAATTATGAACAAAATATTAGCCAACCAGATCCAACAATATATGAAAAAATCATACACCATGATCAAGTGGGATTTATTCCGGGGAGGCAAGGCTGATACAATATTCTCAAATCAATCAACGTGATTCATCACATAAACAAAATGAAGAAGAAAAACCACATGATAATTTCAACAGATGCAGAAAAGGCATTTGATAATATCCAGCACCCATTCATAACCAAAACTCTCAGCAAAGTCGAAATACAGGAAACATATCTAAACATAACAAAGGACATCTATGACAAACCCACAGCCAACATCATACTTAATAGGCAAAAATTAAAAGCAATCCCCTTAAGATCAGGAACAAGGCAGGGGTGCCCCCTTTCACCACTCTTATTCAACATAGTTCTGGAAGTCCTAGCCAGAGCAATCAGACAAGAAGAAGAAATAAAAGGCATCCAAAATTGGAAAAGAAGAAGTAAAGCTATCATTATTTGCAGATGATATGATATTGTATATAGAAAACCCTAACGTCTCAGTCAAAAAACTACTAGACATGATAAATGAACTCAGCAAGATAGAAGGATATAAAATTAATACTCAGAAATCAGTGGCATTTTTATACACTAACAATGAACTGTCAGAAAGAGAAATTAAGCAAACAATCCCCTTCACTATTGCAACCAAAAAAATAAAGTAGTAGAAGTAAATTTAACCAAGGAGATTAAAGACTTATTCTTGGAAAATTATAAAACTTTGGTAAAGAAATCAAGAAAGATACAAACAAGTGGAAGTATATACCATGCTCATGGTTAGGAAGAAAAAACATCATTAAAATGTCTATATTACCCAAAGCAATTTATAAATTTAATGCAATACCAATTAAAATACCAATGACATACTTCAAAGATATAGAACACATATTCCAAAAATTTATATGGAAACAAAAAAGAACATGAATAGCCTCTGCAATCTTGAAAAGAAGGAATAAAGTGGGAGGTATCACACTTTCTGATATTAAGTTATACTACAAGGCCATTGTACTCAAAACAGCCTGGTACTGGCATAAGAACAGGCATATAGATCATAGGAACAGGACAGAGAACCCAGAAATAAACCCACACCTTTATGGACAACTGATATTTAACAAAGCAAGTAAGAGCATACAATGCAGTATAGACAGCCTCTTCAATAAATGGTGTTGGGAAAATTGAACAGCTACCTGAAAAAAAAACAAAACTAGACCACCAACTTACACCATTCACAAAAATAAACTCAAAACAGCCCTGGCCGGTTGGCTCAGCGGTAAAGCGTCGGCCTGGTGTGCGGGGGACCTGGGTTCGATTCCCAGCCAGGGCACATAGGAGAAGCACCCATTTGCTTCTCCACCCCCACCCCCTCCTTCCTCTCTGTCTCTCTCTTCCCTTCCTGCAGCCAAGGCTCCATTGGAGCAAAGATGGCTCCTTGGCCTCTGCCCCAGGTGCTAGAGTGGCTCTGGTCACGGCACAGCGATGCCCCGGAGGGGCAGAGCATCGCCCCCTGGTGGGCAGAGCGTCGCCCCTGGTGGGCGTGCCGGATGGATCCCGGTCGGGCGCATGCGAGAGTCTGTCTGTCTCTCCCCGTTTCTAGCTTCAGAAAAATACAAAAACAAAAAACAAAACAAAAAACAAACAAACAAAAAAACCAAAACTCAAAACAGATAAAAGACTTAATGTAAGCTGTGAAACCATAAGCATCTTAGAAGAAAACATAGGCAGTAAGCTCTCCGACATTACTCATAGCAATATATTTGCTGATTTATCTCCACGGGCAAGGGAAATAAAAGACAAGATAAGCAAATATGACTATATCAAACTAAAAATACTTTTGCACAGCTAAAGACAATAAGAACAGAATAAAAAAACAAACTACACAATGGGAGAGCATATTCAACAATACATCTGATAAGGTGTTAATAACCAAAATTTATAAAGAACTTGTAAAACTCAACACCAGGAGATAAAAAATCCAATCAAAAAATGGGCAAAAGAAATGAACAGACACTTCTCTAAAGATGACATACAGCTTGTCAATAGGCATATGAAAAAAATGCTTAACATCAGTAATCATTAGAGAAATGCAAATTAAAACTACAATGAGATATCACTTCACACCAATCAGAATGGTGCTCATCAACAAAACAACACAGAATAAGTGCTGGCAAGGATGTGGAGAAAAGGGAATCCTCCTTCACTGCTGGTGGGAATGCAGACTGGTGCAGCCACTGTGGAAAACAGTATGGAGATTTTTCAAAAAATTAAAAATTGAACTGCCTTTTGACCCAGCTATCGCACTTTTAGAAATATACCCCAAGAACACCATAGCACTGTTTCAAAAGAAGAAATGCACCCCCATAATTATGGCAGCATTGTTCACAATAGCGAAGATCTGGAAACAGCCCAAGTGTCTGTCAGCGGACAAGTAGATTAAAAAGCAGTGGTAAATATAAACAATGGAATACTATGGGGCCATGAAAACGAAGAAATCTTACCTTTTTCGACAACATGGATGGACATGGAAACTATTATGTTAAGTGAAATAAGCCAGGCATAAAAAGAAAATTATCATATGACCTCACTCATTTGAGGAATCCAATGAACAATGTGAACTGAGACACAGAATTGAGACAGAGGAGAGATCAAAGGGAGCAGAGGAAAAGAGAACAGAAGAAAAGGGGATGATAAGATGCTACAAACCTGAAGGGAAGGGTGGAGGGCGCTGTGGGGAAGGGAGCAAGGAAGATGTTGAGGGGAATAGGGGAGGGCAAATGCATTCGGAGCAACACTAGAATCTATGTAAACACAACAAGTTAAAATCAATAAAAGAAAAATAAAGACTGAAGAATTAAAAAGGATGAAGTCTGAATGATATAAAAATAATTTTTTAGTAAATTCTTTCCAAACACTCATGCGCAGGTATATTATGTAAACCCTTAGTTTTACAAATCTTTCTATTGTTACAAGTGGACTCAGTGTGACTGTTCCCATAAGGAAAGAATAAAATGGTTTTGAAAAAAATATCTTGGAAAATTGCCTATACTTTTTAAAAGTAATAAAAAGTGACCAAATGACTCAGCAAGTTTGAGCAACATGCAGAGATTCTAGGAAACGCTATCTTGTCATACAAATTATGTTTGATTACAAAATCTAAGTACTAAACTGAATGTAGGTAGTTAAGTCTAAACAGGCTAATACATTTTACATTCAGTATAAAAGGATACTACATAAAAAAGAAAATGGTTATCATTATTTGTAAAATATTTTAGTTTGTTTTTTAAGTTTTTATATGTACCAATAACATACTCAAATAAGAATTTGTTAACTTTACCTCTCAATCACAACATAAATATTTTTTGAGAAATTTATAGATGTGTAAAAAAAATTAACAAAGAAACGTATGAACAGACAACATTATGGGGATTGCTAGAGGGAAAGGGAGATGAGGGAGGAAGAAGTTAAAGTGAGGATAAATGGTGATGCAAGGAGACTTGACTTTGGGTGGTGAACACAGTGCAATGTACAGATGAGTTTTTATTGAATGATACACCTGAAATCTGTATAAGTTTATAAGTAATGTAACCCCAATAAATTCAATAAAAAATGTTTAAAAAGGAATAAAAATGTAAATTAATACTTGTATATCTTATAGTAGCTATAAAACAGGTCCATCTAAGTATTATGCAGACAGTGAACCTGTACATTACATTATGTATGGTTTCCTTGAACACAAGATAATTTACAATATAACATTCATGCCTTAAAAATTATATACAGTAAGTCCTTCAGAAAATTTGTAATGCAACATATTTATGAGGAAAAATGTATCATTTTAAGCAAATTTAAAATGAATAAAACATTCAACTAAATTTTTTGAAAATAATATGTCAAATAATAGTAAATGAAGGCAAATATAAAAGCAGAGATATTATTTTAAAATGAAAAAGCAATAATTTAATAAAAATCCAGATTTAGTTCTTGAAATAATAACAAGTTTGATTCAATACTTTTTAGTCAAAATATAAAAAAAAGGAGACTCTGACAGGTTGGCTCCAGAGGTAGAGCCCAGCATGTGGAAGTCTCAGGTTCAATTCCTGGTCAAGGCATACAGGAGAAGTGACTATCTGCTTCTCCACTCCTCCTCTTTCTCCTCTTCCCCTTTCTCTATCTTCCCCTCCTGCAGCCATGGCTCAAATGGTTCAAGCAAGTTGGCACCAAGTGCTGAGAATGGTTCCATGGCCTGCCTCAGGCACTAAAATAGCTCTGTTGCTGAACAATGGAACAGCAAACCCAGACTAACAGAACATGGGGTGCATGCAGAAGTTTGTCTCACTACCTCTCCACCTCTCACTTAAAATATATATATTCTGCAAATACTACAATCATAATTTAGAAACAAGGAATATATTCAGTAATAAAATTAAAATGATAGAAGATAGGTTGATGAACTCTATATTAATAAATGTGAATATTTCATTACTATGTTGGATTTTCTAAAGAAATAGAAATACTAATTCAAATTGTATTAATCAGAAATAAATATTTAAATAAAAAAGTATGAGAAATATTTAGAAACTGTTCAAAAACTAAAAAATAGCTCACTTCATAGCATGTACTTTAAAATTTTAAGAATATCTGACTATTGTACAATTTGCGATCTTTCATGACATAAAAGCAGCAGTGAACTTTTTCAATTATTTTTTAAAAAGGGTAAATTTGATACAAAAATATATAAAATAAACAAATAGAAAGTACACTTATGCCTACAGTGGCCAAAATGACACTATTTTAAACATGATCTACCTAATATAATAAAATATAACACATCATATCCTGTCCCAATCTTCTTTATATTTGTCAATTGTATGTTGCACAGAAAAAATATATGTATCTATATAAATATATATAAATATTTTGAAGGTGAACAAAGTCTTTATCTTTTCTTCCCCCTGCTTTCTTGCTTCAGATGACACATGTAATGCCTTGATGCTCTAGCAGCTATCAAGGACCATGAGGTGATTGATCTTAAGTATGAAAAGTACCAGGCCCTGGCCGGTTGGCTCAGTGGTAGAGCGTCGGCCTGGCGTGCAGAAGTCCCGGGTTCGATTCCCGGCCAGGGCACACAGGAGAAGCGCCCATCTGCTTCTCCACCCCTCCCCCTCTCCTTCCTCTGTCTCTCTCTTCCCCTCCCACAGCCGAGGCTCCATTGGAGCAAAGATGGCCCGCGGGCTGGGGATGGCTCCTTGGCCTCTGCCCCAGGTGCTAGAGTGGCTCTGGTCGCAACAGAGCGATGCCCCAGAGGGGCAGAGCATCGCCCCCTGGTGGGCAGAGCGTTGCCCCTGGTGGCCGTGCCGGGTGGATGCGGGAGTCTGTCTGACTGTCTCTCCCTGTTTCCAGCTTCAGAGAAATACCAAAAAAAAAAAGTAAAGTACCTGGCTCAAAATTGGCTAAAAAAATGGGGGCCAATGCTGCCTCAGAATAGTTGACACACTGATCTATACTCTATAGTTTTGTCTTGTATAGTTGATAAAATGAATTCTTGTTTAAGCTAATATTGAAACAAATTCTACAGATAAATTATTCTGATATCTTGAATTTGCTTTCTTCTTTGAGCATGACATAAACATATCAGAAGAATAATGTGTAAGGAAAGGGTTAAAAAAATTAGAATAGGGGTCTGCAAGAGAAGTAAAATGTGGAGAAACTGAATAAAATATATAAAATATATTAAAACAAATATGTAGATATTACTTTTTCTATAAATATTAAATATAAAATATTTGAAATGTGAGTTTAAATAAAATAAAAGTTTCATAAAGGACAACATGAGGTCTTGAACTATAACTTTTAAAGAAATGAAACTAAAAACGTACTAGATGCAAAATCCAGAGTGCTAACCATCACATAGCATGGATGGATTTAGAGAGTATTATGTTGAGATAAGCCTGTCAAAGAAAGACAAATACCATATGATCTCACTCACATGGAGAATCTAATGAATAAAATAAACTAATAAACAAAATATAAACAGAGACATGGATACATGAAACAGACTGACAGCTGTTGGAAGGAAGGGGTTGGGGGCTGGATGAAAAAAGGTGAAGAGATTAAGCAAAAAATTCCATCAATCCATCTATCTATATCTATCTATCTATCTATCTATCTATCTATCTATCTATCTATCTATCTATCATCTATCTATCTATCATCTATCTATCTATTATCTATCTATCTATCTATCTATCTATCTATCTATCTATCTATCTATCTATTTATCTATTATTATATAACACATAAAAATAGGCAATAGTGTGGTGATAGCCAGAAAGAAAGAGTAGGGGCAGGAGGGAGGACAAAAATAGGATTAATGAGGTGAAGAAAGAAAGAGACTGTGTGTGGGGTTATGGTGAATGATGCACTGTACAGGTATGTTTTATTGAATTGAACATTTGAAGCCTGTATGATTATGTGCTTTAATATCACCTTTGTAAATTTAATAAATAAAGAAATAAAGTAACATTCAAGTGACATAGCTTAGGGAGAGCTATTGGACATGAAGGTAAAGGTTCATTAGTCAGAGGTAAGCACAATCAGTGGTATGACTGCTTCCAAAAATCTCAAACTTAGAAAATAGTAATGAAATTATTGAAATACTCCTGCTAAATTACATGAATTCATAAAGCATTTATAAAATGAATATAATCTATGCTGCCACAATTCTCATTTCTTTAAGTTTCTATATATTGAATTATCAATTGTGCAACAATTAATTCCATAAAGATGCTAGTAGTATGCTATAGATGTAGCATTAGTTCAAAACAAATTTTCACAACACATTAATATTCTGAAACATTCAAGAATAACTTCTACATAATTAAAAATAAGCTCTAGTCATATATGAAAATCTTAAGGGAAATGGCTGAAAATATTTAAAGCTGAAGCCATATATGCAATGACTTCAAGAACTATTATATGATATTTTCCCAAAATATTTATGTAAAAGGTGACATTGTTACTGCAGAAGATGAAGTTGTGAAGCCATTTCTCTTCAATGTTAAAATATCTATTTGTGGTGATATCAATGTCAAATTATACATTTTTCTGGAACTGGTCTTTATAGAAAGAAACTGCCTTCAAATGACCCACAAACACAGAGTAGAAGCTGCAGTTCCTCAGCTAAAGATGCAGGAGATTGAGTGACATTGGTGCCCAGTAAAACTGTCAATGAAAATTTAATTGGCTATTTACAATTAAGATTAGTTATTGCTTTTATTAGAACTTTAGTTAAAATCCACAGTTAATTTTCTTGTGTGTGGTTAAATGATTGATTGGTGAAATTCAGTAGCATAAATTTTGTATCATTTGATCCCAATTCTATTTTTTCATAGGTTTCTGTTATATGTATTCTATGATTTTTCAGAATAGGACACTTTAGGAATGAGACAAAACATAACAACTTGTTACATATTCCACTCGAAGTACTAAACAGGGGTGTTTACAGGCATAGTGATTTTTAAATGCATACAAAGAAATAATAGAATTTTGAGGGAGATAAAAATGTTTCATTAGTTTGAAAGGAATATCTAGCAGGGGTCTCCAAACTTTTTACACAGGGGGCCAGTTCACTGTCCCTCAGACCGTTGGAGGGCTGCCAAATACAGTGGTCCTCTCACTGACCACCAATGAAAGAAGTGCCCCTTCCAGAAGTTTAGTGGGGGCTGGATAAATGGCCTCAGGGGGCCACATTGTGGCCCGCGGGCCATAGTTTGGGGATGCCTGAAAGGTTACATGAAGATAGAAGTGAAAGTCAAGAGACAGATGCACTTATTTAAGTAAGAATCCTTGTCAAATGGAAGAAGTGAATTTATTGTCCACAAAATAAAATTAAGACCAATGTTTAATCTTCATATGGGATAACACGGAGTTCAACATTCTGACAGATCAGTCTGAAAGACTAACCACATTTCTTTATAAAGTTATATTTTATTCAACTCTTTACATTATATTAAGTTGAGGAGATATTTTATAGGGCACTCAACCCACAGCAATGGAACTGGGACGCATTCAAAACACCTGCTCCTTTAAGATTAAATACAAACTTTCTTGCCTATAATAGGATTACACTTTAAAATAAATTTCAGATAACTTATTATGCTTTATAGACTCATTGGTCAGAGAAAAGTATAAAGAGATAATTGTGTTTACTTAAAATTGTAGAATCCAACAGCTCTAATTAATTGAATGTGTTTATAGAAAAATGGGATGTTAAAACAATACTTTCAGGAATCATTTCTATAATTCAAAAACCAAGATATACTTTGAGAGAAAAAGCTGTATATATATGTGTGTGTGCATTTAAAGATGTTGATTGATATTCCCACTAATCCCAGTAACAAGCGGAAATTTTATCTGTGTCATATGCATATTACTGAAACATTATGAGGCCTAATAAGCAGGACTAAAGCTGTAATTAATTTAACATCAGTTGTTTGAAGAGGTAATACCCAAAAATGTAACCATTATTTACTGTATTCTTTTCTCACATGGCTAATTACTTGATCAATAACTTTTCTAGCCCATGAAATTTGTTTTTAGTTAGATGTTAAAGGAGCACTTTAAATTTTGTTTAAGAATTCAAAGTGATTCATTATCTAACACCTCTTAGAGATTCAATTTGAACAAACACAGAATTATGACGCCTTTCTAAAATTAGGAAGAGAAATTAGTGTTATACACAAGACTCAAAATGCTCTTTGATATTTCTCAACTGGTGGTAATGAATCACACATAATTTTCTTTTTACAAAACATTGTTATTCTTTGCAATCAAATTAAAATATGGTATTAAAATAGATTCTACAATGTTATTTGCCTTACATTAATAAAGAATTCTGAAGCTACTTATTTGTATAATACCTTTTTTAGCTAATTTCTTACAGTATCTAATGTCATCTGTGTTTTCTATATTTTACTAACACAAACATGGCAGCCAGAATGTTGTATTTATGAAAGCATAATTATAATAGCGACCACAATCTCCAGGGCATAGATCTATTTCCCCAGTTCTTACGTATCACAATGCAACTTAAGTAATAAATTTATATTTATAATTGGATTTCTTATTTAACCTTAGAAATTCCAGAAGGCAAAGGCTTTTCATTTTTTTTTAAGTTGTGTAAGGCTTTAGGCATGATTTCACTCAAGGATTATATCATATGTAGTTCATATCATGCCAAGTGAGTGGTGTTTGAAAAGAAAAATCTGAAAATTAGAACAATAGATATTTTGTCAAGATTATGGAAATATTTCATAATATTTCTCTATGCAATGGGTTATAGTCATGTGCTGGTGAAATATAAAATATAAATGCATATTTAAATTTAATAAAATGTGTATTTCAAAATATTTCTCAACTATATAAAAACATTAACATCTTATAGTTTCCTATGTCCCAAATCCAGTTTCTTTTATTATTCAATTCTTACAGTAGTATTGTATATTTCTTACAATTAATGAATCGATATTGGATACATTATTATTACTAAAGTTGATGCAATATTCAGATTTAAGCTTTTCTCTAGTATCTTTGCTCTATGTCAAGATCCCATCCAGGATACCTCATTACACTTAGTCATATGTCTTGCTAAGCTACTCTTAGCTATGACAACTTTTTCTCACCTGAGTAAACTGGAGTTTGGAAATATAGGAATTAAGATCAAGGGGGTTAAGTGTCATTTTATTAAATCATGTCAAAAGTGCATTACATCAATATGACTTGTCACTCTTGAATCTGACTTTGACCACTTGGCTGAGGAAGTATTTGCCAGGTTTCTTCAATGTAGTCAGTCCCCTAATTTCTGTCCTTTCTGTACTGGGAAGAAGTCACTAAGTACAGCTCATACCTAAGAAATGGTGACTTCATGCTCCATTTTGAGGGCAAAATATCTACATAGGTTATTTAAAATTCGTTGGCACGGAAGATTTGTCTCGTCTCCATTTATTATTTTTTAAAATTATTTATTAATATAAATATGAGTTCACTAATATATTTATTGTACAATTCAGTTTATAGTCCAATACTACTTTAGTTTGTAACTTAAATAGTGTTAGATTTGGCCAATGGGAGTTATTTCAATAGGCTTCTCTGTCTCTTTGACTTTATTGTTATGTTTATTTCCTTTTCAGCATCCCCTGTTTTTTTTCTGTTTGGCACTACAAGATACTTTAGGCTTAACCTGTATATTTTTTCCAAACTTTAAATAAACTGTTTCTCCATGGAGCCATTTCTCCTAGATATTTTTATTAAAAAACAATATTAGAAACTGAAGTCTGGGTTCTAACTGTGTTCACTGCTACTAAAGTACAGCTTCTTCTAGGTACATTTTAGAAGACAATGTAATGATATAAATTTGTACATATTAACTGTATATATACACATTTCTGTAGATTTCTGTATGTATCCATCAGTATTTATATTAAGCTAAAAGTTTATGATGTATCCAACTTTAATACATTATATTATGAATATTACCACAGTCTACTCTGTTGCTTGTTTTTATCTCTTAGCTCTAACAATGAGGAACTTAGTCCTCACTATCTGCCATCCGCTTATTTAACTATTTACTTTCAGAATGCGGGGACACCAGTATCAGGATGGTTACCCTACATACAGATAAGAAAAAGTTTAAAACTTGTCCTCCTGTCCAGTACCTTTTCCCTTAGTCTTACAGAATCTCTTCTTTTCTAAAGACACTAAGGTCAACACATTCATTGTTCTTTCACACTTTTAATGAGGTTTCATCATATAGTTGTAAGATAATTAATTCACCTATTTGTTTACAGTGTTTATTCAATCACTTCTACTCCTAAAGATTTCAAGACATTGTTAAGTATATCATTAGAAAATGTTTTTTGTTTTTTTTTCCATAGAAAACACTGTTTCAAATATATCTTCAATAAATGCCAGCACAGAAGCCTAATATCTGTGTAGTTACATGTGATGGTCAATTTTACATGTCAACTTAGCTTGGTCACAGTTCTTGGTTATTTATTTAAAATCTGTAGTTTTAATTAAAATTAATAATTATTTGACTTTAAGAATGGGCCTGAATAAATTTTGGACTGATTCAATCACTTGAAAGGCCTTAAAAACAGAACACAAACTTCCTAGGAGAGAAATGCCCACTGTAGCCTGTAGATTCAGCTTGTGCTTGAGTCTTCCAGCTGTCCTTTCTTGATGGCCTACCCTGAAGATTTAATACTTTTCTAGCCAGTCCCATCATTGGGTGACCCAATTTTCTTGCAATTAATCTTCTGCTAGTTCTACTTTCTTGCTACAGAGAGAGAAAAAGAAAGGGGCAGCTAAAGAAGCATCCACTTGTTCCACTTATCTATGCATTCATTGGTTGACTCTTCCATGTGCCCTGACGAGGGATCAAACCTGCAATTTCGGCATCCTAAGACGACACTCCAACCAACCGACCCACCTGCTCAGGGCCAGCATCCTTTGTTTTTGAGCCATTTACTTTTTTCTTTGACCCACCAGGATTGTATAAAAAGGTAAGAATCAGAGAGGAAAAAAAAAAAAAAAAACAGAGGAGAGGAGAGGTGCAGTCAGCACTGCCTGGATAGTTCAGGTTTAAGACTAAGAAATAAGTTTTAGCTTTACATATGGTTTCTCTTCTTCTCATCTCTCCTTCATGAGTTGCCTTCTTTTACAGGGAGGGTCCACCATCTCTATTTCTTTGTCAAACTTTAAATTTCCAGTCCTCTTAAAATATTCTGTTGCCCTGCATAACAAAACAAAAGATAAGTATTTCATTCCCATGACTATACTTACCAAAAGACAATTTGTCACAAGGAAGGCTGCTGTGCTGCAGAATCCAGGATAACACTATGGCTTGTCATGGTCTCCTGCTTGTTCAGTCCCACTGTGCATTCTCATCACCAGGACATGTCTACTCTGCTATACATACATCTATTACCACCTATAACGTAGAGATTGTAAATTCCCCATAACTCTCTTATTGTTTGACTATTTGTTTGCTACAATTAAAGTTAATATAACATTAATATCAGGTTTAGACTTCAAATATTCTAACAGTTACTGACCTTCAAATACTTCACTTTTTTTTTTCAACCATATACCAAAGAAACATGATATCTTAAGTCATTCTAGCTATAAAATGTTACTATCTAGTGTTATCATCTTACCTTCTCATCATTTAAAACTTTATTTTTTATAATTGTGTATTGCAGGACAGTAAACACTGAATTCTTATAGTAGTAAATTTTAAATTGAAAATTATACAGACATTGTATAGCTTAAATAATATAACTGATTTATGGTATCACTATGAGCTTTACCCTTATAATTTTTTTCACTAAAAAATTCATTATGTGAATTCATTATGTTTGTGTGTTTTAAATCATATTAGCTCTTTCTAAAACTTCAAAGTAACTACTTATGGATAATTATACTACTTAGCATGAATTAAAAATAAACTTCAAAGTAACTACTTATGGATAACTACTTATGATTATTCACTGCAGTAATATTTATAGAGTGAAAAAATCATAGGATACTGTACTTAAAATTTTTTTTCTCATATGCAATCTTCAAATAAAATTTACTCTACAATATGCTTACTTTCATTTCAAGTTTGATATTTTTTGTTGTATGACTTTTTTAAATTGTCTAAATTCTGATGTACTAGCTACATTTATAATAGCAGGTGTATATGATAGCTCAATTTAATAGAAATTTGGATGTATTTAACTCACTGGTCTCATAATTAAAGCACACTAATTTTTCTGATTGTGTTGATTAAAAGTAACATATGGCATATGTTATTGACACTCTCTAGTACACAAATACTGCACTGCAAAACAATAGATTCTATAGCTCTATTAAAAGTGTTCTCTAAAATAAGTTGCTATTCACTATTTAAAACTTTAAAGTTTGCCTTCTGATTCTGAAAGTATGCACAAACTTTTATTACTGTTCTCTTTTTTTCCCCACTGCCAAGGATAGCAGCAGAGGCATAAATCCTTTAATATTTGCAAACCTCAAGTCAGCATTAAAAATGATAAACAATATTTCTGTATTTGAAAATGGCCTTGCTGAGGCCAAGAAAGAACCAGAGGCAATTAAATAACTTTTTTTTTCATTTCTGTTTTAATGTGGGAATAAAAAAACTGAGGTGAACTAATACTAATGAAATCTTTAAGTAAGTAATAGAGGTGAAAAGTTCAACAGTCAACAGAAAACTCAATATTTAGGAGAGAGGAATATACGACAATGAATGGTTACCTAAATATGAACTCAGACGGAGAGTACATCATTAATAATATAGAGATTTAGCTCGCATTCATTTTTCGCATGTGTTTTACTTTTCATAATAACAAGAATCTCTGTTCCACTATCTTGGAACTTTCAAAAATGTGCAATACATATATTTAAGTCAGGTAGACAGCGCAATTTGTGAGGGCTAATTAACATTTCTTTGAATACCTAGTAAACTCAACATTCTACTCTAAAAGGCTGGAAGCAGTAAAAAAAAAAATATCTTTTTAAAAGTTTACACAATTTAGAAAATGGTATGGTAAAACACCAAGCTGCTAGAACTAGGAGAATGTTTTAGGTCAATAAGTTAGGAAATAGTCAGCAGAGGCCTATGTTCAGCTCAGCTACCACCTGGAAGTAACCCTTCCTGCCAAGATTAGAATATGATTGTATACACCTATCTATTACTTAAGGATTTTTATTTGTGTAAACTGTCTCTGAAAAATCTGCCATTCAGCAAAATAATAATAATAATAATAATAATAATAATAATAATTGAATACCAATTAATCCTAGTATATTTTTATAATACAGAAGTTACAAAGCAGAATAAAAAACTTCTCTGTACCCTTTACACATATTAACTTTTGTTCACTTGCTTATATATCTCTCTCCCCAAATATACACACATTTTTCTCTAAATCACACAATAGATACTTGCAGGTGTTATATCCCATCATCTATAAATACTTTTTTAGTGTGTTATGCATTTTTTTTTCTTTTTACAGAGACAGAGAGAGGGGGACAGATAGGGACACACAGGAACAGAGAGAGATGAGAAGCATCAATCATTAGTTTTTTATTGTGACACCTTAGTTGTTCATTGATTGCTTTCTCATATGTGCCTTGACCATGGGGCTGCAGCAGACTGAGTAACCCCTTGCTCAAGCCAGTGACCTTGGGTCCAAGCTGGTGAGCTTTGCTCAAACCAGATGAGCCTGCGCTTAAGCTGGCTACCTCAGAGTCTGGAACCTGGGTTCTCCGCATCCCAGTCCGATGCTCTATCCACTGTGCAACCACCCGGTCAGGCTGTTAAGCAAATTTTTAACACAATCACTGGCCTAGTACAAAATAATTTTGAGAAGGAATCACAGTGTAAATACCAGAAATCATGTTTTGTGACCAGCAAATAATAGTCATTCACATTAATATAACCTTTTCTACATGAGGCTGCTCACTTTTAAAGGAGACAGTTACACATAGAAACATTTTGCCTTCAAGATATTTTTCATTGGTGGTGAAGTTTAATGGTTCTAAAAACTAATACAATCCTGAGGACTTCACAAGGCTATAGATAACTCTTAATTTTGGCTCCATTAAAACATTATTAAAATTGAAATTTTATTGAATTCATATTTGTAATGCACTCAGTATTTTTTGTTTGATTCAATGTTCTGTTTTCAGTTCTGATGAAGTGCATAACTAACCCTAAATAATTACATATATTACAAGTATTCAGACACTCTGCCATATATTCAAGTAGATTTCACTTAGTTATTCATATCACAACAGACTCTTCAATTCTTGTCTTAGTTACTGATGTATAATCAGTTACCATGATTATTCTGATGCTCAAAATGTCCCATATTTGTCCCATGAAAATTCTGTGAATTAGCTTTTGTGACTATTGTCATGGCCAAATCATTCTTTGAATGCTTATTTTTTTTAGTACAAACATTTTCTAATCTTATCTTGTACTTTCCCTCTCTTCACGGTGAAATCTGTCATTTCTTTGAGGAATCCTGTTTCTAAATAATTGTGCAAATTAATTTTGGTAACAAATATCTTAACCGCCATGTGTTCAGTGATATTTCAATGTTACTGCCCCCATGCCTTATGGTGGAGAGAACAAATTACACACACACACACAAACACACATACCTATATATAATCTATCAATTTGCTCTATCTATCTATCTATCTATCTATCTATCTATCTATCTATCTATCTATCTATCATCTATCTATCATCTATCAATCAATCTAGCTAGCTATTTATCTATCTGTCATCTATGTATCTATTTATCTGTCTAGCATCTATCTACCTAAATACCTACCTATCTACTTATCTATCTAGTCACCATTTATATAACATCTACCAAAATCAATAAGCAAACTGATTTCTCTAATTCCATACTTGAAATTAACTCCTTTTTCAAACCGGAAAAAAAGTCTTTTATTTTCCTTAATATGTTTAATTATTTGACCTATTTTATAGTATGTAAACAAGCATGACACTGAGTGTAGACACCCTTTTCACCTTGTTTGGGTTTTGACAACTCTTCCTATAATACTGACACTCCACCATTATCTCAACCCCTCAGCCTTTTTGGACTCTAAGATCTCATGACAAGTCACTTTTTCCATCATGCAAATGCTCTTCTTATCAATTTCAGCTTGAAAAAATGCAAGAATGCCTCGCTCCTCAAATTAACAGTGCACTGAAACACACCTGAACCTGCCATGTGGAATCACCAGTTCCCATGACAGTTTGCACTTAAGCACTGATTCACTTTTCACTTTCCTCACATTTTACACCTGTGACTCCCACCCATTTTTTGATGCATACCTTACTAACCCTGCTAGATTTCAATATCTGTACTGCCTCAATAATTATTAACCCATGCACTTTAGTTAACAAATTACATTTTTCTCAAAACTTAAAATTGATTGATGATATAGTTAAGCACTCCTCACAAATAAAATACTTCAGATTTTCTTAAATCCTTTAACTTTTGAGAATTTAAAAGTGATGAAACTACTATTAAAAAATTGATTACTACTCTGACTATATTAAAAATAAATATTATAATATACATGGGTATACTTTTGTTTGTTTGTTTGTTTATAGACCTCAGATTCAATCTTTGGTTCATGAAGCAATATAATTTAAATCCTTGCATGGTCTTTCTGTCTTATATAGTCATATTGGTTTTCTTATTTTCATTAGTCAATACAAACTAGCAAACATGTGAAATTTGACATCTTTGCTTTATGAATGCCATTATGTCTCAGCATTTAACCTGAGAAACAATCTTGAGTCTTATAATCATTATCATGTAATGTTAATGCATCTATATATGTTATTAAAAGAAATCTGTGCACACACAATGTAAATACACATCCTCACAAAACCTTTTATTTTAAAGACAATAGTTATCCCTCTCTATGCACATTCCTGAGACTAATTTATTTTTTCAGTTACTATTACATTCCTATAATTCATATTATTTTTTAACCTAATTCAGTCATTTTGCAGCCATGTAATATTCTGTTTTGCTCATATATTTATTTTTCTGCTAATAAAATCTAATTTGTTTATTGAAACTTGTTACTATATAAAGTCATTCTGTGAACATTCTTGGAAGTATATCCTGTAGTACATATAGTCATTTCCCCTAAGTGTACACTAACAATTAGAATTTCTGGTATGTAAAATATGCAGCATTTTTAGCCTTCAGAAATGGAACCTACTTACAGTCTCACCAGTAATGTGTCATCTGGAGTCATATTCTAAAACAGTTCTGTCAGATATTGTTATTTATATTAATGAATGGATATAAAATGTATTACATAATTTTATTCATAATAGTCTATAATTCTTGGTCCTCCCTACCCTGGGTATTATGTTATAGTAAGACACAGAGAAGTTGGGTATCTTTTATTAAATCATTAAACATATCTGAAGCTTTACCTGATTTAATAAAAGATACCCAATTCCTCTGTGTCTTACAACCAGAGACAAAAATTAAATATATGTTTTTTATTGCAATGTTTATATTCATCATCCATGTGGACAAGTCCCTTTTTATGTACGTCAATTTTGGAATCTTAAAACTGTTTCCCAAAAAGATGTATAATTGAATGTCATATCTTTATATTTACACTGGTGTTACTGTAAAATTTTAACCCTGTCTTATGAGTTTTCTCATTTTATAGTAGATAGAAGCCTAATATAAAACTTCTTATGGCCCTGGTCAGTTGGCTCAGTGGTAGAGCATCGGCCTGGCATGCAGGAGTCCTGGGTTCGATTCCTGGCCAGGGCACACAGGAGAAGCACTCATCTGCTTCTCCACCCCTCCCCCTCTCCTTCCTCTCTGTCTCTCTCTTCTCCTCCCACAGCCAAGGCTCTATTGGAGCAAAAGTTGGCCCGGGCACTGAGGATGGCTCTGTGGCCTCTGCCTCAAGCACTAAAATGGCTCTAGTCACAACAGAGCAATGCCTCAGATGGGCGGAACATCACCCCCTGGTGGGCATGCCGGGTGGATCCCAGTGGGGCACATGTGGCAGTCTGTCTGCCTCCCCGTTTCCAACTTCAGAAAAATACAAAAAAACAAAACAAAACAAAACAAACAAACAAAAAACCCTTCTTATTTTGACTATAGCCTGATATAGTTTTCTTTAATCTAAAATCTTGTGGTCAATTTTGATTTCTCAACCTATTTTTAATTATCAATGATCAGCATTACTGATATCTTGCCATAATCAGTAAGCCTACATATTATGTTTACCCATTTTATAACTCTTATGATATTGTAAAGGACTTGTAGTACAAAACAAGTTTATAAGTTTATCCAATTCAATACTATATAGATTAGTCCTGGGATAGACATGTAGATCAGTGGAAGAAAACATAAAGTCTAGAATGAAAGAAATTAATATTGTGGCATGATCATCAAAGATTTTTGATTCTTTAATCTATACTGGTTATGTATATGTAATATTGGCTGTTTAATATATTTCTTAATTTGCTACTTTATATAACACTATGTTTACCAAGCAGTATACAAAATATTAATATTTTAGCATTCAACTTACACAATTTTACTAAAAATAATTTCAACATAAAACTTACTGATCTTTAATTTTTAAGTTTACTGAAAGTTTCCAATAACAAACAATAATTGATTTTTGATTTTATGATACAAGAGATTTTTTGTGATAACAATAAATAATCTAATAATATTAATCAATGATGAATAGTTAAATTTAAAATAGTTTCATTTAGGAGCCTGACCAGGTGGGGCCCAGGTTCAAAGCCCTGAGGTTATCGGCTTGAGCATGGACTCATCTGCCTTGAGCAGAGGTTCTCCAGCTTGAATGCAGGGTCACTGGCTTGAGCATGGGATCGTAGACCTGACCTCATGGTTGCTGGCTTAAGCCCAAGGTCTCTGGCTTGAGCAAGGGGTCACTTGCTTTGCTGTAGCCCCCCAACCACCTGTCAAGGCACATATGAGAAAACAGTCATTGAACAACTAAGGACAGCTAATGAGACTAAGGAGCCTCAACAAGATTAGTCAAGAAATCAATCTTCAGCAAGGCAAGTAGTAACAGCTGCCTAGCCCATATTATTGGATTTAGAGCAGGGTACAAATCCTCCCTTTTCTAGGAAAGTTGCAGCCTGGCTTAGTATATAATACATAAGAAGAGTAAGGAGGAAATCCAGAGTAGGCTACTTGCAAAGGGTAAAGAGTCAATGCACAAGTAGAGGTAAAAGAACTTCAAATTAGGGGAAATAGTCCACTATAAGGTTGTGGAGCCCAAAAAAGTATGAAAAGAGTATGCAAGATAGGAAGGGTGAAAATAAAGAAAATAAAAATGAATCTTATGTTGTTTAATTCAAATTGTAGACATTATAAACTCAGAGATTTTTAATATATAAAGCTACAGAAATAAATGTGACTATGTACATATACTGTGGGTGCATGGTGTACCTATATTCCTAGCTCTGTCCACTGCAGTGTTCTTTTGAGTAGTCTCACACGAATTGTAAAAGAATGTCTAGCATCAAAGTCTTTCTATCCTTTATATTCCATTAAAATAATCCAAGACTTCTTCTTCTAGAATTGACTCATTCTAGATCTGAGGCAAGAAGCATGCAAAAGGAAACTAAAGTATTTTCTCAGCCAGACAATAAAGAGCTCAAGGAACAATGAGTACATGACAAAAAATACAGAAGTCAATTTAAAGAGATATTCACTGAGAAAATCTGAATTTTAAAATGATGATATTAAAGGATTATAACCCATGATAAAATGAAGTCATAGTCTATACTAATATAAATTACTAAATAAATAGAAAATCTGATGAAGAATCAGAATATCATTATCCCAAGTACTTATGTATACAAAAAAGAAAGTGGAGGGTAAAAGATAACTTTTAAGTAGATAATACTAACAGGTGTCATCTTAATCAAGTCCTCAAAATCAAAATTAATAAACAAGTAATAGGACAAATTGAAATGGTGTGCGTGCCCTTATAGGATTGAATGGAAAGGACACAGCATCACCTTTGTTATACCTGCCAAAGATGCTTAATTTGAATTTAATTATGATGAAATATCTGAGAATCTCAAATTAAAGGTCATTATAAAAACAACTGGCTTTTATATCACCATGTGTCAAGGTCATGCACATCCTGGAAAACTGGGAACTATTCCAGATTGAATGAAACTAAAATGACAAAGATGCATATATGTAGACCTGGATTGTATCCCTCTATTTTCATGGAGAGTAGTAAAATAATTAAAGAAATTTGAATGTTCTCAAGAGTAAATGTAGGGATATATCAATAACAATTCTTTTAAAGAATTTTATATAGAAAATTAAATTTAATGGGGTGACATTGATCAAAAAAAAGTATGCAGTTATCAGGTAAACATTTCTATAGCATTTGAATTGCTGATTGTGTTGTGTGCCCATCACCAAAAGTCAAATAATTTTGCACCATCATATATTTGTACCTCTTTACACCCCTCTCCAACCCCCTCCTCATGGTAATCAGTTCACTTATTTTTTTTCTGAAGTGAGAAGCAAGGAGGCAGAGAGACAGACTCCTCAATGCAGGAGGGGGAAAAAGAGAGAGAAAGGAGAGGGGGAAAGGTAGAGAAGTAGATAGGTGCTTCTTCTGCATGCCCTGGCTGAGAATCAAACCTAGGACTTCCACTCACAGGACTGTTGCTCTACCACTGAACCAACTGGCCAGGGCTGGTAATCACTTCAGTTTTATCTATGTCCATGAGTCTCAGTTTTATATCCTACTTATGTGTGAAATTATATAGTTCTTAGCTTTTTATGATTTATTTATTTCACTCAGTATAATGTTATCAAGGTTCATCCATGTTGTCATAAATTGCAATATGTCATTATTTCTCATGGTTAAGTAGTGTTTTGTTGTATATATGCACCATATTTTCTTTATTCAATTTCTATCAAAAGATACTTTGATTGTTTCCATGTCTTGGCCACTGTGAATAATGTTGCAATGACCATAGGCATGCATATATCTTTGTGTACCAATGTTTTCAATTTTGGGGGGGTAGGTACCCCATAGAGGCTTTGCTGAGTCATACGGTATTTATGTTTAAATTGCAGTAAGATTGTTAATAAGAAATATACAAAAAAATATTTTTGTGAGTGATTTCCCATCATGACAGCAACTTATTATTAAATGATTCAAAAATTAAAAGGTCATTTGTAATATAGTTGTTACATTTATTAGATTTGAGATTGTTTCAAAAAATTTTTAAATGTCAAAATATAATTCAGGATTCCAAGATGCCGATGACGTAGACAGACATTCCAACTGCTAACTCCCAGGACCAAATTGAATTACAACTTAATTTAAGAACAATCATATTGAAAAACCAACTTTGTGCAAAACGAAGAGGAATCTATAACCAAGGGTCACAGAAGAAGCCACACCGAGACTGGTAGGAAAGGCAGATATGTGGAGGGGACTTCCCAGCTCCTAAGAGCAAGAAATGGCTCAGGGTCTGGAGAGTTGTGAGTCCTCAGCTCCAGGCCTGGAGCCCCAACCTACAGCGCCAGAGACAAGAAGAGGTGCCCAAATAGCATTTGGTGGCAATAAAAACAAAACAGGTGTAGTTACACCAACTTCTTGTTACAAATGGCAAAGAAGACTATTGTAATAGAAGAGATAGAAATTTAACACTGAATACAACAAAGGCAGTTGGGATTTATAGACAAAAAAGTAAAACAAAGTGGTTAATGGATAGAGAATTGCTAAAGCATACTTGACTAGATATTATGAATAGAGGGTCTCTTGCTACTAAACAAGTTTAACAGGATAAAGGCAGGCTAAGAATTTAGTTATCAAAGATAAAGGATAAAATGTTTAATAAATATTAAAGGTAGCGGGGATTCTCAATAAAATGGCTTAACCATATTCTTTGTAATATTAAGCTCTGCAAGTCAAGAGCAGCAAGTCAATATTGAGTCCTTGTCAAGAAGAGAGCTCAGCTAAATCTGACTAAATTTGGCCAAAGATAGAGCCCTTGTCAATTCAGTACACATGTGTACATGTGTGTGTGTCTGTGTATTTTTTAATGCTCCTGTTAATATATTATAATAATCCAGTGCAAGCACTTGGCTTTGAAGTTTCAAAATATATTATAGAGTAAAATGCAAAAATAGAGACAAGTAAAGAAAAGAAGAAAGAAAGGATAAGAAGGAAAGAAGGAGAAAAGAAAAATGATGGGATAAAGAAGAAAATTATGAGGAGGGGAAAAGATTAAAAGGAAAAATGGAGTAAAAGAATATGTACTGGGATGACGTCAGAGTAATGGTGGGGTAGGAAGCGATTCCGATAAATCTCCCCCAAAACTCAACAAGATCTTCAACCAGAAACAGAAAAACCTATACTTGGAGCCTCCAGATGCTTCGCAATACACCCAAAGGTATGGTCGAGTGAAAAATTGGCTAAATATATAACCAAACCCCGAAGGAAATAGGGAGTAAGAAATGCTCTGCCTTCCTCACTAACCTAAACAGGGCGGCTTTCTCTGGTAACTGTGAATATAGAAACTGAGCGGGCAAAGGGGGTGAATAGATCCAGGCGGCGGCCGAACCAGGCAGTGGCACGGAGATCCAAGCCGAGGAAAAACTGATCCTGTGGCAACCCAGGCAATACAAGCTAACACTCGCACCAAACCCAAACAAAGAAAGACAAGCGGAGCGGAGCGGCCATTTTACCCCATCTCCTGGTCAGCGCGCAGATAGTGGGCGAGAGATTTCTTCCTAGGCCCTGAGAGTGGGTGCTCGTGTTTCCCCACAGAGAGGCAGGGTCAGAGGCCTTTCTGTGGGCCGAGGGCAGAGTCTCTGGGCAGCCCCAGCGCCCTGGGAAAGCCACGCACGGGAGGGAGTGAGAACTAATTCCAACGGTGGAGATTTTCCGTTCTGCTGGGGGTTTCACTCAGAGGGAAACGCGGCCGGCCTCATATCCTGGTTTGCATGCGCAGATAGTGAATGAGAGATTCCTCTGAGTGCCTCGGCAGTGTGCGCCCGTGTTATCGCACAGTGGGGCAGAGTCAGGGGCCTTTGTGTGGGCCAAAGCAGAATCTCGGGCCGCCCCAGCGCCTTGCAAAAGCCGCGCACGGGGACGGAGCGAGACTCAATTCCAACGCTGCAACTTTTCCCTGCAGTTGGGGGTTTCACTCAGAGCGTGTGACTGCTGGCCAGATATCCTGGTCTGCGCACGCAGCCAGTGAGTGAGAGTTTCCTCCAAGCACCCCGGAAGTGAGTGCCCGCCTGTGTTACCGGACAGAGTGGCAGACAGAGCCAGAGGTCTTTGAGTGGGCGGAAAGCCCGCCTGATTATGCTAGCAGCTCTGACTGACTGAGCCTTACCCAGAGCCCTGTGCTGAGTGGAAATAGAGTGGGGAGTTGCCAGCTCTTTGAGCCTCTTACTATCCAGGTAGAGGCAGCAGCAACCCCATAGCTGGATTATCAGGCTACTAATTGAGGAAGGAAAGACTAGGAGAGAGGCTCCAGGAACACGGACTCTCTCACTGTCGGAGCCTATAAATGCTAATGAGCCAACAAGAATAAAGCACAATACATGACATTGCCATAGAGACTTATCAACTGCAAACCTCTACCTGAGCGTGCCAAAGGGGCAGAACCCGGGGTACAGAGTCACCGACCAGGAAGAGGGAGAGAAAAGAAAAAGCAAGAAGATAACCTCTCAAAATCAAGAATAATCTGCAGACTTTATAACCTATCCCATTTTATTATATTTGTTCATTTGTTTCTCTTATCTTCATTCTTGATACTTTTTTTCCCCCTCTAATTTGGCCGATTAACTCTTTGCCGGTATTACTCTCTCCTCTCCTTGAACTACACTACCCATAAGTGTTACATCTCCCATTATCTTTTCTCTTCTCTTCCTTTCTCTCTATGAGGGTTGCACTCCAAAACCCTTAACTCTCTCTCTCTCTCTCTCTCTCCTTTCTTTTTTCTTCTATTAGTGGTTCCCTCTTTTTTTTCTCTCTCTCTCTTTCTTTTCTCCCTCTATATTAGTTTCTTCCTTTCTCCTTTACATCTCCTCTCATTCAAACCTCAAGAACAAACAAATTATCTTATCTTGGACTCAAACTTATGTTTGTGGCATTTTGGGGGGTTTTTACTTCACCTTTTTAACTCACTAGCAGTGCTCCCATCCCTGGCTCTCCATTTTATCTAGTTCTTGTTCCACTAAATACAATAGTAATTTTTTAATTTGTCTCCCCATTTTTCCGTTTTCCTCTTATTCCTCTCATCATAACTCTTAGACAACCAACACCTAAAAGCAAATCATTTTATTCTTGACCCAAATTTTTTCATTATTTGCTTTTTGTGGGTCCATACGCTCTTTTTTTTCCTTCTTTTTTTTTTCTTTTTCTCGTTTTTCTTTTTTTTTCTTTTCTTTTTTTTTTTTTGTTTTGTTTTTTTCTTTTTTTGCCCCTTTATTACTTTTCCCAATTCAGGCCCTCCATCACAGGCATTGTTTGTTATAATTCACAGTTCACCACAAGATTTTCTCAAGAAAGAGGGGAGAGGAGAGGAGAGGAAAAAAGGAAGGGGGGAATAATTTCCTTTTTTAAAAATTTTTATTTTATTTTATTTTTCTTTATTTCATTATTAATTTTTTAAAAAAAAACTATTTTTTATTTTTTATTTTTTTATTATTTTTTTAACTTTTTATTCTTTATTAAATCTCATTAATACTATCAACAAAACCACCCTCAGATGCCATTAAGGAAGAGAAAATCGAATATCATGGATACAAAAGAAAGAGAGGTAACACAGCTAGATGAGGAAAAATCTATGGAGAAAAAATTTAATATATTAGAAACCTTGGAGCTAAATGACAGAGAATTCAAGATAGAAATCCTAAAAATCCTCCGAGATATACAAGAAAACACAGAAAGACAATTTAGGGAGCTCAGAAAACAACTCAATGAACACAAAGAATATATGTCCAAGGAAATTGAAACTATAAAAACAAATCAAACAGAGATGAAAAACTCAATTCACGAGCTGAAAAATGAAGTAACAAGCTTAGCTAATAGAACAGGTCAGATAGAAGAGAGGATTAGTGAAATAGAAGACAAGCAACTTGAGGCACAGCAGAGAGAAGAAGAAAGAGACTCAAAAATTTTAAAAAATGAGATATTCCTACAAGAATTATCTGACTCCATCAAAAAGAATAACATAAGAATAATAGGTATATCAGAGGGAGAAGAGAGAGAAAATGGAATGGAGAACATACTCAAACAAATAAGAGATGAGAACTTCCGAAGCCTGTGGAAAGAACTAAAGCCTCAAGTTCAAGAAGCAAACAGAACTCCGAGTTTTCTTAACCCCAACAAACCTACTCCAAGGCATATCATAATGAAATTGACACAAACCAACAGCAAAGAAAAACTTCTCAAGGCAGCCAGGGAAAAGAAGAATACAACATATAAAGGAAGGCCCATTAGATTATCATCAGATTTCTCAGCAGAAACTCTACAAGCTAGAAGAGAGTGAACCCCAATATTTAAAGTCCTGAAAGAGAAGAACTTTCAGTCACGAATACTATACCCATCAAAGCTATCCTTCAAATATGAAGGAGAAATAAAAACATTCACAGATACAGAAAAGATGAGGGAATTTATCATCAGAAAACCCCCACTCCAGGAATTACTAAAGGGGGTTCTCCAATCAGATAGAAAGAACAAAAAAAAAAAACAGAGCCACAAGTAAAAGCTCCAAGAAGAACACAATAAAACCAAATTTAAACTGTGACAACAACAAAAAGAAAGAGGGGGAGAAGATGGAGATTAACAGTAGTAAAGGACGATGGAGTGCAAAAGTACTCACAAAATAGTTCGCTACAATGAACAGGGTAGGGACCCTATTCATTACTCAAAGGTAACTACCATTGAAAAAACCACCACAGAAGCACATGAGATAAAAAAGATAGCAACAGAGGAAAGATGTATGGAATACAACCAAATAAAAACAAAAGATAGAGAAACGAAAGAGAAGGATCAAACAAGACACAAAACTAACAGAAAGCAAGATATAAAATGGCAGTAGGAAACTCACAAGTATCAATAATTACACTAAATGTAAACGGATTAAACTCACCAATAAAAAGGCACAGAGTAGCAGAATGGATTAAAAAAGAAAATCCAACTGTATGCTGCCTACAGGAAACTCATCTAAGTAACAAGGATAAAAACAAATTCAAAGTGAAAGGCTGGAAAACAATACTCCAAGCAAATAACATCCAAAAAAAAGCAGGTGTAGCAATACTCATATCGGATAATGCTGACTACAAGACAGGAAAAGTACTCAGAGACAAAAATGGCCATTTCATAATGGCTAAGGGGACACTGAATCAAGAAGACATAACAATTCTTAATATATATGCACCAAACCAAGGAGCACCAAAATATATAAGACAGCTACTTATTGATCTTAAAACAAAAACTGACAAAAACACAATCATACTTGGAGACCTCAATACACTGCTGATGGCTCTAGATCGGTCATCCAAACAGAGAATCAACAAAGACATAGTGGCCTTATACAAAACACTAGAGCACCTGGATATGATAGACATCTACAGGACATTTCATCCCAAAGTGACTGAGTATATATTTTTCTCCAGTGTACATGGATCATTCTCAAGAATTGACCATATGTTGGGCCACAAAAACAACATCAGCAAATTCAGAAAAATTGAAGTTGTACCAAGCATATTTTCTGATCATAAAGCCTTGAAACTAGAATTCAACTGCAAAAAAGAGGAAAAAAATCCGAGAAAAATGTGGAAACTAAACAACATACTTTTAAAAAATGAATGGGTCAAAGAAGAAATAAGTGCAGAGATCAAAAGATATATACAGACTAATGAAAATGACAATAGGACATATCAGAATCTATGGGATGCAGCAAAAGCAGTAATAAGAGGGAAGTTCATATCACTTCAGGCATATATGAACAAACAAGAGAGAGCCCAAGTGAACCACTTAACTTCCCACCTTAAGGAACTAGAAAAAGAAGAACAAAGACAACCCAAAACCAGCCGAAGAAAGGAGATAATAAAAATCAGAGCAGAAATAAATGAATTAGAGAACAGAAAAACTATAGAAAAAATTAATAGAACAAGGAGCTGGTTCTTTGAAAAGATCAACAAAATTGACAAACCCTTGGCAAGACTTACCAAGGAAAAAAGGGAAAGAACTCATATAAACAAAATCCAAAATGAAAGAGGAGAAATCACCACGGACACCGTAGATATACAAAGAATTATTGTAGAATACTATGAAAAACTTTATGCCACTAAATTCAACAACCTAGAAGAAATGGATAAATTCCTAGAACAATACAACCTTCCTAGACTGAGTCAAGAAGAAGCAGAAAGCCTAAACAGACCTATCAGTAAAGAAGAAATAGAAAAAACCATTAAAAACCTCCCCAAAAATAAAAGTCCAGGCCCTGACGGCTATACCAGAGAATTTTATCAAACATTCAAAGAAGACTTGGTTCCTATTCTACTCAAAGTCTTCCAAAAAATTGAAGAAGAAGCAATACTTCCAAACACATTTTATGAGGCCAACATAACCCTCATACCAAAACCAGGCAAGGATGGCACAAAAAAAGAAAACTACAGACCAATATCTCTAATGAATACACATGCTAAAATACTAAACAAAATACTAGCAAATCGAATACAACAACATATTAAAAAAATAATACATCATGATCAAGTGGGATTCATCCCAGAATCTCAAGGATGGTTCAACATACGTAAAACGGTTAACGTAATACACCATATCAACAAAACAAAGAACAAAAACCACATGATCTTATCAATAGATGCAGAAAAGGCTTTCGATAAAATACAACACAATTTTATGTTTAAGACTCTCAACAAAATGGGTATAGAAGGAAAATATCTCAACATGATAAAGGCCATATATGATAAACCATCAGCTAACATCATATTAAATGGCACTAAACTGAAGGTTTTCCCCCTTAAATCAGGAACAAGACAGGGTTGTCCACTCTCTCAACTCTTATTTAATGTGGTACTAGAGGTTCTAGCCAGAGCAATCAGACAAGACAAAGAAATTAAAGGCATCCATATCGGAAAAGAAGAAGTAAAGGTATCACTTTTTGCAGATGATATGATCCTATACATCGAAAACCCCAAAGAATCCACAAAAAGACTACTAGAAACAATAAGCCAATACAGTAAGTTCGCAGGATACAAAATTAACATACAGAAGTCAATAGCCTTTCTATATGCCAACAATGAAACAACTGAGAAGGAACTCAAAAGAATAATCCCCTTCACGATTGCAACAAAAAAAATAAAATACGTAGGAATAAACATAACAAAGAATGTAAAGGACTTATATAATGAAAACTATAAACCATTGTTAAGGGAAATCGAAAAAGATATAATGAGATGGAAGAATATACCTTGTTCTTGGCTAGTAAGAATAAATATAATCAAGATGGCTATATTACCCAAAGCAATATACAAATTTAATGCAATTCCCATCAAACTTCCAATGACATTTTTTAAAGAAATAGAGCAAAAAATCATCAGATTTATATAGAACTATAAAAAACCCCGAATAGCCAAAGCAATCCTAAAGAAAAAGAATGAAGCTGGGGGCATTACAATACCTGACTTCAAACTCTATTATAGGGCCATGACAATCAAAACAGCATGGTATTGGCAGAAAAATAGACAATCAGACCAATGGAACAGAATAGAAAGTCCAGAAATAAAACCACATATATATATAGTCAAATAATTTTTGATAAAGGGGCCAACAACACACAATGGAGAAAAGAAAGCCTCTTCAATAAATGGTGCTGGGAAAACTGGAAAGCCACATGCAAAAGAATGAAACTGGACTACAGTCTCTCCCCCTGTACAAAAATTAACTCAAAATGGATCAAAGATCTAAACATAAGACCTGAAACAATTAAGTACATATAAGAAGACATAGGTACTCAACTCATGGACCTGGGTTTTAAAGAGCATTTTATGAATTTGACTCCACAGGCAAGAGAAGTGAAAGCAAAAATTAATGAATGGGACTACATCAGACTAAGAAGTTTTTGCTCAGCAAAAGAAACTGATAACAAAATAAACAGAAAGCCAACTAAATGGGAAATGATATTTTCAAACAACAGCTCAGATAAGGGCCTAATATCCAAAATATACAAAGAACTCATAAAACTCAACAACAAACAAACAATCCAATAAAAAAATGAGAAGAGGATATGAATAGACACTTCTCCCAGGAAGAAATACAAATGGCCAACAGATATATGAAAAGATGCTCATCTTCTTTAGCTATTAGAGAAATGCAAATCAAAATGGCAATGAAATACCACCTCACACCTGTTCGATTAGCTGTTATTAGCAAGACAGGTAATAGCAAATGTTGGAGAGGCTGTGGAGAAAAAGGAACCCTCATCCACTGTTGGTGGGAATGTAAAGTAGTACAACCATTATGGAAGAAAGTATGGTGGTTCCTCAAAAAACTGAAAATAGAACTACCTTATGACCCAGCAATCCCTCTACTGGGTATATATCCCAAAAGCTCAGAAACATTGATACGTAAAGACACATGCAGCCCCATGTTTATTGCAGCATTGTTCACAGTGGCCAGGACATGGAAACAACCAAAAAGCCCATCAATAGATGACTGGATAAAGAAGATGTGGCACATATACACTATGGAATACTACTCAGCCATAAGAAATGATGACATCGGAACATTTACAGCAAAATGGTGGGATCTTGATAACATGATATGAAGCGAAATAAGTAAATCAGAAAAAACCAGGAACTGTATTATTCCATACGTAGGTGGGACATAATAGTGAAACTAAGAGACATTGATAAGAGTGTGGTGGTTACGGGGGGGAGGGGGGAATGAGAGAGGGAAAGGGGGTGGGGAGGGGCTCAAAGAAAACAAGATAGAAGGTGACAGAGGACAATCTGACTTTGGGTGGTGGGTATGCAACATAATTGAACGACAAGATAACCTGGACTTGTTAACTTGTTATCTTTGAATATATGTATCCTGATTTATTGATGTCACCCCATTAAAAAAATAAAATTATTATAAAAAAAAAGAATATGTACTCATAATACTTCACATAAAAAACAGATATTTTTGTTTATTTGTTTTAGTTATCAATCTTGATGTAATAAAGCGCCTTAAAAGAAAAACGCTACCATTATTTGCCATAATGCTGTGAGTAGACTCATAACAACTGATTTAACTAAGGTAACTCGTGTTTGCATTCAGTTGGTAGCTTAACGAGGAAGCTGGGAAATCTAAGATAGCCTCTGATCTTTCAGATTCTCTCTTCATTAAGGTCCTCCAATCACTCAGACTAAGTGAAAGCTGCCAATTCTCTGAAGATGTAAAATTGGAAATTGCAGGATATTGAATGAATATCACTATTGCCACAATCTACTGATCAAGGCAAGCCCCATGGCCAGTCCAAATTTAAGGGAAAGAGAGACCCTGAAGTTGAAGCAGAAGCTGGACCGAAACTAAACCAATTACTAAAATTAGCCTTCTTTTATTTTGAATTACATCTTCTCTTTTTAGTCCAAGCAGACATAGTTCATCAAACAATGTTGTATGTTTCTACTTGTCAAATTATAATATACTCCCTTTCATAATAATAAGCTCAAGTACCATTTTGAAATAGAACCTTTTCTACCTTATACTGTAAATCAGAGAGCTAACCAATAAAATCTTAAATTTTTATATTATTTGGCCTAGTTAACAGAGTCTAAAATATGCCATATTCAATTTTATAGAAAAATAATCCAATTTTAGAACAACATGCTAGGTTTGAACCTCATCCTAAGGACAGGTTTCACTAGCAACATTGAATTCAATCTTTTCCCTAAGGTCATTCTTACTTTAAGAACACTTGCTGGCCAGACCAGGTGGTGGCACAGTGGATAAAACGTCGGCTGGGATGCTGAGGACCCAGGTCCGAAACCCCAAGGTTGCTGGCTTCTGGCTTGAGTGCAGGCTTACCATCTTGGGTTTTGGGCTGATGCTTGAGCTGTGGGATCATAGATATGAACCCATGGTCATCGGCTTGAAGCTCAACGTTTGTCACTCGAGTAAGGGCTCACTGGATCAGCTGGACCCCCCCACCCATCACCATTAAGGCACGTATGAGAAGTAATCAATGAATAACTAAAGTGTCACAATTTCAAGTTGATACTACTCTTCTCTCTCTCTTCCTGTCTGTTTGTCTCTCTCTCTCTTTCTCTTGATAAAAACAAAAGAAAGAAAGAAAAAGAATGGCTTGGAAAATTAAAAAGGGAGAGATAATTTTATTTCCTAATTGAGTAATTTCCAAAAAGAAAATATTTTCACTTCTGCTTGGAAATTATAATATTGATGACCGAGGCCAGGTGGCTTCACATTAGATTCTGGCAGATGGTAGAGAAACCACAGAGCAGGAAAGCGTTGGGTCATTCTTTGTAATAGAGTTTTACAGTGGCAGATGAGCAAACATGTGGGGAAAAATTGCTTCTCAGGGAAGTGAACAAACAGCAAAACATGGTCTTCACAGTGCTGGGCAGGCAATTCGCAATCTGCCCAGAGGGAAAGCACAGTAGCCTTATATAAACTCCACACATGATGGTGCCATGTGCTCATGCACTAATCAGTGTGGGTGGAGCAGAGAGTGCATTCCTAGCAGCTGTGGCTGATGCAATGCTGTGAGAATACTCCAGCTCCCAGAAGCCCTCCTGGGCATACCCAGGAAGAAAGCTCGCCTGCTATAAGGAAGTACCTCAGCGCCAACCACATAGCTCCCTGATCTTTTCAGCCATTGGCTTTGAGGAACATGCTGTAACACCCTATAGGCTGAACCCATGTATATAAGCTAGCTTACTTCCTGGATAAAGTGGATCTGCGTCACTGAACTTGGTCCCGAGAGTCAGGTCTTTGCTTCTCCATCGTCCTCACCCTTGGCAGGACTTGTCCACAACTGGCGCCCAACATCAGGTAGGGACCTAACTGGCATCCGAGGGACGGGTGAGTGACCCTCTGCAATGGGAAACCTTCTCCTCACTCTCAAGCCCCGCAGGCTTGAGCCTTGCATGTCCTATTGCAGAGTAGGCGAGTTAAAGTTAGTGAAAAGGATCTCTGTACTTACCGGGAGATTCTCTCTAGTCTCAATCCCTGGATTGAGGACGCGTGCTGTGGGACCAGGTACTTGGGCTTGAGCTCTTCGACGTATTCGTTCGGCTGAGGTGCATGAGGGACAGGCCTTCCCTCTTGGCCTCACTCCTGCCTTATTGGCAATACACGCTTGCTTGGCTGGTGCTCCTGCTGGGGACCCTCCGCCAGTCCCTGGGGTCCTGCAGGCTGCTCCTATTTTAGGGGAGCCCCTACTTTCCTATTTGCCTCCCTCTGTAGAGGAAGAAAAGGGTTGGGCCACCGAGTTTGATGGACTTGCAGCCAAGCGTGCAGAAATGAAAGTATTGATCGATACATTAGAAACCGCACCATCAGCTTGGCCACCTGAAAAAGTGGAAGTAGCTACTTCTGCATTCCCTGCTGGGGCTCAGTGCCCCACCCTATCCTCTCAGACACCATTTTCTCCAACACATATTCCCGCTGCAGACCCATGGGCCAGCCTATACGCCCCCATGTGTCTTTTTTCTTTCTTTCTGTCTGTCTTGTCTATTTTTCTGTATCTCTCACTCTTTTTCTCCCCTGCCCCTCTCTCTGAAATGACACTGGAAGGACCCAGCCACGGCACAGTGGCAGAGATCACACCCTCTTCTAATGTAAGGGAGAGGTTATGCTTGTGTTTTTCAGCCAATTTGGATCCCAGGAACCCCCCAACCTGCTTGACAGGGTTTCTTGGGCACCCACTGAATGGTTCAGTCTTCACCCATCCAAAGCCACAGCCCTGGCCTTCTCTACACCAACTACACCTGAGGGGAAGAGGTCCTCAGCGCTCCAGAAGAAGAACTCGTGGCTGGCGTGTGTGCCCCATCACCTGGGGGGATGTGGAGGGTTTGGTGGGGTGGGCCCAGAGAATTGCCCCTGACGGGCCCCCCAGGCCCTGGTGCTCTGTTCTTGCTTATGTGTGCTATAGTAGCTGCTGTCTCCCAGACACAGGCGGTGGCAGCTTGGGGCTCAAGCCCAGCAGCATGAGCTGGTGTTTCCAGTTCATCTTTGGAGGATGAGGAGAATTGGGCTGGAGTTGCGATTTGCAGACTCCAGAAGGTAAACGGCAGCAGCTGCGGCAGGACGATGAGTGGAAGCCAGGCTTGCATTGCCAAGTGGCCGCTGGAATGGCAGGGAGTGCCTACTAAGCCGCTGGTGAGTTCGCTGATATTTTGGGACATAAAGGTGAATGCCATCATGCTCTCCAGAGCAGAGATGGAAATGCTGACTGCCATTGCCATGTGCTCCTCTTTGGGACAGTGTAAGACCTGCCAGGACGGCAGGAATTAGGGGAGTGGCTGAAGCCTTATGTGTGTACTGATTCCTGGACTAGGACCAGAGTGGCACTGGCTCCTTTGTTGGATGGACTTATGGATTTTGGACAATGTGAAATACCCTGATGGGGGTGGGGGCCGGTTTTTCTAGAGGCCCTTCCCCTGTCCTGGGAAGCTTTTCCCATGGCTAGAAAGAAGGCCGAGAACATTTTGCTCTTTTGGCAAAGTGCTCAGAGACTGGTGAAATGTACCTTTGTAATTGTTGAAATTGTATGATTTGTCATGTTGTTGTAATTTGTGTAATGTGCCTTGCAACCATATGCAGTATGCAGCTCATGGCAAGCCATCCATTCTGTGTTTGGATGCTGGGACCTTTGTGGGAAGGGGGTGTGCATGAACCTACGTCCATTTTTTACAATCAAAATGGAACTGTGTTTAACTGCACCTAGAAGGTCTCTGTAATACAATGGGAGGGAAATGACATCCCGGCCCCTAAGAGAAATCCCCTGTTTAAGACCCTCATTCTATTTCCTAACTAGTCAAACATTACAGAAGCTTTCTTCATTGTTTAATCCAGCTAATCTATTGATATTAGCATATAGTATAATACATATTATAGTTGTTTTAGTTCTAGTAGGGTTCCGTTGCATAATGCATAGCATTCAGAAGCTACAACAGCGAGCTGTCATTCATCAAGTCCAATTGACCTTTTTTTAAAAGAGAAGGGGGAGATGTGGGTGGAGAAGAGAGTGCATTCCTAGCAGCTGTGGCTGATGCAATGCTGTGTGAATATTCCAGCTTCCAGAAGCCTCCTGGGCATACCCAAGAAGGAAGCTCACCCACTATATGAAAGTGACTTAGCACCAACCACGTAGCTCCCTGATCTTTTCAGCCATTAGCTATGAAGGACACGCTGTGACACCCTATAGGCTGAACCCATGTATATAAGGTAGCTTACTTCCTGAATGAAGCGGATCTGCATCACTGAACCTGGTCCCCGCAGTTGGGTCTTTGCGTCTCCGTCGTCCTCACCCCCAGCAGGACTTGTCCACAAATCAGGCTAAGTACAAGCAAGCAAGCCTAACACAGCTATTTTTCTAACATAAATTAAGCATTTATTTCTTTAGTTTAATTATATTTTGTGTTACTTTATTATAGATAGGTATAAAAAATAATTAGCACTTCATAACTTCTGACCAGAAATTATCTTTTTCAAATCCAGAAGTTTGTCAGGTACATTTTATATTTTCTGTCTCTATCATAGTTTCACTGATGGTTTCATTAGGTCATGACAGAATTTCTTTTTTCTCCAGTCTGAAAAATAATATCCTCTGTGATTTTTTAGTTTTGATTTAGGTTGGGTGGCACAATATACCTGGCACACTGGTCTGCAGATCCAATAATTCAAAAATCTGCTTTAGACCAGTGTTTTTCTTTTGTTTTTTTTTTAGCAAGTGAAAGATAGAGATTGGGAGAGGGACAGACAGGGGATTGATTTCTCATATGTGCCTTAACAGGGGCTCTAGTTCAGCCAGTGACCTCTTGCTTAAGCCATCAACCCTGGGCTCAAGCCAGTAAGCTTTGGGCTCAAGCCAGCAATCATGGGATAATTTTAATGATCCCACATTCAAGCTAGTAACCCTAGGCTCAAACTGAACTAAAGCCAGTGACCGCGGTTTTTTAAACCTGGGTTGTCAGCATCCCAGGCTGATGCTCTATCCACTGTGCCATCACCGGGTCAGGCTAGACCAAACCTCAGTGTTTCTCAACCTCAGGTTTGTGTACAAGTGCCAGTCTGCCAAAAATTTGGTACTGGTCCATAAAAGAGTTGACTATCCTGATTTTGTATGATTATAGACCTAATGATTTTAGTTGAATCCAATTATGCTCAGGGTGATTGCCAATTATATTCCTGTATCATGGATGAAAATACTATTGAGGTTGTCTTAGATACCCGTGGAACTTGTAGGCTCATTAAAACAACCTTTTGCACCATGCAAGGTGTTTACAAATCATGCACAATAGTTAAAAACCATTTAGACAAACCTATGCAGTATTCAATGTGTCCTACATGTTTGGAAATCAAGTGTCAGCTTGTACCATGTTATACTGTTATGCGTGCGAAAATTAAACTTTATTTTTGTATGTTTCCATTTCTGGTTGGCTAGGTCATAGGTTCCTAAGTTTAAAAAGGTTGAAAACCACAGATTTAGACAATTCGTTGATAGATCAAGAAGTAAGTCTTTTATGAGCAATTTTAACAAAACTTTGCAGTTTAATTTGTCAAAGTATTTGAATATTTTCTCTTTCATGGAAAATTTTATAATCCAGAATAGCTGTCAATATGTCAAATTTATAGTGCACAGAAACTTATGTCCATTGTCATAAAAGAAAACAAAAGAACCATAACATGTCTTTTAAAACTCCTGATAAAGTTTTGCTGCATGCTGAGGTAAATTATTATTTTTATTATCAATTTCTTAATTTATACAAAGATATACCATTGCCTCACAAGATTTTTTCAAATTAAAAATAAATGCATTGTGCAACCCTATAAAATGAAATATAAGACTTCTCCCATTTTTAGTTATTGTTACTTCCTAATAATCTATCTTTAAAAATTTGAAAATTTTAGCAATTTTGCTTAATGGAAAATGTAAATTTTATATGGTATATTTTTGCTTTTTATATTTTTCCTAGTTACATAAGTACTAACAAAATATACAACCTATTCACTATTCAATATATCAAATAAAATTTTAAAATTAAAAATAAAAGAAAGTTATATAAATGATCTGTGCATTTGTAGGTGAATAAATGGCTCGTTTAAACATATAATAATGTGGGTTTTTTTATCCCTAAATAGCATTCATTTTATTTTTTTTATTCATCTTTGAAAAAACATGCAGCTTAAAGTTTTGGGATTTTTCTTATTTTCAATTTAATATTTAAAAGTTCATGTTTCTAAATATATTATTATATTTACTAAACATTTATTAGAGCTCTTTCCTTCACCACCAGGTTTGTTAGGTTAAAAAATTTACTGTGTAAACTATATATTTATATTACTTGTTATATTGAAGATTATACAATAGAAATCAGATAGAGATTTAATTATATCAGCATGTATTTACAAGAAAGTTGGAGATAAGTGGATAATAAATCATTGATTTGGAATTAGGACAGAGAGAGACACAATATTTACAAGAATTTTCTAAACTCTTAAATATCATACATGATATAAAATATGAATACATTCTAATAACATTTATATTCTGTATATTTTTGTTATATATTATTGCTAAACTGAAATATTATTTTTAAATTATACTTTAAATACATGAAAATTTACTTTCATTTTATTAGACACCTGAAAATATTGAAAAATGCATTCCTACTCCTGGTGTAAAGATAAATTTGGTGTCATAAATGTCAAATATTGTCTGGCATGGGCACTGCTTTTGAGAAGAAAGGAAATTATGTATATTGAGGCAAAAAAGTTTTTTTAAAAATCTGTATGAGTAACCTTATATGTATAAACTAAGGATGCTTTTTTTCACATGCTTTTCAAACTTATTTTGTAATGACATTGAGATTTCTTAATTACTACATAGTTTAAAAATAATAGGCAGAATATATTAGACCCAGCTCTTTTATATATTCTATTGAAGTTTCTGAGAAAAAGAATGATTCTACAGGATTCTCCTTTGCTACATTTATAATACAAGGCTATAAATACACACAAACGAAGGTAGATATAAAATATGGTTTATTGAAGGCAACAAGTATTAAAGGTAAAGATGAGATGTTGAATGAATATGTTGGAATATTTTACTTTTTCCCAAATTTGTGTCACTGTGTATAAATTTACTAGTTTTATTACACCAGATCACAGTATTCCTAACAATAAAATATAGTATAATGAACTAGTTTGGAAGTGAAGGATGGTGCAGGCAGTATTAGTAAGAAGTATTTCATGTCTTCTGGGTTTTTAACTTCTGTTTTCTTTCATTGATTTATAGCATCAATTCCCTGCATGATCTGATCATTCCAAATTCTGATGGGTTTGAAAATAGCAAGCAACCTTGTAAGAGTGCTTTAAAATTCGCCAGAAGTTTCTAGTATTTATTTCTCATAAATGTCAATATTCCACGAGCTATATGTGGTCTTCACAAAGGGACTAATTCTACATCTTTATTTTGTTCTGGTGAAAAACATTTCTTATCTCTGTCAAATTTAAGTGAATAACTTAATCAGAAAACAAAGTCTGTTGGTCACAGTCATGTATATCACTTGACACATAAATCACATTGCCCCAAGTTGGAGATCAGCAGTGACAATTCACTTTTAGGTCCCTGAATGACAACAGCCTTAGTGTCAGAATAAAAAGCCACAGAAAGTGCAGAAGACCAGGAAATAACTATATTTAATTTGAATAGTATCATAGATATGAATGAAAACTAAATGTTTCAAATAATAAATACTATAAAAATTCTTATGCTAAAATCACACCTCAGCAGGATTCTTGAATTAAGTATAATTTCTTTTCTGATGTTGTATTTTGCCCATACAGAAAAAGCAATGAGTGGAACAAAAACAAGAGATACATTAATATACTTTAATAATTCATGAGCGATTAAATGGTTACAGAAGACTAAGATAAATTTTACTATTCATAAATTCTTGAAAACTATTATTTAGCTATCTGGGAAGCAAATAAAAATTTTATTTTATTTCTTTAAAATATTTTCTTAAGGCAAAATTGATTAGAGGGGGAAAAACAATTAATCAAAATGTTTTATTTTTTTCACAGCATAATAAATATTTCAAACAAATCTTAGATTCTCTATAATTTTACTTGCTAAAATATTACAATATAGTTTTATACACTTAAGCTCACAATTAAGAGAAATTATTTTACCTATAAAAGAATATCTGCTAATGCAATTAATTTCCACAATATAACTTGAAAATCAATGTGTAAAAATAACTTATTATAATTTAGTTTTAAGCTTTTAAACCTGAGATTTTTTATTTACTATTAGAGAGAACCAGATATTTAGTAATATCATTAACTTTCTGAAATTGTCAACATTCTGCCATTTATTTAATCAGCATCTTTTCATCTAGGTTTTAAATTTATCTGCTTGATATTTATGTATGTGCCTTTGTGTCTTAGAAATTTGAATATGTGAACAAAAACTGCAATTTCCATCAAATATTTTTTACTTTATTTGTGTTATTTATGGAAAAATGTAAGTTCATTTTAGACAAGAAAACACTGTCTGACCAGGATAGAGTGTCAGTCTGGGACTCTGAGGACCCAGGTTTGAAACCCCAAGGTAGCTGGCTTGTGTGCGGGCCCATCCAGCTTGAGCACAGGTGAGGGGTCACAGGCTTGAGCATGGGATCACAGTTATGAACTCACGGTCAGTGAGCTTGAGTCTAAAGTTTGCTGGCTTGGATCCAAGGGGTCACTGGCTCAGCTGGATCCCCTTCATCAAGGCACATATGAGAAGCAATCAATGAACAATTAAAGTGCCACAACTAAGAGTTGATGCTTTTCATCTCTCTCCCTTTTTGTTTCTGTCCCTGTCTGTCTCTCTCACTTGCTAAAAAAGAAAAAAAAAAGACATTAGCTTATTGCTCACTAAGCTAAAGAAACTGAAAGAATGTTAACATATCCTGAGTTATAAGCTAATGAGACAAACAGAAAAGAGCTTGAGAGAGAAGACATGATCAGAATATCCAAAAGAGTTTATTAAAAACAGATTGTTGTATCCAACTTAAAGTTTCTGATACAATAAGTATGGGGTGAGGCATTTCTAACCAACTCCTAATTGACGGTATTGCTATTGGTCTCATGACCACACTTAGAGAACCACTTCATCTACTGTTTTGATTTCTATACCATGAAGTTATCTTTCCTATATAAATTTGTGCTAAAAATTGCAACTTTTACTCTTCATGAGAATGTAAATATATATCTGAAAATCGTGTGCTGATATTCAACATATTGAGATAATATGTTAGCAACTGGAAAAATTGAGTTTAAAAAATAATTTAAGAGCTGTATAATCAATGTTGGGGAAAAAAAAACAACTTTGCCTCTAATATCTTAGATTTGAATAATTCGAAGCCTGGGAGTTAACTAGCAAAAGATTGATTACCAAGCGTTAAGTGTATTCATATGCAGGTGCATATGAATGTACATAAAAAGTCACTTTCTGACTAAAGATAGAAGGGAGAAGATGAGAAGGCTTGTTTAGGAAGAACATATGAGCTTAATGGAGGAAAGATGAATAAACTTTCTGGGGAAACAAATGTAAAGTAAGAAGCTTATAATAATATTTGTTTATGCAATTTCTTATCAGAAATCTCTTCCTTCTGGCTGTGAAAAGCCCCCAGAGACAGAATTTATTACAAATTCATTCTCTGCCACCTTCCTGAGAATTAAGTCACCATTATAAATGTCTTCCTCTCAGATGGTTCTTCTTTTAGTCAGGTAAAGGAAGCTCCCAAAAAACTTTTCCTGCATGTATTGAAACTTAAATGTCTTCGGTTTAAAATAATCTTCATGCCAAAGCTTATTTCTTCCCAATACAAATTTTATATAAACAATTAAATCCTTACACATGGTAAGACATTCCAATTTTAAAAACAAATTAAGTCAAAATGATTATAACCAGTTTTAAAAATATATATTTATAATTTACTGCTTAATTTGTTCCTGTTTTTTCTAGTAAGCCAAAAAAATAAAAATTTACTAAACTGTAATGAATAACTAATTTGATATAGGAGGTTTAAAACTCATATTTTTAGAAAGAAAACCATTGAAATATTCTGTACCCTAATTGTACAATATTACATAAACAACACTATTTTTAGGTACCATTTTAAAAATATTTTCTAACAAGCTTTCTCTTCAACAATATTTTGTCAACAATTGACTTTAATTTTTCTCTTGTCTTGGTAGTAGACTGTAAGCCAGTGTTTATGACATTTAATGTATGATCTATTTCTGCAGAAAGAAGAGCCTTAGATGGATTGAGAAAAGTAATAATTGAATAAGGATTCCATTTACTTAAGTTACCCTTGAATATAAATGTATAATCATAGTCATATGAACTATTCTCTGCATACTTTTCTTATTCCATTAACAAATTCCATTTATTGGTTTCACATTCATTGGATTATCTTGACTGTAGCAAAAGACCCTTAAATTTTGAGCAACTTAAAAAATAAATTTTATTTTTAATATGGCACAATTTAGGGTTTAGTATTTAAGAGTACATTAAATGAAAATTTGTCATTAAAAGTAATGGTCAATTACATAAAAAAGATTCAGTTATATAACTATTGTTCCTGCTTGACTGGTGGTGGTGTAGAGGATTGAGAATTGGCCTGGAATGTTGAGGGACCTCATTGGAAACCTCAAGGTCACAGGCTAGTGCATAGGTTCATTGACTTGAGCTCAGGGCTGTCACCTTGAGTGTGGGATCATCAACATGATCCCAAAGTCACTAGTTAGAAGCCTAAGGTTGTTGTATTGAGCCCAAGGTGACTGGCTTGAAGTCTAAAGTTTCTGGCTTGAGCAAGGGATCACTGGGTTGGCTTGAAACCCCCAGTCAAAGCACTGTATGAGTAGAAATCAATAAACAACAAAAGTGAAGAAACTAATCATGGATGCTGTAAAGCCAGTAGCTGCAACCACCATCACAGCCACCTGGCCAGTGCAGGTTCGCATTTGATTTGGACAGTGGGTAATGAAACAGCAGAGCCAAGATCTGGTGGGCCATTAGCTTTAGTACTAGCTTGCACCCAGCAGGCAAGTAAAAACATGCACTGGGCTCCAAAGCTCACTCATTCAGTGCCCACAAAACTACTGACTTATCTGAGTTTCCTAGAATCAAAGGTTTCTAAACTCACCAGTCTCATTCACCTCTGTTCCCCATCTCCTTCTCTGCACAAACTCTGCACTAACTGGCCTCTCCCTCCACCATCTTGGCTGCTTCTCTTGGCTTCCTCCATGAGGCCTTTCTCTGCTCTCCTTTTTCTGCTCTCTCCTCTAATGCTAATCTCAGGAACTGAGAGAAAGCAAACTCCTGGTCTGCCCCACTTTATAGTGTAGAAACCAAAACCTTTAAACCAATATACAAACAAGGAAGTCTCTGATACAAAATCACTTATCTGAGGCATAATGGGATTCCTCATGAGAGTGCACCACCCCACATCAAAAAGGGTGGGAAAGGCTTAGTCCCAAAACCAAGCCCCAGGCTACAAGGATCCTGCCTGCCCATAACCCACCCCCAACAAACATTAATATAATCACACCCATCCCAAGCAAGAAGGACAACTAATACCATCACCTGGACAATGGGCTTCCATGTAGGCAGTGCCATCTTTAACAAAGTGAGCACAATATATTTTATCTGCCCAACAGATGCTTTTCACCTCTCTTCTCCTCCACCTCCCTTTTTGTCTTTATCTGACCGAAAAAAAAAAAGAAAAGAAAAGAAAGAAATAAAAAAAGAAAAAAGACTGTTCTTAGTTCTTACACCATTGGCTATATAAAATATATAACAATGAAAGACAAATTAAAAAGTTTGGAACATGTATGACTTCTCTTACTACTTTGGCAGAAACTAATCCAAAAGGGGAGACATTGTAGTTTGTCAGATGGCTGATAGGATAGTGACAGAGAAAAAACAAACAAACAAGTTCCTGATTTCTTGATTCAAAGATAAGTTTTCAAAAGAAAAATTGACAGCTTTTGTTCAACGAATGATGACTTCATAGATAAACACAGTAACTATTTCAACGTATTATAAGTGCTTTAAGGCCAAGATCATATTTCACTCTTCTGTGTGCCTGCATCATTTATAAAATTCCGTAGCACTACAACATACATGCTGGGCAAATGAGTTTGTAAAATTTATGTTTTTTGAGTTTGCTCACTTTTATTGTTAAAAATGGCACTGGGCAGTGACAGTTGTGATGTGTGACATTGCTGATTACCTTCCTGCTTGGGAAAGGCCATTGTTATGCTAATGTTTGCTGGAGGAGAGGTTTTCGTACCAGAAAAGTTTTAAAAGAAGAGAGAGAAGTGATATCAGAGAAATGGTGCCGTGAGGAGTGATACCAATAAATCTTTCCAAAAATTCAACAAGATCTTCAACCAGAGACAGAAAAATTTATCCTTGGAGCCTCCAGAAGTTCCACACTAAATGCGAAGGTATGATCGAGTGAAAAATTGACTAAATATATAATCAACCCTGAAGGAAATAAGGAGGAAAAACACTCCGCCTTCCTCACTAACCTAAAGAAGGACTGCTTTCACTGGGAACTGAGACTATAGGAACTAAGGCGGGCATAGGGTGTGAATAGAACCAGGCTGTGGCACAGACATCCAAGTCAAGGAGAAACTGTGCTTGTGGCAACCCAATCAACACAAGCTAATGCTCGTGCCAAATCCAGACAAAGAAAGGCACTTGGGACAGCCTTCCATCTCAATCTCCTGGTTGGCATGCACAGATAGTGGGTGAGAGATTCCCCTGGGAGTGGGCGCCCATGTTCCCGGACAGAGGGGCAGAGTCAGAGGCCTTTGTGTGGCCCAAAACTGGAATCTCGGGGTTGCCCTGTGCCCCTAAAAGCAGTGCATGGGGAGGGAGCAGGAGCAAAATACCCTATGCTCAAACTTTTCTATGCATGTGGGGCGCCTCACCGGGAGTGAGAGTTGGCTGGCCAGATATCCTGGTCGGGGAGTGCAGATAGTGCAAGAGATTTTCCTGGGAGTGTACACCCGGACAGAGGGGCAGAGTCACAGGTCTTTGTGTGGGCTGAAGCCTCGCCTGATTGTGCTAGGGGCTCTGACTGATTGAGCCTTAGCCAGAGCCCTGTGCTGAATGGGAATAGAGTGGGGATTTGCCAGCTCTTTGAGCCTCTTACTCTCCAGGCAGAGGCAGCAGCAACCCCATAGCTGGATCATCAGGCTACTAATTCAGGAAGGAAAGACTAGGACAAAGGCTCTGGGAACACAGACTCTCTCATTGGTGGAGCCCGCAAATGCTAATGAGCCTCGACTGTCAACAAGACTGAAGCCGAATATATGACATCGCCATAGAGATTTATCAACTGCAAACCTCTACCTGAGTGTGCCACAGGGGAAGAACCCAGGGTACAGAGTCACCGAACAGGAAGAGGGAGAGAAAAGAAAAAGCAAGAAGATAACCTCTCAAAATCAAGAATAATCCACAGACTTTATAACCTATCCCATTTTATTATATTTGTTTGTTTGTTTCTCTTATCTTCTTGTCTTGATTATTTTCTTTCTCTTCTAATTTGGTCGTTTAATTCTCTGCCGGTCTTACTCTCTCCTCTCTTTGAACTACACTACCCATAAGTGTTACATCTTCCATTATCTTATCTTTTCTTCTTCCCTTCTCTCTATGAGGGTTGCACTCTAAAACCCTTAACTCTCTCTCTCTCTCTCCTTTTATTCTTTTTTCTTCTTTTTGTGTTTTCCTCTTTCTTTTTTTTTCTCCTTCTATATTAGTTTCTTCTTTTCTCCTTTATTTTCCTCTCATTCAATCCTCAATCATGAACAAATTATTTTATCTGGGACTCAAATTTGTCTTTGTGGCATTTTGGGGATTTTTTACTTCGCTTTTTTAACTCACTAGCAGTGCTCCCAACTGTGGCTCTCCATTTTATTTAGTTCTTGCTCCACTAAATACAAGAGTAACTTTTAAATTTTCCCCCTTTTTCCTTTTTCCCTCTTATTCCTCTCATCACATCTCTTAGTCAACCATCACCTAAAAGCAAATCATTTTATTCTTGACCATTTTTTTCCTTTTTTGCATTTTGTGGGTCCATACCTCTTTTTTGCCCCTTTATCACTTCTCCCCAACTCAGGCCCTCCATTATAGGCAATTTTTGTTCTATTTAGCATGGTATAATTCACAGTTCACCACAAGATTTTCCCAAGGAGGGGAGGGAGAGGAGAGGAAAAAATAGGGGGGGGGAATAATATTTTTTTTATTCTTTTTTTATTTTTTATTTTTATGTTTTTAACTTTTTATTTTTTATTCTCATTAATACTATCAACAAAACCATGCTCAGATGCAATTAAGAAAAAGGAAATTGAATATCATGGATACAAAAGACAGAGAGGTTGCACAGATAGACGAGGAAAAATCTGTGGAGAAAAAACTTAATATATTGGAAACCTTGGAGCTAAAGGACAGAGAATTTAAAATAGAAATCCTAAAAATACTCAGATATAATAGAAAACACAGAAAGACAATTTAGTGAGCTCAGAAAACAACTCAATGAACACAAAGAATATATTACCAAGGAAATTGAAACTATAAAAACAAACAGAGATGAAAAACTCAATTCATGAGCTGAAAAACGAGGTAACAAGCTTAGCTTATAGAAAAGGCCAGATAGAAGGTAGGATTAGTGAAATAGAAGACAAGCAACTTGAGGCACAACAGAGAGAAGAAAAGAGAGATTCAAAAATTTTAAAAAATGAGAAAGCCCTACAGGAATTGTCTGACTTCATCAAAAAGAATAACATAGGAATAATAGGTATATCAGAGGGAGAAGAGAAAGAAAATGGAATGAAGAACATATTAAAACAAATAATAGATGAGAACTTCCAATCCTGTGGAAAGAACTTAAGCCTCAAATTCAAGAAGCAAACAGAACTCCGAGTTTTCTTAACCCCAACAAAACTACTCCAAGGCACATCATAATGAAATTGGCACAAACCAATGACAAAGAAAAAATTCTGAAGGCAGCCAGCGAAAAGAAGAATGCAACATATAAAGAAAGGCCCATTAGATGATCATCAGATTTCTCAACAGAAACTCTACAAGCTAGAAGAGAGTGGACCCCAATATTTAAAGTCCTGAAAGAGAGGAACTTTCAGCTACGAATACTATACCCATCAAAGCTATCCTTCAAATATGAAGGAGAAATAAAAACATTCACAGATACAGAAAAGATGAGGGAATTTATCATCAGAAAACCCCCACTCCAAGAATTACTAAAGGGGGTGTTCCAACCAGATAAAAAGAACAAAACAAAAGAAAACCACAAGTAAAAGCTCCAAGAACACAATAAAACCAAATTTAAACTGTGACAACAACCAAAAAAAAAAAAAAAAAAAAAAACAGGAGAGGATGGAGATTAATAGTAGCAAAGAATGATGGAGTGCAAAAGTACTCACAAGATAGTGCACTACAATGAACAGGGTAGGAACCCTTTTCATTACTTAATGGTAACCACCATTGAAAAAAACCACCACAGAAGCACATGATTTAAAAAAGATAGCAACAGAAGAAAGATGTATGGAATGCAACCAAACAAAAACAAAAGATAGAAAAATGAAAAAGAAGAATCAAACAAGACACAAAAATAACAGAAAGCAATCTATAAAATGGCAATAGGGAACTCACAAGTGTCAATAATTACACTAAATGTAAATGCATTAAACTCACCAATAAAAAGGCACAGAGTAGCAGAATGGATTAAAAAAGAAAATCCAGCCTGACCTGTGGTGGCGCAGTGGGATAAACGTTGACCTGGAAATGCTGAGGTAGCCAGTTCGAAACCCTGGGCTTGCCTGGTCAAAGCACATATGGGAGTTGATGCTTCCAGCTCCTCCCCCCTTCTCTCTCTCTGTCTCTCCTCTCTCTCTCTCTCTCTGTCTCTCCCTCTCCTCTCTAAAAATAAATAAATAAATAAAAATTTAAAAATAAAATCCAACCGTATGCTGCCTATAGAAACTCATCTGAGCAACAAGGATAAAAACAAATTCAAAGTGAAAGGCTGGAAAACAATACTCCAAGCAAATAACATCCAAAAAAAAGTAGGCGTAGCAATACTCATATCTGATATTGTTGACTACAAGACAGCAAAAGTACTCAAAGACAAAAATGGTCATTTCATACTGATTAAAGGGACGCTGAATCAAGAAGACATAAGAATTCTTAATATATGTGCACCAAACCAAGGAGCACCAAAATATATAAGACAGCTACTTATTGACCTTAAAACAAAAACTGACAAAAATACAATCATACTTGGAGACCTCAATACACTGCTGATGGCTCCTGATTGGTCATCCAAACAGAGAATCAATAAAGATATATTGGCCTTAAACAAAACACTAGAGCACCTGGATATGATAGACATCTACAGGACATCTCATCCCAAAGTGACACAGTATACATTTTTCTCCAGTGTACATGGATTATTCTCAAGAATTGACCATATGTTGGGCCACAAACACGACATCAGCAAATTAAGAAAAATCGAAGATATACCAAGCATATTTTCTGATCATAAAGCCTTGAAATAAGAATTCAACTGCAAAAAAGAGGAAAAAAATCCCACAAAAATGTGGAAACTACAACATACTTTTAAAAAATGAATGGGTCAGGCCCTGGCCGGTTGTCTCAGTGGTAGAGCATCGGCCTGGCGTGAACAAGTCATGGGTTTGATTCCCGGCCAGGGCACAGAGGAGAAGTGCCCATCTCCTTCTCCACCCCTCCCCCTCTCCTTCCTCTCTGTCTCTCTCTTCCCCTCCCGCAGCAAGGCTCCATTGGAGCAAAGATGGCCCGGGCACTGGGGATGGCTTCTTGGCCTCTGCTCCAGGCACTAGAGTGGCTCTAGTCACAAAAGAGCGACGCCCTGGAGGGGCAGAGCATCGCCCCCTGGTGGGCAGAGCGTCGCCCCCTGGTGGGCATGCCGGGTGGATCCCAGTCAGGCGCATGCAGGAGTCTATCTGACTGTCTCTCCCCATTTCCAGCTTCAGAAAAATACAAAAAAAAAAAAAAATGAATGGGTCAAAGAAGAAATAAACACAGAGATCAAAAGATATATACAGACAAATGAAAATGACAATACAACATATCAGAATCTATGGGATACAGCAAAAGCATTGATAAGAGGGAAGTTCATATCACTTAAGGCCTTTATTAACAAACAAGAGAAAGCCCAAGTGAACCACTTAACTTCACACCTTAAGGAACTAGAAAAAGAAGAACAAAGACAACCGAACACCAGCTGAAGAAAGGAGATAATAAAAATCAGAGCAGAAATAAATGAAATAGAGAACAGAAAAACTATAGAAAAAATTAATAGAACAAGGAGCTGGTTCTTTGAAAAGATCAACAAAGTTGACAAACCCTTGACAAGACTTACCAAGGAAAAAATAGAAAAAAACTCCTATAAACAAAATCCAAAATGAAAGAGGACAAATCACCACAGACATCATAGATATACAAAGAATTATTGTAGAATACTATGAAAAACTTTATGCCACTAAATTCAACAATCTCGAAGAAATGGATTAATTCCTAGAATAATACTAACTTCCTAGACTGAGTCAAGAAGAACCAGAAAGCCTAAACAGACCAATTAGTAGGAAAGAAATAGAAAAAACTGTTAAAAACCTCCCCAAAAATAAAAGTCCAGGCCTAGACAGTTATACTAGCGAATTCTATCAAACATTCAAAGAAGACTTGGTTTCTATTCTACTCAAAGTCCTCCAAAAAATTGAAGAAGAAGCAATACTTCCAAGCACATTTTATGAGGCCAATATAACCCTCATGCTGAAACTGGGCAAGGACAGCACAAAAAAAGAAAACTACAGACCAATATCTCTAATGAATAAGATGCTATAATACTAAACAAAATACTGGCAAATCGAATACAACAACATATTAAAAAAATAATACATCATGATCAAGTGGGATTCATCCCAGAATCTCAAGGATGGTTCAACATACGTAAAACGGTTAACGTAATATACCATATCAACAAAACAAAGAACGAAAACCACATGATCTTATCAATAGATGCAGAAAAGATATTCTATAAAATACAACACAATTTTATGTTTAAGACTCTCAACAAAATGGGTATAGAAGGAAAATATCTCAACATGATAAAGGCCATATATGATAAACCATCAGCTAACATCATATTAAATGGCACAAAACTGAAGGCTTTTCCCCTTAAATCAGGAACAAGATAGGGTTGTCCACTCTCTCCATTCTTATTTAATGTGGTGCTAGACGTTCTAGCCAGAGCAATCAGACAAGACAAAGAAATAAAAGGCATCCATATCGGAAAAGAAGAAGTAAAGGTATCACTTTTTGCAGATGATATGATCCTATATATTGAAAACCTCAAAGAATCTACAAAAAGACTACTAGAAACAATAAGCCAATACAGTAAGTTCACAGGATACAAAATTAACATACAAAAGTCCATAGCCTTTCTATATGCCAACAATGAAACATTTGAGAATGAACTCAAAAGAATAATCCCCTTCACGATTGCCATAAGAAAAATAAAATACCTAGGAATAAACATAACAAAGAATGTAAAGGACTTATATAATGAAAACTACAAACCAATGTTAAGGGAAATCAAAAAAGATACAATGAAATGGAAGAATATTCCTTGCTCTTGGACAGGAAGAATAAATATAATCAAGATGGCCATATTGCCCAAAGCAATATACAAATTTAATGCAATTCCCATCAAAACTCCAATGATATTTTTTAAAGAAATGGAACAAAAAATCATCAGATTTATATGGAACTATAAAAAACTCCAAATAGCCAAGCCAAAGCAATCCTAAAGAAAAAGAACAAAGCTGGGGACATTACAATACCTGACTTCAAACTATATTATAGAGCCACGACAGTCAAAACAGCATGGTATGGGCAAAAAAAATAGACACTCAGACCAATGGAACAGAATAGAAAGTCCAGAAATAAAACCACATATATACAGTTAAATAATTTTTGATAAAGGGGCCAACAACACACAATGGAGAAAAGAAAGCCTCTTCAACAAATGGTGTTAGGAAAACTGGAAAGCCACATGCAAAAGAATGAAACTCGACTACAGTTTGTCCCCTTGTACTAAAATTGATTCAAAATGGATCAAAGACCTAAATATAAGACCTGAAACAATAAAGTACATAGAAGAAGACATAGGTTCTAAACTCATGGACCTGGGTTTTAAAGAGCATTCTATGAATTTGACTCCAAAGGCAAGGGAAGTGAAGGCAAAAATAAATGAATGGGACTACATCAGACTAAGAAGTTTTTGCTCAGCAAGAGAAACTGACAACAAAATAAACAGACAGCCAACTAAATGGGAAATTATATTTTCAGACAACAGCTCAGATAAGGGCCTAATATCCAAAATATACAAAGAACTCATAAAACTCAACAAACAAACAATCCAATTAAAAAATTGGAAGAGGACATGAACAGACACTTCTCTCAAGAAGAAATACAAATGGCCAACAGATATATGAAAAGATGCCATCTTCATTAGTTATTAGAGAAATGCAAATCAAAACTGCAATGAGACACACCTGTTAGATTAGCTATTATTAACAAGGCAGGTAATAACAAATGTTGGAGAGGCTGTGGAGAAAAAGGAACCCTCACTCACTGTTGGTGGGACTGTAAAGTAGTACAACCATTATGGAAGAAAGTATGGTGGTTCCTCAAAAAACTGAAAATAAAACTACCTTATGACCCAGCAATCCCTATACTGGTATATACCCCCAAAACTCAGAAACATTGATACTTGATACGTAAAGACACATGCAGCCCCATGTTCATTGCAGCATTGTTCACAGTGGCCAAGACATGGAAACAACCAAAAATCCCTTCAATAGAAGACTGGATAAATGAAATGTGCATATATACACTATGGAATACTACTCAGCCATAAGAAATGATGACATCGGATCATTTACAACAAAATGGTGGGATCTTGATAACATTATATGAAGTTAAATAACTAAATTAGAAAAAAAAAACAGGAACTGCATTATTCCATACGTAGGTGAGACATAAAAACGAGACTAAGAGGCATTGATAAGAATGTGGTGGTTGGGGGGGGGCAGCGGGAGTGGAAAAGGGGTAGGGGTAGGGGCACAAAGAAAACTAGATAGGTGACAGAGGACAATCTGACTTTGGGTGATGGGTAATCAACATGATTGACAAGATAACCTGGACATGTTTTCTTTGAACATATGTACCCTGATTTATTGATGTCACCCTAGTAAAATTAATTAAAAAATTATAATAAAAAAAGAAAGATAGAAAAGGAGAAAGAGGGAGAAGCCAAGAGGTCAGGGAAAAAGACGGAAGCCACTTTTGAAGAGTAAGAAGCTATGTTGGGAGATGGGGAACCAGAGATGAGGGGTTTTTGTGAACTCTGCTGAGACTGGTGGGGTCCTTTGATTCTAGGAAAAACCGGAGATGAGTCTCCTGTTTGTGGAACCAGAGAATATGTCAGTGGCTTTGGGAGCCCTGTGTGTTTGCTCATCGGCTAGTGCAAGTTTTGAATAAAGACTGGCCCACCATTTTTTGGCTCCACTGTTTCTTTTTATTTTATTTTATTTTTACAAAGATGTGTCTTTTTTTTTTTTAGATTTTATTTATTCATTTTAGAGAGAGGAGACAGAGAAAGGGGGGGAGCAGAAAGCATCAACTCCCATTTGTGCATTGACTAGGCAAGCCCCGGGTTTTGAACTGGTGACCTCAGCATTCCAGGTCAATGCTTTACCCACTGTGCCATCACAAGTCAGGCTGGCTCCACTGTTTCTTTACCATCTGCCTGAATCTAATGGGAACCTGCATGTGAATGGCCATGACGGCGGTGACTACTGGCCATACAATACACTTATAATAAATGAAAAATGTTGAAATAATTTTAGTTTAACAGACACACAATGTCCCCATTCACATAAACACACACAGATACACACACTTCATCACAGAGCTTTATATTTTACTTACTGTGAAAAGCAGAGCAAAGTCTGTTTCTGACCTATTTCTTAAGGCAGACTAATGCTAACCAAATTGTTTTGAAACTAATACTGGATATTTTGTAATGAGATTGTTGAGGGTATCAAACTGGACCAACCCAGATGGGTTGGTAAGTTTTTCTTTACTGATACGTATGACTTACCATACATAATCGGTACCAATTATCCAAAAATGTATTTATATAAGGAAAGAACTTTTACACCAAAGTCACACCCATGAGTTGAAGTATAATCAACTTTATTTTATTCTGGAAGCAGATATGTTCTAGTTCATATTGAGGGTTAGAAAATCACAACAGAGATGTGGTATAACAAAAAAAAACATACATATCTGGTCTTTGTTTCAGGATAATAGCACAGAGCTCTTAAAATCCTTGGAATCTGCTAATAACAGTATCTTTAGTATACTAACTGGGTGACTGGTGGCTAAGACACTAGATAACTTCAGCATAATGAGAGTTATCAGAAAAATCAAACATGCTTAAAAGGTTGAAATTTTTAGTCTTATTCTTGGACCTCCAGAGATAAGAGAGAGGCTGGCCATCATCATAGGCTAATAATTTAATTAAGCATGTATATTGTGGATGCAAAAGGGGCTGCATGCTGAACCTGACAAGCTCAGGTGAGGTCTGCATGGTGGCGTTGTATACTTAGAGACCAGAAGTAACCACACAGGATGGTCTGAAATTAAAACGTTCTAACTAAAAGCAGTTCATGGTGGCTAGTTATGTCCTAGGAAGGCATTTTCTCTAAATAACAAAGGCTCATGCTTATGTTAATTGAGCTTGTCTGTTGTCTTTTTGCATCTACAATAACGTACTTGATAACATGCTTTGAAATGTAAGAATAATCTATTTTTGTGACCTCCTCAGGGCAGCCACCACACCAGAGCAGAAACCACAAATCCCTTCATTGTTATTATTATTAAGTTAATTGTTAACTGTTGACTATTTTATGTCTCCTTAGTAAAAGATGTTTTAGTATATACATTGTTACTTTTTATCCAATCCCAGAGATTTCCCTGGGTTGCTTTCTCCTTCTGCCCTAATCTATCACCAGTGGATTTCTTGTAATCCCTTTACACCTTCCCCTTTGATTCCTATGTATAAAATAAGTGGTTAAACCACCATTTTCTCAATTCATTGACCCTTTCCTACAATTCTCAACAGTTTGGCTCAAATAAACTCACAAAAACTTCTTACAGGTTTGGAAGTTTCTTACATTGGCAATATAAATAATGACACTTCCATGGATACCCTTAAACAACGCAATTTGGAGAGCTACCATCTTAGTAAACTGGAAGTTCTGGGAAGTGTTACACCTAGAGAGGGTGTGGAAACTCTCTGTCTTCCTCCATATCATGTCCTATACCTCTCTTTAACTTGGCATCCTTTAAAACAACCCAGTAATAAAAAAGTAAAACAATGTTCCTGTGCCTTGTAAGTGTTTCTAGCCAGTTATTGAACCAAAGGAGGGATTGTGTGAACCATATTGTAAAACCTGTAAACACACAGCCACTATCAGAGCCACCTGGCCCATGCAGGTTTTCATTGGATTCGGAGAGATGGTAATGAAACAACGGAGCCAAAAGCTGTGGGCCATCATCTTTAATCCTAGCTTGCACCCGGCGGGCAAGTAAAAATACACACTGGGCTCCAAAACCCACTCATTCAGTGCTCACAAAGATACTGACTTATCTGAGTTTCCTAGAATCAAAGGTTTCTAGCTCACCAGCCTTATTCATCTCTGTTCCCCATTTCTTTCCTTCTCCCTGCACAAACTTCTCCTTCAACACTCCACCGTTTTGGCTGCTTCTCCTGGCCTCCTCCACGTGGCCTCTCTCTGATCTCCTTTCTGCTCTCTCCTCTAATGCTAATCTCAGTAACCAAGAGAGCAAGCTCCCGGTCTGCCGCCATTTTATAATGTAGAAATGAAAAACTTTAATCTAATATACAAATAAGGAAGTCTCTTATACAAAGTCACTTATCTGAGGCCTAATGGGATTCCTCATGAGAGTGTACCACCCTACATCAAAAAGGGTGGGAAAGGCTTATTCTTAAAACCAAACCCCAGGTTACAAGGATCCTGCCTGCCCACAGCTCACCCCAACACACATTAATATCATCTGGGCGACGGCTTCCATGTGGGCAATGCCATCTTTAACAAAGTGAGCATAATATATTTTATCTTCCCAACACATCTGAACCCCCAAACTTGCCATGTCAGACAAAAGTGCAGGTATTCTGGGCACCCCATTGAGGCTGGTGTCTGAAGTTAGGGCAGTCTAGTGAGACTCAGCCTTTAACCTGTGGTGATGATGCTCATACTGGGTACTTAGTGTCAGAATTGAATTAAACTATTGAACACCAGTTAGTGTCAGAAAATCGGTGTTGGAAAAGATACAACAATATTAACTTACTGTTGTGTTAAATTTTTATTGATTAAAGAAAAGGGAGGTGAGGAAAGAAGAAACTCACATGAAAAAGAAATTCAATTTATCTAAAATGCTGTGAAGAAATAATCTAAAAAATAATCTAAAATGATAAATTCTTATTCTATTTTAGATAAAATTTATAAAATATATTTTTGTGAATTTAATTAGATTGACATACAAAAGACCTTCAAGGAATATCTGTTACTCATTTTTACAGATATTTTTATAAAAATATTCTGAAAAACTTAGAATTGCTGCACCTAAATTTTGCTGAAAATGTTTTAAATAATAAACTTTTACAGATTTCATAATATACGTTCTACAAGCTTTATAAATGCTAAATTATTACAATAATAAAATGTCACATGCATTATAAAATTATGAATAATTCATAAGAGAAATAGTACAGAAATTAAACTGGATGTGAGACTATACCAAAAATTCTGTTTAATCACATGTATTTTTCTGTAATATCTAATGGACCTCACAATTGCCTTGTTATAAGATAATGGACTAAATAATTTCTCATGCCACCCTCTTTTTTTTCCCGTAAGATTTATTTATAATAATAGATCTTATTTTACTTAGCTAGTATATATTTTGGTGAAGTCATTTCTGACACCACACTTTCTTTGAAATAAGAATGTGATATAAGCAGTGTTGACAGTCCTGAATAGAATATTGATGTGTTCTAGATCAGATCTGCTAACCTACATGTCAAAAAGTTACTTCAACACTCATCTTTAACTAATAAGTCAGACAAAGTGAGATCGTTGGTTTCGTGTGCTAAGGCAGATATTTTAATTCTCTAAAATTAATAACAATTTTTTATTTCATCAATCATGAAATATATCTACAGCCATATAGCTCTTCTTCCCTCTTAAAATAATGTGTTAGATATTGTGCTTCATCACTTTTTAATAAAAAGAGAAAAAGCATTATTCTTCTATTGTTCTTGTGAGAAATTACTTCAAATGTCAGGGCTTAAACAAGACGTATTTACTATATATGATAATTATTATAATTCTGGAAGTCAGAAGGTCTCACATGGTCCTCACTTGGCTAAAATCAAGGTATTGTCTGGTCTGAGCTTTTTCTGGAGGGTCAGGAAGAGTTTCTGAGAATACACACAATCCTTGATTCTTGGCCTTACCTCATTTTCACAGTCAACAATATTTTATCTTTCTGATCCTTCTTCCTTAGTCACAACTCTCTTTTTCTGACCTCAATCAGGAAAGTCTTAGGTTTAATGTCTCATAAGATTTGATTGGTTTACTTGGATAAAGAATAATAATCTTTCCATTTCAATATCTTCAGTTATATATGCAAGGTACTTTTTACCTTATGTTTGTAAGGGAACGTAGGCACAGAATCATAGACATTAGAACACAGGTATCTTTTGTGTATGGGATTATTGTGCCAAAGAAAAAGATAGAAGGTGGAAAGTTAGAAGAGGTGAGAATAGGGAGGGAGGAGGAACCAAGGGAGAGAAGCGAGGGGTGAGAAGAGAAAGGAAAGGAAAGGGTGATATTTATTATGGACTTAAACTACACATTTTGAAAGAAAATTTCCCCAAAGCACACACATACAAAAATTTAATTTATAATTTATGTAAAATTTCCCTAGTAATAAAAATTATTTATAGTATTATAGGTTAAAGCAAAAACCTTTAAAGTAATCTTTTTCTGTTGACAGAAGATAAAAAATTACTAACCAGTTACGGGTTAATGGGGAATAATAGGAAAATATTAATTTTAAGATTTAAAGAAACATCCACATTCATTTTTATTACATATTTATTAACAATGTAAGACTAATAAGCAATCTAATCTAAATTAAAGTAATATCTTCTGTTATAATTAACAGTTAGAAGGTCAATGAAAAGAATTCCTTAGGTGCAAAGTACTTGGGTACAACTATATGTATTTTTTAAATAAAAGTATTTCAAATTGTTGGTTAAACCCCATTTTTGCATTTTAATGTTTGCATAAAAATAAATGCAACTAAAAGTCACTGTTTAATATAATAGACTGAGACCCTAACTGGCTGGCTCAATGGATAAAGCATCAGACCAGCATGTGAATGTCCCATGTTTGATCCCTGGTCAGAACACACATGAGAAGTGACCAACTGCTTCTCTCTCCCTTTCCTTGTATGTGTGTCTCAAGAAAATATTAATAAAATTATAGTTCAAGATTACTTTACTATTTGAGTCTCTTATAGATGTCTTGGCTGATTGGTCCAGGCATCTGCCTTAGGCGCTGAGGATAGCTTGGTTGATTTGGACATCAGTCTCAGGTGGGGGTTGCCGGATGATCCTGGTTGGGGAGTATGCAGGAATCAATATCTCTATATCCTCACTTAAAAAAAATAGAATTAGCTTTTCTTGAGATCTTATTCAATGGCAAATGGCATCTACAAGGGATTCAAATAGTTAAGGCATTATGTTTTAAATTTATGAAGTAATTTTGACCTATTATTTTAGTAATATTTTCGTGCGACACACATAAGATAATCTTTAAATATATTTACTAGATATTTAATGTACATAGTCAGTAAATTAAAATTACTGATTTTACTTTGAGTTTCTTATACCTCTCAAAAAGAAGTTTGGATTGAACATAACCACAAGGCAATTAATGTTTTACAAACATCACTTTTACATAATTGTAGTTGTTTTTAAATATTAAAAAATATTATCTGATCGGCTCTGGCCAGTTGGCTCAGTAGCAGAGCGTCGGCCTGGCATGTAGGAGTCCGGGTTCGATTCCCAGCCAGGGCACACAGGAGAACCACCCATCTGCTTCTCCACCCCTCCCTCTCTCCTTCCTCTCTGTCTCTCTCTTCCCCTCCCACAGCCAAGGCTCTATTGGAGCAAAGTTGGCCCGGGCACTGAGGATGGCTCCATGGCCTCTGCCTCAGGCACTAGAATGGCTCTGGTTGCAACAGAGCAATGCCCCAGATGGGCAGAGCATCGCCCCCTGGTGGGCATGCCGGGTGGATCCCGGTCGGGCGTATGCAGGAGTCTGTCTGACTGCCTCCCTGTTTCCAGCTTCAGAAAAATAAAAAAAATAAAACAAAAAAACAAAAAAAATTATCTGATAAAAACACCCTCTTATTTTGTTTTAATATTGAATCATGGCTTCTTTGAGTAGGGGTAAATGTAAGAATAGTCCTGACACCTTCTATTATATATGTGGCTGTTACACACTTCAACGTCAAAGGCTCAATATTTCATTGTGACATGTGCATATATCGCCTAGTTTCAAGTTCCCTTTGGCGATCAAGACAAGAATTGGGCTCCTCATATTGTGTGTCATAATTGTGAGGAAACGCTTCATGATTGGAAAAAAGGAAAACGCAAAGGAATGCCTTTTGATATTCCCATGGTTTGGCATGAACCTAAGGACCACAGCAGTGACTGTTATTTTTGCCTGATCTATACAAAGGGCATCAGCAAGAAAAAATGGTATATGATCACATATCCTAATAATCCTTCAGCAATACAACCTATCCCACACTCTGAGACACTTCCGGTTCCAGTTTTTAATGGTTTTATTTCTTCTAAGAATGAAGAAAGTGAACACGGTGATCAAGTGTTCACTTGCATTTTATCATGCATTTTGATAAGATGCAGGAGGAAATGGTTGTAGAATCTGAAGGGTCTTCTTCTGATGCCAAGCAGTCACTAACCCCTCAGCAGATTAGCCAACCCGAACTGAATAACTTAGTAAGAGATTTGGGCCTATCAAAGAAAGCAGCTGAGTTGCTAGCCTCCAGGCTTCTAGAAAAGAATATATATTTCACCAGTCGGCTAAAGTATCCCATTTCAGGAAGCATGAACAAATATTTGTGGACTATTTTTCTGAAGACAAACACTTTGTTTACTCTCATGATATCAGTAGTCTTCTCAGCCAGCTAGGTGTTACCACTTACAGTCCAACAGAAAGGCGGCTATTTCTTGACAGCTCTAAATGGAGTCTGAAATGTGTTCTCCTACACAACAGTAATGTTTATGCAGTGGATTCAATAGGTTATTCAACTCATCTGTGAGAAGATTATAATGTCATAAAAATTGTCCTCTACTTTCTGAAGTATGAGGAGCATAACTGGATCATTTGTGTGGATCTTAAAATAGTAAATTTCCTGCTAGGAAAACAGAGATGTTTCATGAACTGTCCTTGCTTTCTGTGTTTGTGGGACAGCCAAGCCTGGGAGAAACTCTGGACACAGAAGGAGTGGCTGAAATGTGAAGCTCTGGAAGTAGGGAAGCAAAATATTGTGAATGAACCTGTCGTTAATTGAGATAGGATCATTTTTCCCCCACTTCACATCAAATTTGGCTTAATGAAGCAGTTTGTTTAGGCTCTGAATAGAGAAAATGAATGCTTTCAACATATTATTTCTGCTTTTCCTGCTTTGTCTTTTGAGAAGATAAAAGCAGGTGTATTTGATGGACCTCAAATTCAAACCCTCATACGTGATGAAGAATTTGCTAGGAAGATGAATAAGGAGGAGAAAGCAGCATGGCAGTCTTTTGTGGCAGTTACAAAGAACTTCCTTGGCAACAAAAAAGCAGAAAACTATGAACTTCTGCTTCAAAGGATGCTGTTGGCTTTTCGTGACAATGGATGTAACATGAGCATTAAGATTCACTTCCTGAACAGTCACCTTGATAAATTTCCTGAAAATCTTGGAGCTGTTAGTGATGAGCAGACTAGTACTGGAGCATCAAATGAGATTGTCCTCAACAAGTACACAGATGCAACAGGTACAAATGCAAATTTTTGCCTGAATAGAATTTAAATAATTTTTGTGAAAATTTTATGATTAATATAAGTGTTTTAATATGTTATATTTCTAAATTGTAGACAAATTCTGATGTAATCATATCTTTTAGTGAATTAGTGTATTTAGAGCATTATATAAATTATTATATTTTCACAAAGATAATGCCCAAGAAGACATTCTACTTCATTATGTTAAACTAAATGTTGAAAATTTTACAATGAATGAGAATCTAAAATCTTGATTCTTAAAAAAAAACAGAGTTTACAGAGAAAACTAATGTCAGATTTGAGAGCAGCACACTTGAATTAGGTAAGAACAATGTTTTTGTGGATGCAACAAAAATTTTGTTCCCCAGTGATTGAACTCATATTCAGCAACAAAAGAGGAAAGACTCAATAGCCTTAAATCAGTATAATGCAAATCACCATCACTTTTGTGCCCTTTTTTCTCATTCCCTACAAAGTTGCAACTATCTCTGATATGGCTACAGCATGAAATTAATTTCCAATTCTATAACTATTCTAACACCTAAAAATGCAAACCCTACAAATGCATATGGTGTAATGCAAAGGATTTTTGATTTTGAAGTACAAGATTTATGTTTCTAAGCCACATTTTACCATATAAAATCAATGTCATTTAAAATATTTTTTCTCATTTAACACTATATGATCTAATATATTAAAAAGGAGAAAAGCTCAGCTCTGGTAATCAGAGCTGATTATGTAATCACATTACTCAAAGTTATGTGACTTTGAGTAATTAGGCAACATCTTTAAATACTTATTTTCTTATTAATAAATGGATAATATAAGCATATATCTAATATGACTTTTGAAAGTATTTTTTATGATTGTGTATATGCATAACTTTAGAATAATTTATGATACATTTTGTGTCGCGATATATTTACTCAACATTTGATATACTCCTCTGCAATAATTAAATATATTACGATCTGTGTTTTGTTAGAATAACTACAATTATGATAATATAATATTTGATGAAATATAATAATATAATAAAATATGAAACAGGGTGTAGAATGAAAGTCAGTTAAGATAAAGCTTAGAATGTCACCAAGAACAATAAATAATATTTATATGTACCCTCAATGTCTCTATATTGATGTAACACCATAAGATTCTTTACATTAGGATTGCTCACACAGCTGTTTGACTAATAATAGTCATCTCATCTCCAGTTTTATATAAACAGCCTAGATGATATAAAAAAAAGAGTTTTAAGAAAAACTGTGGAATTGAGAATGCTGCATCAACATCTTTCATTTTCTGTAGAGAAACTCCTAACCTCCCCCGCCCCAACAAAATGAAAGTATTTTTGTGTTGTGTCACCAGGAGTGTAGGGCATAGAAGCATTTTATTGTTTCCTGCCTTAAGAGTCTTAAGGTGTATTTCTTAGAAAATCTTTCATACAAGAGGACCTCCAACATTATCACACAGAAAAAAATAAAAAAAATGTTTAAGATGTTAACAGTATTTTTACAGAACACCATCTCTGTCAGCCCAATAAATAGTATACAATAAATTTTTGAGAAAAAAATGAAGGTGTGGCTTTTTACAGCTAAAGTAAAGAATAATTTAAGACAAGAAGCTATGACATTTTTAATAGTATTATAACAAATTCAGCTAAAAGATACAGAGTCGGTACAACATAAAAAGAAGGCTTTAAAACTCTCATGTTAGGTTGAGGAAACTGTATGTGGGAACTACGCTGAAGATGCCTCATCTACACTTGGACTTGATTTAGATGTGATTTTCTAAAATAGAAGATAAAATACCTAAAGAAGACTTTGTAGGTAATAGGAAGAGAGTGAAACATGTAAAGAATTTGTGACCTGATAGCAAGCTATGTCAGATTTAAAATAACCACAATCCTTTAACATTCTTCCCATTGAGATGTATTGTCAATTTGCCCTCCCCTTCCATCTATATTGGCCAATGATCTATTTTACTCTTTAGTATAAGAAGTGATATTCTAAAGCTTTCTAACCTAGTCTTTAAGAAGAATGTCACTTTAGTATTTGTCCTTTTGGGATCTCTCATGTAAAATCCCAACTACCCATATGGAGAGACCTCACTGAGAAACTCTCAGACTACACGAGAAAGAGAAAAGGTCCAGCATTTCTAGTCATTCAACTGCTTTGGAACAGTCCCATGCATATGAGTGAAGCCATCATGAAGACTCCAAGCCAGCTCAGTTCTCAGCTTAACATGAGCAATTTATACCAGTCAACACTAAATGAAACAAAAGTATTGTATAACTGAGCCTTGCCTTGAATCCAGCTTTCCTTATTTAGTGACCCACAAAATTGTGAGATACCATCAAATGTTTGTTGTTTTAAGTCACTACACTTTGAGAAAATTTCCTATGCAAAAATATAGAATTGAATATCTGCTAAATATCTTAGATAAATATAGAACCAATAATCTTATAGACACTCAATAAGTGTTTTAGAATAAATATTATTTAATCTTTATCACATTATCTTCAATTCATACTTCAAGAATTTGAAGCATTGAGACAGAGGTCAGCACACTAAATCTTCTGAGCCAATGTGGCCTGCAAAGACTAAGATATTTACTATATTGTCTTTTTCATAAACATTAGTTGACACTTAAAATATTTTGTCTTTGCCTAACCAGGTGGTGGTACAATGGATAGAGCATCAAACTGGGACACAGAGGACCTAGATTCAAAACCTGAGGTTGCTGCCTTGAGCACAGACTAATCTGGCTTGAGTGTGGGATCACCAGCTTGAGTTTGAGGTTGCTGGCTTGAGCATGAGATCATAGACATGCCCCATGGGTTCCTGGCTTGAGCTCAAAGGTCACTGGTTTGAAGTCCAAGGTCACTGGCTTGAGCCCAAGATCACTGGCCTGAGCAAGGGTTTACTCGCTCTGCTGTAGCCCCTGGTTAAGGCACATATGAGAAGGCAATCAGTGAACAACTAAGGTGCCTCAACGAAGAATTAGTATTTCTCATCTTTCTACCATCCTGTGTGTCCTTTTGTCCCTCTCTCTGTCTCTCTCTCTGTCTCTGTCACAGAAAAAAAGAAAAAAATATATATCTTGTCTTTGATTAGTAGAATCTCTTCAGATTGGTTTCTGACCTTTAGACATAAGCCAAATAATCTTTGTTAGCTTGTTTTGTAGTATAACAAAATAATTCATGCTTACTTTGTATATTTTCTCTCCCAGACTTGGAATTAGCTATTTCTCCAAGGAATGGTCTTGATACCTTATAGTAGAAAACAATATTTAGAAAACACAATCTGGATCCTATAGTATCTCCTTGCTATTGAATTAATACATTGTTTCTAGTCATTCTTCTATTCTAAATTTTAAAAAACAATAATAATTTATTATTTATTAAGGTATAGTTGATATTTAATTTCATATGTTTCATTTATATTTCCTATGATGTGAATAGCCCAGTAAGTCCAGTAACTATCTATCAGTATACAGAGTTATTATAATACCATTAACTGTTTTTTCTGTGGTGTACATTATATCCTCATGACATTTATTTTATAACTGGAAGTTTGTATCTTTTATTTCCTTTCACCCCCTTTTACCCTAACTCTCCTATTCTCTGACAATCATCTGTTTCAATAAAAATAGGAATTACAATGTATTGAAACATTAAATATATTTAAGTTTATATTTAGATAGTAAAATTTAGATATGTTGATGAAGATAGTAGGAAAAATTCATTAGTGAACTCTGAAGGATAATAGCAAACCAACTCATTATACTGAAAATTAATAAAACAAGGAGGAAAATCCTAAGCAGTTAAAATTCTTTCCAGTGTGAATCAAAATTCAGAGTAAATAAATGCCTGTTATTGGAAAGTGCTCTCAATAACTGCTATTAATAAGTGAAGAAGGAACAACAATTAACAAAAACTCAAAAGTAACAATGGGTTTAATAAATGATTTAATGCTTGTTAACATCACAAAAAGAGCAGTAACGGAATATTAAATACAATCTGATGGAAGCATAGGATGTTAATTATAAAATATTCTTATCTAAAAATAAAATTTAAGTCAAAACAAGCCTTCCATAACTAAAAACCCTTTAACAAGAAATTTGGAGAACATTTTAACAAACTATAGAAATGATCCCTGAAAGTATAGTCTTTTGGAGAACATTTTAAACAATATTATTTCATGGATATACATTCAGCACAATCCAGAATGTTGGACACCCCAAAGCAAAACAACCAAGTTTCTCATAATAAAATAATTTATAAGAAAAATCAGGGAGAGAAAGCTTACATATTAAGAGACATGAGAGCTATATCAACCAAATGGAATGTGTTACACTGGCTTGGATACTGACTCATAGTGATCATCTGGGGGGAAAAGTAAGACAATCACTGAAATATGAACATGTAGCAGATGTTTTGATGATGTCATGGAATTAATTTTGGTTTTTAAAATATGTGATAATAGCATTACATGTTTCTTAAAAATAATCTGTATCTTTTAAGAATTTATAAAATATTCTGAATCTTTTAAAATATAACTAGTGAAAAGTATTTGGGATTCAGGTAAAAATAAGTCAGGGTGAAGGAAAAGGGAACGAGGTGAGGTTGTAATGAGAAAAGAGTAGCCACAGTTGACAATTGCTACAGCTAGAAAATGGGTGACTGAGTTTTATAATACTATTTTCTTTACTTCTGTGTACATTATAAATTTTCTGTCATAAAATGGAAAAAGAAAAGAAAAATGTTTGCTGACACCCTGCTCTGAGAGATTAACTAAATCAGGGCTACTTACTTACATAGAAAAAATGCAAAATCTTCTGGAGTTGTTGTCAAGATAATATATAGGTAAATGTAATACTCATAGTCTCCCACAACCACATCAGAATTACAATTAATTTCAAAACAACTATCATTGACAACCACCTGGAATCTAGTAAACAGAAATTCTACAACTAAGGATATAAAGAAGAAGCAATATCAGACTAGTAAAGGGGTGGAGAAGAGGAACAAGCTGATGTGTGGTGGATAAAAACTGGGAAGGACATCTCAACTGCAGAGGTCCCCACTGAGAAACAAGAAGCCCTAGCCCCACACCAGGCTCCTAGCCCAGAGTTCCAGTGCCAGGAAGAAAAGTCTCCATAACTTGTGGCTGTGAAAATCAGCCAATACTGTGGCTGATCAAGATCGAATGCTGCTGAAGTCCCAGGCAGATCTTCTTAAAGGGTTCACACAAAGACTTACTCTGTCATGGACTTACTTTCTCTGACTCTTACACTGGGCCAGCAGCTGGGAAACATGTCAGAAAAAAGAAATGGGGGAAAAACTGAATTATTTGGCCTCAGAGTGAAGACTAAAGGGCCAGCTTTCAACCAGACAGAAAGCCATTGTTCTTTTGCTGAGCCCTTTATCTACAGAGCTGACAGGAGGGTTCAGTTTATGAGTCTCCATCAACCTGGCTGACACTGCTAATTCTCTGAGATGCCACACCACCAAACTGCAGGCCCACTCGTGCATTTCTATTGGATATCCCATACAAATAACGTGTCTTGGTTTATGCTGCAGACTTTCTTAAAATCTCTCAAAGATGCACACACTCGAAACAATCAACATCTGGCCTCGACCTGCCCTGTACTTTTTGCTAAGTAGTTTCAGGTTTGGAACAAGTGATAGCTGGCTTCAGTTCACTGCTTGGCCTGTCTTGAGCACTACCAACCCCACACAAGAAGCTGTCATCTGCAGGTTGATTTGTAGCTCTTACTGGGTAGCCCTAGTCAGGGCACACAGGTGGCAAATGAACTTGGGTTCTTAGAGCCAAAGCATCTGGTGGCCAGCTTCATACCATGCTGGTATACCACACAACCACCTTCACCAAATACATACAAAGGGAAAGGCTCATTAGCTACCAGGGTTTTGCTTAATTGAGTCCTTCTCTGTAGGGTCAGCTCCTTCATAGCAGCTCCTCCTCTGTAGTCACAGCCAGTTCTCACAACCAATCTGACTTGGGGGTTAATCACTCCTATTGATGTGCCAATAGCAAGCAAAACTCAACTAAAACTAGAGGAGCACACTGTGCATGTGGTCACACCCTGAGTTCCCAGTTTGGGTGACTGAGGAGACGGCACAACTGGATCCTACAAGATACTTACTATACTAGGTCACTCTACCAAGACGGGAGATGCAGCAGCTCTACCTAACACATAGAAACAAACACAGGGAGGCTGTGAGAATGAAGAGACAAATAAATATGTCCCAAACGAGAAAAAACAGAAAAAACTCCAGAAAAAGAACTAATTAAAACAGAGACAAGTAATCTACCAGATGCAGAATTCAAAATGATGGTTATAAGGATGCTAAATAATCTCAGTGACAACATCAACAAAGAAAAACATAAGAAATGGAGTTAGAAAATGTAAAAAAGAACAAGTCAAAAATTGAGCCTACAATATTTAAAATGAAGAATACATTATATGGAATTAACAGTAGACTAGATGAACAGAGAATCAAGTCAGCTACTTGGAAAATAAGAAAAAAACAAACAAACCAGAATCAATAAAAAGAAAAAAGAAACCAAATAAATTTGGTATCTTAAGGAACCTTTTGGACAACTTCAAGCATACCAACATTCGCATGATTGAGGTGATGGATGGAGAAGAGAGAGTGAGAGAGCAGGGAATTGAAAATCTATGTGAAAAATTAATAATAAAAAACTTTCCTAACCTGGTGAAAGAAATAAGCATACAAGTCCAGGAAGAAAGTCTGAAACAAAATAAACCCAAAGAGGCCCACACCAAACACATAATTAAAATGCCAAAGGTTAAAAACAAAGAGAGACTCTTAAAAAACAATAATAGAAAAATAGTTTGTTAACTATAAGGGAGCTCTCATAAAACTGTTAGGAAGTTTCTCAACAGGCAGTTTACAGTAAGATGGGATTGGAAAAAATATTCAAAGTGATAAAAAATGGGACCTACAACCAAGATCCACCTATTCACCAAAGCTATCATTTAGAATTGAAGGTCAGATAAAGAGCTTCCCAGGCAAGAAAAAGCTAACAAAGTTCATTACTACCAAACCAGTATTAAAACAAATATAAAAGGGTCTTTTTTAAGAAGAAGAAATGATAGTATCAAAAATATGGATAATAAAATTGAAAATAATATATATTTATAAATGAGTACTTTAAATGCAAATGGTTTAAATGTTCTAATCAAAAGACATGGTTACTGCCTGAGCAGTTGGTAGTACAGTGTATAGACAGTTGGCCTGGAATGTTTAGGACCCAGGGTTGAAACCCCCGAGGTCTCTGGCTTGAGTGCAGGCTTATCTGGCTTAAGCACAGGCTCACCAGCTTCACTCAGGGTCACTGGCTTGAGTGTGGGATCCTAGACATGACCCCATGGTCACTGACTTGAGCCCAAAAGTAACTGATTTGAATCCCAAGGTTGGTAGCTTAAGCCCAAGGTCACTGGCTTGAAGTAGGGGTCACTCATTCTGCTGGAGCCTCTGCGTAAAGTGACATATAAGAAAGCAATCAATGAACAACTAAGGTGCTGCAACAAAGAATTGATGCTTCTGATCTCCCTTCCTTTCTGTCTGTCGCTGTCTGTCCTCCTTCCTGTTGCTAAAAAAATAAAAAAAACAAATAAACAAAAAACACATGGTTGTTGAATGGATAACAAAATAAATTCCTTTCATATGCTATCTAAAAGAGACTTCAGATGAAAGACACACACAGACTGGAAGTATAGGGAAGAAAAAAAGGTTATTTCATGAAAACAGTAACAAACTAACAGAAAGTAGAGTAGTAGTAACTATATCAGATAAAATAAACTATAAAACAGAGACTATAACAAGAGACAAAAGGTGACCCAGCAATTTCACTTCCGAATATTTATTTGAAGAAACCCAAAACACTAAATCAAAAAGACGTGTATACCAGATATTCATCGCAGCATCATTAATGATAGCCAAAATATGAAAACAACCTAAGTGTCCATCAACAGATGAATGAAGAAGTGATTCATATATATTATACAATGGATATAGCTTAGCTATTTAAAAAAATGAAATCTTAACATCTATAACAACATGGATGGATCTAAAGGGTATTTTGCTGAGTGAAATAAGCCAGACAGAAAAAGATGAATGCCATATGCTTTTACTTATATTGATATATGGAATTCATAAAACAAATAAACACACAAGCAGAGCAAAAACATACTCATAGATACAGAGAATATTTTGAAGGTTTTCAGGCAGGAGGAGGTTTAGGGAAATGGGTGGAAAAGGTGAAAAAAATAGGAAGTACAAATTGGTGTTATAAAACAGTCATGGGGATATAAGGTACAGCATAAATAAACTGTCTTCTAAATTTTAACCACATTATTGAGAAAACACAGTCAGTTAGTGATAATAAGACAGCTTTTAGCCCTTTGAAGAGAGAAGAAAATAGAATAAAGTGGAATCTAAAGAGCTGAAGACAATGTATCAAGAAAGGTCATAGAGTTACATTTACATTTATTACAAGTTTAAACACACAAAAAAATTTTGAGCTTAAATAATGGTTCTTATACATGTTCTAACTTAGTAAATAGTCATGTCATCTGTATTGCAATGCCATAAAAATTACAATAATAGTACTGAATTTTTAAAAATCTAAACAATTAGGTTTCTTTCTTTTTTCTTTTTTTCTTTTTTTATTCAGTGAGAGGAGGATAAGATCAGACAAACTCTCCTTTGCACCCCAACTGGGATCCACCCAGCAAGCCCAATGGGGACAATGCTCTGCCCAATGAGGCATTGCTCCATTGTTCAGCAACCAAGCTCTTCTTAGCACCTGAGGTGGAGGCCATGGAACCATCCTCAGCTCCCAGGTCAACTCACTCCAATTGAGCCATGGCTGCAAGAGGAGAAGAGAGAGATTGAGAGAGAGGAGGAGGGGTGAAGAAGCAGATGAATACTTCTCCTGTGTGCCCGGACCAGGAATCAAATCTGGGTCATTCACACACGAGGCCAACAGTCTACCACTGAGCCAACTGGCCAGGGCCCACAATTAGATTTAGATTTAAGTTTTTCAGATTAAATTACATAATATTCCATTTTCTATGATTACTATACAAAATGTATTAAAACTAAAAATACACACATGAAATTCTCTTTATAGCACAGTATTTATACCTTAATAATTGTCACTATTTCATTGAGTTATTTCTTGATTCTCTCATGTTTCTTCTTCAGATGTAAATCAAATATTTTATTTCCAACAACCAAAAAGTTTGTTCTTCATAATCATTCTTCATAAATTGCTTCTGTTGTTAGTTATGGTGGCAATTTAAAATATGGAATCACTTTGCAAGAGTTATCAACAATTGATTTATATACACATACATCAATACAATTTGACTACTAGTGACTGGTGGTGTAATATATTTATGATTTATTATAATAGATTGTACCTATGTATTTTCCATGGAACCTGTAAGTTCTGTCTCTCTGTGCACTCCCTGTATAAACACACACACACACACACATCATAGGTATTAAGAAAACAGATGACCCTTCTTAATATAAGTAAGTCTCATCCAATCAATTGAATGTGTTAAGATCACAAACTAAGTTTTCCTATAGAAGAAATTCTGCATCAAGACTAGCACATGGAGCTTGACCAGTGGTGGTGCAGTGGAGCAGTAGAGCATTGACCTGGGATGCTGAGGATTCAGGTTTAAAACCCCGGAGGTTGCTAGCTTGAGCGCAGGTTCACCAGTTTCAGCACAAGGTCCCCAGCTTCAGTGTGAGATCATCAACATGACCTCTTCATTGCTGGCTGAAAACCAAAGGTTGCTAGCTTAAGCCCAAAGGTCACTGGCTTGAGCAAGGGATTAGTGGCTGAGATGGCCCCCCAGCCAAGGCGCATATAAAAGGAATCAATGAACAACTAAAGTTCCACAACTACTAGTTGATGCTTCTCATCTCTCTCCTTTTCTGTCTCCCACTCTGCCACAAAAATAAATAAATAAATAAATAAACAAACAAATAAATTTTAAAAAAGACTATTACATGGAAATCCTGCCTGAACTTCCAGACTTCTGCTTTGCTTTACAAATTTCAGACAATAGTATTTTAGATAGGATAAGGATCTCAAAGTCTGGGCAGTTTTTACTAAATATTACCCTTGCTAAATGTTAATATTTACTACTAAATTTTACAGATGCAGCTACAGCTAGATGAGCAAAAACGGTTTAGAAGCTAGACCTCGTCTATAAATTTAGCTGACCACAAAGAAGAAATCAACATGTAATTGACCAAGTAGTGTAGACAACCAATAACTAAGTCTCCCTTGGGAAGACAGAGCTTTGTTTTCAAATGTACTGTTTCTGGCCTTCCTGGTGAGCTAGAAGTCTTTTCTTCTTACTTGAACACCTCTAAGGAGAACACAAAGGTAATTCATTGATTCACATATTTCAAACCCACAGTTTAGCTCAGTTACAGCAGCAGGTTTTTGAAGATAAGTTTAAAATCCTTCAATTAAACTGTTACTTTCAATTGGCACTTTTCAAAGGTGTTCTTAACAGATTAGAAAGAACAAAAGATTCAGGAGGCTGAGAGCTGGGAGCAGGGGACCAAAAAGGGGTTGAAGAACAGGCCTTCTTGAGAGGGAGGTAGCATCTTCCAGTTTGGGGGCAAGAAATCAACAGTTTTCTGAGAGGCCTTCAAAAGTGGCAATGTTTTGGCTGATAGCTATTTCCAATTCTCAGGTTCTCTTTAACTTATATTTGTTTTGTAGTTTGGGATTTTGATATAATACTATCTAATTTTGAATATATGGGATTTTAAATGTTATATTCAAAAAGTGTCAAATGTTTCAGGATGCATCCCAAAGAACTGCAATCTGAAATTGAAAGCTGATTTTTCATTTTTTATTTATTTATTCATTTTAGAAAGGAGAAAGAGAGGGAGAGAGAGAGAGAGAGGAGAGAGACAGAGAGAGAAGGGGGGGAGGAGCAGGAAGCATCAACTCCCATATGTGCCTTGACCAGGCAAGCCCAGGGTTTTGAACCAGCAACCTCAGCACTTCCAGGTCGACACTTTATCCACTGCGCCACCACAGGTCAGGCTGATTTTTCATTTTTTTAAAGAGGTATTTCCAACCTCTCAGACAAAGCAGCTTAAGGTTATGTAAGGATGAGGGGAAGAAGACAACCTTGGGTGAGTAACCCTGGTCCCCACTATGGGACCAACCACAGACATCAGGGGAAAGGAAGAGAAATGGCTTCATCATCTCCAGTGAAGGAAGAAAAACAAACTCAATTCTTTGCAGTTACCTCAAATAGAAAATGAGGACTGACCCTGGCCTGTTGGCTCAGTGGTAGAGCATTGGCCCAATGTGTGGATGTCATGGGTTTGATTCTCAGTGAGGGCACACAGGAGATGAGACCATCTGCTTCTCTACCCCTTTCCTCTCTATTATCTCCCTCTATATCTCTCTTTTTCTCCTTCAACCATGGCTCAGTTGATTCAAGTTGGCCCTGGGCTTTGAGGATGGCTCCATCACCTCACCTTAGACATTAAAATAGCTCAGTTGCCAAGCAATGGGCTCAGATGGGCAGAGCATCACTGGATAGGGGACTTGCTGTGTGGATCCCAGTTGGGGTGCATGTGGGAGTCTGTCACTTTGCCTCCTCACTTCTTATGTAAGAAAAAAAATTAAAAATAAAATAAGAGAGAAAAAAAGAAAATGTGGACTGATGGGGCTGGGTTAGTTGGCTTTTGGCCCCAAAATGTAACATTTCTAACTTCTGTTAGGAGACATGGTTTACTGTGAAGAGAGAGGAGGTAAAATTAAATTTCTATTATATACTGAAGCCACTTATTCTCTTCTTACTATTCTGAAGGGCCCCTGTCCAAGAGAGAGAGATTGTAATATTAAAGAGGTGTTGGGAAAGTCTGACACAAAGAAATTCTTCGAACTTCTGACATGAAATAATATCAAAGCAGCAGTTGTCATACTCTTTCCTCTAGGTGCCTGAGTTTCCAGTTTCCTTCTTAGGAAAATACCTACTAAGTAAATCAAAGACTACTATATATTTTAATCAAGAAAATGTTGAAGTACTGATTCCCAGGAATAAAGGAACAGATTTCAAGACCCCACTCTAACCATGATCTGGGACCAGGGATCTATACCCACAGAAATTCACAATGGTATTAAACCAGGAATTAAACCTTGTTTGGACACAAGGAAATGTCAGAAAGGCAAGGTTTGCCCTACCTGTTAAAGTAGTAGTAGTTAAAGTAGTACTCAAAAAAGCAGATTACTGTTCAAGGGTTTTAGTACCCTTTGAAATGAGGCAAAAATGAGAATTGGTTTCATTCTAAAAGCACTTCTCAAACAGGGACTCCTCTGACCTTGTAAGTCATCTGGTAACACTCTTATCCTTTCCAGTAAGAAACCAGGGATGAGAGAATATAGATTTGTATATGACTTAGGGGTCATGAAAAATGTAGTGCAGGATGTAACCCCTACTGTTCCTCACCTTTTCCTCTGCTGACCAACCCCCAGCATCTAGCAAACATTAACAGTCCTAGATTTAAAAGATGCTTTCTTTTGCATTCCCTGGATTGACTCCCAGAAAAATTTTACCTGTGAATGGGAAAATTCTGACACCCATCAAAATTCTTATTGCTGGAATATGTTTCCACAGGGTTTTAACAACTTCCCAATGCTCTGTGAGGAGGCTCTTGCAAAAGATTTAGGGAGCTCCAATATAAAAATGAGGTTGTCTTACAATATGTAGATGACATTCTAATTGCCAGCGCATATGAAGAAACTTCAGAGAGAAATCCTATTATGACCTTAAACAATCTAGCAGAAAAGAAATACAAATATCCCGGAAAAAGGCCCAGATACTCAAAACAGAAGTACCTGGGCTTTCTTATTTTCCAAAGACTAAGGCTATAGGGGGGATAATTGGTGATGGACAAAGACTTGACTTGGGGTAGTGGGCACAAAATACAGTGTTGTAGAATTGGGCACCTAAAACCTGTATAATTATGTTAACCAGTGTCACCACAATAAAATTTAATTAAAAAAAAAAAAAAAACTACAGTAGCTCCTGCCCTTGGTTTACCTTATTTGAAAAACTCTTTTCAATTGTATGTATAAAAAACTCAAGAAATTGCCCTAAGAGTTTTCATTATCCTCTTTATTACCAATTACAATGACATATAAATGTTTCCATGGTATGTTTATGAAACATAATTTTAAAAACAAATCTTGCCTGACCTGTGGTGGCGCAGTGGGTAAAGTGTCGACCTGGAAATGTTGAGGTCGCCGGTTCGAAACCCTGGGCTTGCCTGGTCAAGGCACATATGGGAGTTGATGCTTCCAGCTCCTTCCCCCTTCTCTCTCTCTATCTCTCCTCACTCTCTCTCTCCCTCTCCTCTCTAAAATGAATAAATAAAAAATTAAAAAAAAATCTTACATATATCTATCTTGTGATTTTTTTTTAGTTGACCATATTCAGCCTGAATGTACTTTCTAAAATAATAATTTGTAAAAGTGGAAAATATACAAATATATGTGGATTGGATGTAGAAAGGCACAGGGAACGGTCATGAATATGTATTGTAAAAATGTTTTATAGTTCCTTTTATCACATTTACTATTCATCTTTTAATAGCTCTGTTCTTTCCCTGTGATGTTATTAGTGAGTAAGAAATAAACAGTGGACAGAGTATAATTTAGTGAAACATATGTCTGTTTATTGATACAAGTGAGACAGTTTCAGATGACTAGGATCAGCCCCTGTTTCTATTTCTATGCACAATTGTATATTACCATATTTAGCTACATGTTAAAAGCTAGAACATGTAGTTTTTGCTTTTTAGGTACACTTTCTCAATCCATGAGGCCTTTTTTTTTTTAAGCTCCAAAATAATTACACTGTGTTTTAGTATGGAAAGTATTCCCCCAAAATCTAGCAATAAGATTAATAGAGGGAGGAATTGATATTCTCTCAAATAAATGCTTTTTAAATTAAGTATTATCAAATTGAAATATAGAAATATAGACATGTGTTTGCAGAATATCAGTGATCTGAAGTAATCAATCCGGTAATATTATTTAATTACTAGCACGTTAATTTTTTAATAAGAGTATATGCCCTTATTTCTTCTGATTGATTTAGAAATCTTATTTCTAAAATTGTATAAGTCCCAACCTCTGCAGTTTTAGAATCACTGAGCTCAGAATTCCTTTATTTTAACATTTGCTAAATCTCAGCTCTCTAGTAGTACATGCCGCATTTAAACTCGAAGAAACAAACCCCACCATTTGATACGCCGTAACTGTGTCTTTTAAACAGCATAATCATTAGTCTCAAAGCTCTGTAAAACCTGAGGTGTATCATCACAGTACTAAACTTTTTATCTCACCTCAGATAGGGATATTCCTTTTTTTTTTTTTTAAGTTAGTTGAGGGGGGAGATAGAGAGACAGACTGCCGCATGTGCCCCAACCATCATCCACGTGGCAACCCCTGTCTGAGGCTGGTGCTTTAACCAACTGAACTGTCCTCAGTGCCAGATGCCTGCACTCACACCAACTGAGATATCACCAGCGCCTAGAGCCGTCGCTGAAATCAATCAAGCCATTGGCTGCAAAAGGGAAAAGAGAGAAAAAGGGAAGAGAAAGGGAAAAAGAAGCAAATGGTCGCTTCTCACTTGTTCCATGACTGGAAATTGAACCCCAGGACGTTGGTAAGCCAGGCTGACACTCTATCCACTGAGCCAGCCAACCAGGGCCAGGGCTGTCCATTTTCAGTGAAGGTGTTAATTCAGAATATTGAAGCCACATCTACCGATAGTTAAAAAAAGCATTTAGTCACATAAAAAATTCTTGAGTTTCTAAAATCAAATGTCTCTTATTATTTTTATTTTATATATGTTTATTTGACAGGAAAGCTAAAATTCCTTGTTATTAAAACAATTTAAAAGAAATAGCAAACTTAAAATACAGTTTTAACAAGAACAAGAATACCAAGACTAACTGTCTGATAACGAAAATGACCATCATTTGGGGTCTAATAATTGTTGCAGGCAGGAAATATACAGATCTTTAAAAAGTGCCATCAGAAAGCACAAAGATAAATTAGGAACATGAGAAAACAGAATCAAGTTCTTTTTAGCAAGACCAAGATCCAGGCATAAGTAGGCAGTGAATTAGAGCATTATCATTCAGGCACATTGGCTAGAGAAAAATTTGTATGTTTTATCTGACATCTTACTTTCAAAATTGTTATACGTGTAAAAAGAAGGGTTAATAACCTTTAAGTATGTATTAGGTATTCAAGAATACTAAAACAGCCCTGGCCGGTTGGCTCAGCGGTAGAGCGTCGGCCTAGCGTGCGGAGGACCCGGGTTCGATTCCCGGCCAGGGCAGAAGCGCCCATTTGCTTCTCCACCCCTCCGCCACTCTTTCCTCTCTGTCTCTCTCTTCCCCTCCCGCAGCCAAGGCTCCATTGGAGCAAAGATGGCCCGGGCGCTGGGGATGGCTCTGTGGCCTCTGCCTCAGGCGCTAGAGTGGCTCTGGTCGCAACATGGCGACGCCCAGGATGGGCAGAGCATCGCCCCCTGGTGGGCAGAGCGTCGCCCCCTGGTGGGCGTGCCGGGTGGATCCCGGTCGGGCGCATGCGGGAGTCTGTCTGACTGTCTCTCCCTGTTTCCAGCTTCAGAAAAATGAAAAAAAAAAAAAAATACTAAAACATTAGGTAAAATGAGACACTATAATATATATTAAAACATATCTCATATTTAAAATTTTTAAAACCACAAAATAAATGTGCATTTAATAAAAAATTATATTTGGTTATTAAAAGTAATGTTATGGCAAAAACTAGGTAATTATTCCCCAATCATAATAATCACATCTTCCTTGGACCTCCTTTAAACTATATTTTCCAGCCCACTTGCATCTATTTGGGGTCATGTGTGTGGAATGGCTTTTCATTAAGAGAATATAAAGAAAAATGATGTATGTCTGCTCCAACTTTAAATGGTTAGCAATGTTTGTGCTTTTTGCATTGACTCTCTGTCTTTCTTGCTGTCAGCCAGATGATGCATATGACACAGCTCCAAAATCCCAAATAATTGAGCATTAGGCTTAGGGAACTTTTTTATCCTTGAAATAAAGCTTGGAGCACAGATCTTACTTCCTATTCTATTTGCTTCACCTAAAATGTGATTTAAGGGGAAACATAAATTTAGTTCTGTGTATTCCCCTGAGATTTTGTATTTGATTGATATGACCCTAACATAATAAATATGTTAAATTTGAATGTTGTCAAAGACACAAACAAAAACTCAAAATAGATGTCATTCTGGTAGTATTTAGCAGTTGGAGAGGAAACTGACATCAGAAGCTGGAAAGAAGCAGCTTTGGGTTATTGAAGAGGCCCATGGAGAACTGCCTTCCAACACACTTTCCTGTAGTGCTGCTAACAATGCTTTTTCCAGTCTGTGAGAAAGTCTAAGAAAGCCTGCTGGGTGATGAGACACTTTTAGCCATTTCTCCAGTTGACTCAATGTGAATCAGAAGATATATGTATGAAGCTTTCCTCTTAGTGCAACCCCCAGAAAGCTTCTAGAGACCATTTGAGACTGTTCAAACCCAAGTGAATTTGCCCAGATCACAAAATCTGCCATGAGAATCCATAGCACTGTGAAAATTAGTAAATAATTCTTGCCATGGCCAGTTAGCTCAATGGATAGGGTGTCGACCTGGAATATGAATGTCCTAGGTTTAATCCCTGGCCTGGGCACACAGGAGAAGTGACCATCTGCTTTTCTTCCCTTCTCTCTACCCCTTTTCTACCTCTTCCTTTCCTAAAGCCAGTGGCTTGACTGGGTCTCGTGTTGGCCCCAGGCACTAAAGATAGCTTGTTGGAGCATTAGCCTCAGGTGTTAAAAACAGACCGGATGATTCAAGCTTAAGTATCTGCCCCAGATGGGGTTTGCTAGATGGATATCGGGTGCGGTGCATGTGGAAGTTTGTGGAATAAGGCAAGATGTTATAAATGTCAATTTGTTAAATCTAGTAGCCTGTGATAAAATAAGATAAAAAACAAATCACTTAATAAAGAAATTGTTTAGTATACAAGCCAAGGTATATTGGAAATAGAGAACAGCCAAGTCTTGCTGAATAATACTTTCATCTTCAGTTTCCTCCATTGATAAAGATTCAAAATGTGAAATGAAATTTGTTATTAAAAATCAAGGCCCTGTCCGGTTAGCTCAGTTGATTAAGAGCATCATCCTGAAACAACAAGGTTGTGAGTTCAATTTTCAGTCAGGGTACACATGGGAAGCAACCAAAGAAAGAATGACCGAGTGAAAAAACAAATGCATGTTTTCCTTCCCCTATCCCCTCTCTCTCTTCTTATCTCTTAAAAATCAATGAAAATTAAGCCCTGGCTAGATAGCTCAGTTGGTTGTAGCATCATTCCAGAGCATGGAGGTTGCTAGTTCAATTCTCCAATCAGGGCACATATAAGAGCAGCTCAATGTTCCTGTCTCTCTCTCTCTCTCTCTCTCTCTGCCTCTCTCTCAAAAAAAAAATAAATATAGTTAAAGTTTTAAGTCTAAAGATCTTTGTTAAGACACTTGAAAGATTTAAAGAAGGGCCCAGTACTCATTCTGAGTTTGACAAAAGATATTTCTTTTTTTTTGGGGGGGGGGGTTTGTATTTTTCTGAAGCTGGAAACGGGGAGAGACAGTCAGACAGACTCCCACATGCGCCCGACCGGGATCCACCCGGCACACCCACCAGGGGCGACGCTCTGCCCACCAGGGGGCGATGCTCTGCCCCTCTGGGGTGTCACTCTGCTGCGACCAGAGCCACTCTAGCGCCTGGGGCAGAGGCCAAGGAGCCATCCCCAGCGCCCGGGCCATCTTTGCTCCAATGGAGCCTTGGCTGCGGGAGGGGAAGAGACAGAGAGGAAGGAGGGGGTGGGGGTGGAGAGGCAAATGGGCGCTTCTCCTATGTGCCCTGGCCGGGAATCGAACCCGGGTCCCCCATACGCCAGGCCGACGCTCTACCGCTGAGCCAACCAGCCAGGGCCACAAAAGATATTTCTGAAAAATTTAAGGTTGTGTTCTCTCAGCTGCTTGATGAAGACCAAAATGAAGAGATATAATGTGGATGTGACTTTTGGTATACTGAGTGGACCCGCACTGAGTGTATCAAAAAGCCCATAGTCCCTGGCCAGTTGGCTCTGCAATAGAGCATCAGCCCAGTGTGTGGAAGTCCCGAGTCGATTCCCAGCCAGGGAACACAGTAGAAGTGCCCATTTGGTTCTTCCCCCTCCCCCCTTTTCTTTCTCTCTGTCTCTTTCCCTCCTGCAGCCAAGGTTCCATTGAAGCAAAGTTGGCCCAGGAACTGAGGATGGCTCCATAGCCTCCACCTCAGGTGCTAGAATCACTCTGGTTGCAACTGAACGACAGCCCAGATGGGCAAAACATTGCCTCCTAGTGGGCATGCCAGGTGGATCCTGGTCAGGTGCATGTGAGAGTCTGTCTCTCTACCTCCTGGCTTCTCACTTCAGGAAAAACAAAACAAAACAAAAAACACCCATAAATATTTAATAAGGTTGTATTGGCAAAAGCATTATTGTCTTGGAGCAAAAAGAAGGCAATCTAAAATTAAAAACAAAAACAGAAAGAAGAAGACCAAGTTTTTACTGTTTAGAAGCAGGCTAAAAAATCAAATATGTGTAACTACTTAGGAAATACATTTTTTTCTCCATGGAAGACTGGACAACAATTGTTTGTCTGACATTCAGAATTACCAAAGACCAGTAATTCTCAAATTATTATTCTTCCAAAACTTTTGAATGGCATAATTATTGCAATTATTTTCATTTCAATTTCAATGTTGTACTTAGTGTAACATTTTGGGATGAGTTGCTTGACTATCTAGAGAGTTCATCATTATCTGTCAAGAGAAAGCCACAATTTGACAAGTTTGACAACCTCACTGAGCCATTTTCATCTACTTCCAATGTGTATACTGCTACAAAATTTCCAAACTTCTTCTGCAGCAAATAAATTCACCTTTTATTTTAGTGGTCTGAAGAAGTGAATTTTGTTCAGTGGTGAGAAATAATGTTTTAGGACTTTTTGGTTTAAACTAACAAGGAACAATTCAATACTGGTAACTTGCCCCAAAATGAATGGTGCTGTCTTATCATGCAATACATCTTTTATTCCTGGAATTATTCAAAAAGAATCAGAGAAACATGTGACAAAGAGAGAAGTGGATGAAATACAGAATAAAAAATAGAGTTCATCTTGACTCCTAATCATGGTTTGTTGAGAGTGGCTGCCTGGAGGGTTATTGAGGAACACTGAGAAGCCAAGTCTAAGATGTTCATAGTGAATGTTATGACAAAGAACCAATAATTTTTTTGAGAAAGAATAAGGTATGAATGACAGCTCATTTAAGTGACCTTTAGATCTAGTTCTAATTCTATGATTATAGTAAACAATCTTTTTTATGTAGACTAAAAATATTCAAAATGCAGATTCACTCATCATAATAGAAATTATTACAAATTATCTATAATACTGTTGCTCACTAAATATGTTGCCATTTAAATAAGAGTAATAGACCTGAACATAAACCTGCAGAGCTCTAGCAGTTACTACAAAACTAAGTTACCTTTCTCACTGACTCTTTAAGTTGATCCAAATAATATATTTCAAAATTATGGTTATTATATCAAGATGATGCATTTTTCTTTCAAACAAACAATGATCATTTCAGTTCCAAATTTACAACATATTTAGGCATATAAGTGTATCTAAACTATAAGCTTACTTTAGAAGTGCTTCATTGTGATTTACAAAACTCTTTGACTTTCTCTTTTAAATAGTAAATTTCATTTGTAATATGAAGCTTTTCAGAGAAAGTAAAAGCTTGCAAATAGCAGTGTTCTTCAGGAAACAAATACCCTAAGGACTTCCTTAGTGAGAAGGGCTGCTGAAAAAAAATCTATTGATTTTCAAGAGAACTTGGTAGTTAACCTCCTGGCAGTTTCCTCCAGGCTATTATGTTCATCTCAGTACAGCAATGGTAGCTTAATTCTACAAACTGAAATTAAATAGGCTTTAGACCAAGAGCCTTTGAAATACTGAACTGAATATTCCATGGTTACTAAATGTACCTATAGGACTGACATGAAATGAGATTCTATTCTTCCACTCTTATAGCTTAGAATAGAGGATTTCTTGTTTGAAAAAATTGAAACAAAACAAAACTGGTTTTATCTTATATGTTGAATGTAGTTATAAGGATAAGAAGTATTAAAGGGAAGACATCCTTTGGATACTCCCCTTGAAACTGTGTTACAAATAACCCAGTATACATTTCATAAAAACTCAGATTATGGAACACTATATAGTATGAATCAAAATTATAAAAGATATTATAGATCATATTTAGACTAGTTAAAATATTATTTTGAGAAAGGCATTGCATTATGAATAAAATTTATAAATATTAAACTTAAAATTAATTCTATGAGGTAAATATATATTATTTTAATTTTGCAAATAACATGAAGCACAGAGGCCCTGGCTTAGTAGCTCAGTTGGTAAGAGTGTTGTCCTGATACACTAGGGTTGAGGGTTCAATCTCTAGTCAGAGCAAAAACAAGAGTCAATCAATGAATGTATAAATAAGTAAAACAACAAATCAATGTTTTCTTCTCTCTCTCTCTCTTGCTCTATCTTAAAAAAATCAATAAATAATAAATATATATATATATATATTTAAAAATATTAAGCATAGAGCAGTTGCATAAACTTTCCAACATCACAATTTAGGTAAAGAAAAAACTAGGATTAAATTTCAGATAGGCAAGTCCAGAACCTTTGTTACTATCTACCATTCACAGTCAGCTGTTTGCTCATAGAAACTTGTACAACATTGTATTTTTCTTTGGAAGGTTTACTTTCTTTCTGGTACTGAAAATAATTCAGGTTCATGTTGTACATTTCTTAGTACAGTCCTAGAATAAGTTATATCTCCAAGAAATCCCTACTCCTTTTATATCAGAATGGTATTAGAAACCAAGATAAAGACTAGATGTACTTATTTTTACTAGGTCGTTTTGCTCATAGATTCTCAATCTAAAAGAACAAGCAAAGAATCCTATGCATATACACATATTTATAAATACATATCTATCCAATAATCTAAACTTACATTAAGGTAACGGAATTCTTACCAATGGCTTCAACGTTATTTCATTAATAAATGGATAATTCTAGCTTCCTCACTTGCTTATTTGTAAACTTCTTTTCAAACAATAGGAAACTTGGTCTCCACCATCTGCACACATTTACTTCACTGTTCAATTCCAATATTGATGTATCACTGCACTTGACTTGTTAACATATTAAAAACTTTATCAACTATAACACAGTGCATATACCTTTGGTCTATTTTTTTTTTTTTTTTTTTTTTTTTTGCATTTTTCTGAAGCTGGAAACAGGGAGAGACAGTCAGACAGACTCCCGCATGCGCCCGACCGGGATCCACCTGGCACGCCCACCACGGGGCGACGCTCTGCCCACCAGGGGGCGATGCTCTGCCCATCCTGGGCGTCGCCATGTTGCGACCAGAGCCACTCTAGTGCCCTGGCCATCTTTGCTCCAATGGAGCCTTGGCTGCAGGAGGGAAAGAGAGAGACAGAGAGGAAGGCGCAGTGGAGGGGTGGAGAAGCAAATGGGCGCTTCTCCTGTGTGCCCTGGCCGGGAATCGAACCTGGGTCCTCTGCACGCTAGGCCGATGCTCTACCGCTGAGCCAACCGGCCAGGGCTACTTTTGGTCTTATAAACCCGATTCATTTCCAAAATAACAGGTCAGAACTTCTTCCCCCAAACACTTCAGTGACATACTGTCATACTTTTATGATGTTAATTAGATTTGTTTTGTCACATTCTGCATAACAGCCTGGCTTCCCAAGATTATCTGAATGATTTTATTTTTATAGATTAAAATCTACTCTGTGACTTAAAGCTACATAAATTTTAATTAATATAGACACATATGTATCAAAAAATTTGATATCATAGAGAATAGTTTTACGACTCTAAAATATTCCTTGCATTTTATCTATTTACTTCTACTTTTCTCCCCAAACTTCTTGACAAACACTGAACTTTGTAGCATCTCTGTAATGTTGCCTTTTTGAAGATATCACACTATTGGACAAATCATATATAGTTATTTTCAGTCTGTCTACCTTCTTATCTAGCAATACCTGTATGTTTTGAATACATGCAGATCTTTTTATGGTTTTATAACTTGCTATTTTATTATTAAATAATATTCCATTGTAAATACTGTAGGCACCACAGTTTGTTAATCCAGTCATCCACTAAGAGACATTTTGGTTGCTTTCAGTTGTTGGACATTATGAATTAAGCTGTGATTTATAAAAAACAACAACAAACTCATACAGTTTTGTGTGGACATACATTTTTCATTCAATTTGGATATTATGAAGAGGAGGGCAGAAAGACTATGTTTAACTTTGTACAAGAATGCCAAAATGTCCACCAAAGTAGTTGATCATTTGGCATTCCCATTGCTATTGAATGAGAATTACTTTTGCTCGAAATCCTTGCCAGTATTTGGTATTGTCATTTTATTTTGTATTTTAGCTATTCTAGTAGTTCCTGTTTAGTTTTCAGTTTGTTTGTTTGTTTGTTTGTTTTTTAAATAAATGAGAGGCAGGGAGAAAGAGTGATAGAATTCTGCATGCTCCTGGACTGGGATCCCCCCAGCAAACCCCCTACCAGGAAATGCTCTGCCCATCTGGAGCTGCTGTTCTGTTGCTTGGCAACTGAGTTATTTCAGCACCTGAGCCAAGGCCATGGAGCCATCCTCAGTGCCTGGGGCCAAATTGCCCAAACCATTGGAGCCATGACTGCAGGTGGGAACAAAAGAAAGAGACAGGGAGAGAAAGAGAGAAGGGGGCAAGGGTAGAGAATCAGATGGTCACTTCTTCTGTGTGCACTGCCAGGTAATCGAACCCTGGATATCCATACACCTGGCTGACGCTCTTCTGCTGAGCCAACTGGCCAGGGCCACTGTTTAGTTTTTAATTCACTATTGACAAAGAATGTTGAGTATCTTTTTCATGTGTTTATTTTTCATCTGTATATCTTGTTTTGTAAGGTGTCTATTCAGATTCTTTGTGTATTTGTAATAGGATTTCTTTATTTTGTGAAGAAAGTTTTTTTTTAGCTTTTTGAAATGTTTCTCTTTGTCTTTTGTTTTAAGCTGTTTTCATATAATATTCTTAGGTGTACTTTTTTGACATTTATATTTCATGTTATCTGATGTTCAAATATCTGCTTAGTGTCTGTCATTGATTTTGAAAGTTTTTGCCATTGTCACTCAAATATTTCTTCTCCATTCTCACTTTCTTCTCTGGTATTCTAATTATGCCTATGTTGCACACTTTGAAGTAGAATCACTTATTGAATACTCTATTATTTTATTATTAGACACTTTTATCGTTTTCTTAAGTGTAAAAAATCAATGTTTAATTCTATGTCACAATTTCAAGGTGTTGGGGTTTATTTTGTTTGTTTGTTTTTTCTTTTGTTTTTTGTTCTTTTAAGTGAGAGGAGGGCAGATAGACAGACTCCACATGTGCAACAGAGCAACAGCCTCAGGTGGTCAGAGGATTGCCCCATAGGGGACTTGCTGGGTGGATCCTGGTCAGGGTGCATGTGGTGCATTTTTATCTTTGTAATTCAGTTTAGAAATTTTTTATTTATTTTTGGTTTATCTTAAAGTTTACTGTCCCCACCCCCTGCCCCTGTGGCTATGGCCAATCTACTAATAAGCCTATTAATAACATTATTCACTTATATTACAATGTATTTTATTTTCATCATAACCTTTTGAGTCTTTCCTAAAATAAAATAGACTTGGATTCTATTATGTGAATTTTGAGGTGTTTGATACAGCTATGATTTACAGAACTTCTTTCTGGAATATGTGGTAAAGCGTAAAAAAATCAATCTACTCTGAGATTGAAAAGTTGCCCAGAATTAAATGAAATTGGAGTTGGAAAAAATCTTTTTTTGTATCTCTTCCTCTTTAATACAATTTCTGTTCTTATGTCCCTCTTTATAAATATATGTGACAATTGTATATAAAAGAGTAGATGGTTGGCATTTCATAGTAATCTGAAGACAAAAGTTATATTATACTCACACTATATTATTTTTTCAATCTTTTCAACAAAGTTCCATTTTCAGTCATAAGTGGAATATAAGTATGTTTCAGTGCCACTGCCATTTGCCTGTGACTTGATATTCATTTTTGGATACCACAGAATCAGTGTAAACCACATTAAAAATGACATTCTCACTATCAGTTCCACAGGTGTAGGAGTCAAAAATAAATTTATTTACTAGGTTTCTTTTTTTTCCTCTTTTTCTTTTTTTTATGCCTTCAATATAAGTATTTTATGCCTATGTCTATAGCATATTTACATACTGACCGTGCAATTTCATTTACATCCTTACTGAGTTTAGAAAGACAATGCCAGGTATACACCAGATTGTATTCAGAACTCTCTATTTTACTGTTTGCACAAAGATTTACAAACATATCTCCTCACAAATATGTACATGCATAATTTCATGCAAGACAGTAAGTTAGGTAATAGAAATGCTTAAAGCAGCCTTTGTGCATTATAATTTTCCTTTCCAGTATTTTATCATTTTCCTATATGCAAGATATTAAAAAAACAAAAAAAGTAATTTTTCCACCGGGATATGGAGGGTAATCATTATATGCTTCAATTCTGTACATAAATTTTTGTAATCTGGCCTTAATCTGTATTTTAACAGACAGAGATATCTATCTGGCATTTACTTAATGCAGATCACCATAATATTACATATTTGGGGTCATTAAAGAGTGATAGAAAACTAATAGCACCCTTATCTTACTGTAAGGGTCATATAATCCAATTGAAAACAGATATATGGACCATTGTATTGATTATAAGAATATATAAGTAAATAATATTTACTTTGTACCTTGTGGAAGTAGAAAAAAAAGCAATTAATTTTGACAGAGTAATACCAAGCAAGGATTTCATAGGTGACACTTAATGTGGGATTTGACGAATAGATAGAAGTTAGGGATTCAGAGAAAGAGCACAGCAGACCACGACCAAAGTCAAATAAATAGTGGCATTAAGCTGTGCTATTATGTGTTCTCATTATAAAATTACTGAGGATCATTAGCGTGGCTATCTGTAAGAGGCATGAGAATTTGTACTGTATCATTGAATAGATAAATAAGAGAGACTTATGGCAGCTTGCATCAAATGCATTTAATCTGAACAGAAATTTACTCAGTACATCCTATCACAAATCACCATAGTCACTAGAATGGAGTTAAAATATTAAACACATACACCACACAGAGCTAAAATATTAAATTCATATCCTATCACATACACACATTCACACACACACACACACACACACATACATGCACACATGAGTTTTTTTCTATCTGTTGCTTGCCAATAGCTAAATTAAGTTGTATATATTCATTATATTGTGGAATACTCTTTAGTATTTTAGGTAGTCAGCATTTATATTTGCATTTTATTTTCAAGTTAGTGCTAGCTCAGGAAACTTATGTAACTTGCTCGAAGTGTATAATATAGCTAACATCAATATTTATTCCTATATGAGTCCAGAACCAATATTCTATTTTGTAATGAATTAAGACAAGAGATTTCCTGGAATTTAAACCCAAATCACAGTTCAAACACTTGATTAAATATACTGATTTACTGCCCCCCCCAAGACCACCTCCCAGTTTCGTGTATGATTGATATTATAAGCTCATGAATTGAAGTGTCTTTGTCTCTACTCTCTATTGACTATTTGGTCTTAGAAAATAATTCTTATACTCTCTGTGAAACATTTTATTCATAAGTAAAATAGAGAAACTAATCATTTTATTATTCTAGGGATTATACAAAATATCATGTTTAATGTGCTTAAAATATTTCTTGACACATATAAATGACTATTACAATTGTTTATTATTATTGTGTATGACATTGAATCTCAGTATTTTGATATGCAGGGTTAGGTAAAAGCATGTTTAGATTTGTGTGTTTGTAAAACACAATTTATTCTTCTATTATTACTTATTAGTTATTTTATTATTTATTTGCATTACAAGTATAAACTTACTTTTACCAACCCCTGTATCTCTTCCTCATTTGACAGTTTGTAAATACAATTAAGTTGTGTAATAAAATAGCAAAATAATACTAAAAAACAGAATGTGGAAAGTTCTTGAAGCATCCCCTTACCTAATCTTGGTTCTTAAAAACTGTTAATAATGATACAGACATCATAAATAGATTCCCATAAACATTACCACCTATAAAATTTTTTAGCAAAGGACCAACACATAGTTGATTCAATAAATGTTAGATATATTAGTTTTATAAATTTTTATTATTTTTAAATATATTATTTTATAAAGTTTTATTATTCTTGTATATGAATTTAAACCTCAGTATTTTGATATACATGGGTAGGCAAAAGCAGATTTACAGTTTTGAGTACAAAAAACTTTGTTTCTATATAATTATTTATTATTGTATTATTTATTTGTATGATGGCTATAAATCTACTTTTATCCACCTTTGTATCTCCTGGTCATTTGATAGTCTTTCTTTCTTTCTTTCTTTCTTTCTTTCTTTCTTTCTTTCTTTCTTTCTTTCTTTCTTTCTTTATTTATTTCTTTCTTTCTTTCTTTCTTTCATTTTTTAAAATAATTTATTAAGATGACACTAGTTAATGAAATTACACATTTCAGATGCCCAATTCTATATTTTTGTACACTGTATTGTGCATTCACTTGTCCATGTCAAGTCTTCATCCATCACCATTTATTTCCTCATACCCTCTTCTACTTCCTTTTCACCTCCCCCCACTCCCGGGCAATTACCACACTGTTGTCCATGTTCATGAGTTTTTTCTCTTTGTTTGTATGTTTTTGCTCAATCCCTCTACCCCCTTTGCCCAGCCTCCCTGCTCAACACATGTCGACCTGCTCTCTATGAGTCTGTCTCTACTTTGCTTGTTAGTTCATTTTGCTCATTAGATTTCACATATGAATGAAATAACATGGTACTATGGAGAACATTATGCTAAGTGAAATAAGCCAGTCAGAGAAAGACATTTGGTATTTTTGTAAGTATGATTAAGCTATGTAATAAAATAGCAAAATAAGACTAAAAAACAGGATGTGAAAAGTTTATGAAGCATCTCCTTACTTAATCTTGGTTCTGCAAAATTGTTAATATTGATACATACACCACAAATAAAACTCCACAAACACTAACTTCCATCAAATATCTGAGCAAAGGCCTAAACATTGACACTTATAGCATTCTAACCTATATAGGCTTACAAATTTCAGCAGGTCTTCCAAGCTTTATTTAATTTATCTCTAATGCAACTATAAGAGAAATAGTTTTCTCAAGTGTCACTGTGATGAGATCACATCTATCACAGAAATCTACAGTAACTTACAATATTTATTAAGCTTAAATATAGATCCTTTTTTATATATAAGAAATTTCAATTCTTCTAATTCAACCCTTTCATTTTTAATGTAGAACTTTCAAAGACTCAGAAAATTTGTGACTTTCATTTATTTGATCACCTAACATTGTCTTTGCTAGATATCAATCAATTTGACAGACAGTGGACATATACACATGAGTCAATAGTATTACTACTACTTATGAGCTTATATTTTATTTGGTAATAAACCCATAATGAAAAGAATGTATATAATTCACTGTTTAATAGTATCTACTTTTGCATAAACAAGAATGCATTTGACTACTAGCTTACAAGTTAACTGCTTTTGACACTAGAATATTTTACATCTGTGAGTCATAATTTTTATAATCTGTAAAATGAGGATGAAATGCCTTTTATAAAGAATATTAATAAATTTTAGTTTACACACAAATTCTTCTTATCAGTAGTTTTGTTTTCTGCAGTTTTATTTACAGATGGTCAACCATTGGCTGAAAATATTAAATGGAAAATTTTATAAACAAACATTTCATAAGTTTTAATTTGTTCATGATTCTGAATAGGGATATAAAATCTCACACAGTCCCTCTCTTTCTCACCCAAGACATGAATGAACATTTTGTCCAGAGTATCAATGTTATATACATTCCCAAACTACTAGTCACTAAGTAGCAGTCTTGATTGTCAGCTCTATTATTGGAAAAAACACAGTATATATAGTGTTCAATATAATCAAGAGTCCAGTGGCATTTTGGAAAATATTTCCCATGAATAATATACTACTTTACAATGCATATAAAATACACATAAAATATATGGGCAGGGTAATTATCTCTTACCTTTCATTTTGTAGTATTCCTAATAGATCTAACAAGGTTTTAGTTGGAGAATATTTAACTATACATATATATTCAACTATATATATATATATACAGATGCAGCTAAATGACTCAATTAAGAAAATTAAAAAATAGTCTGTTTTGTTGTAAAGATATATATTGAATTTCACTGGAAAAAAGTAAAAAAGAGATGAATGGAACTTTCAGGGTAGCAGAGTGAGGGTTTTCAAAACTATTCTCCTTCATAAAAGCAATAAAAGCATTCATAATGAATTGTCAAAGTTAAGATTTTCAGAACTCTAAAATGTAAGCAAAAGAGTGAAACAAACAGAGGAATGTTTCTTTGAGAAAATCGGCTGAACTTCAGAAAGAACTTCAGCAAGATTTGTAGCAATATAACTTGCCTGTTTCCATCTCTATCTCCACAACTTTAAAGCAGCCTTAAAAGTTAGCAGTTTCAGAAGCATAGTTACTGAGAAAAAGGTAGCTGTGTAGTCATGGGCAAGAGTAGACCAGATCTGAGTTTCTCAGAAAGTGTCATACCTAGAAAAAGTCCACTATTTGACGTGTCTGGCATCTTTCTAGAAAAGCCTCAGTTGCACAATGACTTCATTATTTGACCTAACTAGGAGCTTACATTAAGTAAGGAGTAGCTTTATCTATAGAGTTTTTTAAAAAAATACTGAGTGAAATATTTTTTGACATTACAACTGCTTAAAGCAGTGATAAATATTGGATCAAAAAAGAGCCTGGCCAAAGAAAAAATCTAGGGAATGAGCTACTCATTGAGGGTTTTAAAAGGCTCTGAGTTTTCAAAGATTCTGGAAATTGTTAAAATATGTTCAGCCTCCAAAAGATGGGAGATAGCACTAAACTCACTTCTCACTGAGCCTGAGATCCTGCTTGAGCAGGAAATGAAGATTAAGGAAGAATTATAAACGGCATGAGCATTCAAAGCCTGCCCAAACAGAGACACAGACCCTCTGGCAACAGACAGAAGACTTATGGTTCAAGACATTTAAAAAAAATTTACTTATCATTAGTAGCTCTGTAAGCTAACTGAGCAGAGATATCAGTGGCCATTACATGGAAAAAAAATACATATGTTTAAACAATTGGCCTTGAAAGGCAAAACTATGGAGACAATAAATAAAAAGATTATGGGTTGCCAAAGATGGGAAGATAGAGCTAAATAAGCAAAACACAGAGGATTTGTAAAGCAGTGAAAATACTATGAATGGTGATTACAGTGATGGCTAAATGCCATTATGTATTTGTTCAAACCCATAGACTACACAGTACCAAGAGTGAACTCTAAGATATATTATGAGCGTTAAGTGACTATGGGTATCAATATAAATTCATCCTTGGTAAAAACTACATAGTGATACTTGTATTATCCAAGTCTATGTATGTTGTGAGACAGGGGTATGTAAGAAATATTTATACCTTCTTCTCAACTTAATGGTCAAACCAAAACTACTCTTTAAAAAAGTTTCACACACACACACACAGACACACACACACAAACTTAGTAATGAAAATTTATTAAGCAAACAGTGGCAAAAAGAACACAATAACAAAGACAAAAGACAACAATAATAAGGTCATTTGAAATATCATGATTTAACCTATCTATTGAAATAAAGTTGTGGTATACTTGATGTTGGGCAGATAAAATATATTATGCTCACTTTGTTAAAGATGGCGCTGCCCATGTAGAAGCCCATCACCCAGGTGATATTAATGTGTATTGGGGACAGACTGTGGGAAGGCAGGATCCTCGTAGCCTGGGACTTGGTTTTAGGACTAAACCTTTCCCACCCTTTTTGATGTGGGGTGGTACAATCTCATCATGGCTCAGATAAGTCATTTTGCATTAGAGACTTCCCTATTTTGTATATTAGATTAAAAGTTTTGATTTCTACACTATAAAATGGGGGCAGACCAGGAGTTTGCTCTCTCAGTTCCTGAGATTAGCATTAGAGCAGAGATCAGGTTGGAGAGCAGAGTAAGGCCACGTGGAGGCCAGGAGAAGCAGCCAAGATGGTGGAGTGCTAAAAGAGAAGTCAGTTAGTGCAGAATTTGTGCAGAGAGAAGGAGATGGGGAACAAAGAAGAATAAAGCTGGTGAGGTAGACACCGTTGATTCTAGAAAACTCGGATAAGTCAGTAGCTTTGTGAGCGCTGAATGAGTGGGTTTTGGAGCCCAGTGTGTGTTTTTACTTGCCCGCCGGGTGCAAGCTAGGATTAAAGATGATGGCACACTAGTTTGTGGCTCTGTTGTTTCATTACCATCTGTCTGAATCCAATGCAAACCTGCATGGGCCAGGCGGCTGTGATGGTGGATACTGGCCACATACTTGACTAAACCAAAGGGAGATTTTCTTTAAAGAGAAAGTAGCATATTAGATAATAGAGTGATGTGAAAAGTGGAACTTTAAAAGCTAAGATAAATAAATATAAATTTTAAAACATTATGTTTTAAATGATCTTGCAGAGGATATTAGAATTAAGAAAGATATTGCACTTGTTATTAGATGTTAAATAGTGAATGAGGCACAAAAAACTTAATAGGAAAAGAAAGATAAGGCATGGGAGAATTATTGAATGAACATGTGTATAAGCCAAAGAGCTAATGAGAAAGGGAAGGCATATTTTAGCTCAAATTTAATAATAGTGTTAGACTTATGTGATATAAAAAATAAGAGACCCACTTAAGCTGTTAGTTGAACTATCACAAATTAAGTCAAAGCTATTAAAAAGATTAAGTAACACCAAGTGAAAATGAAATAATAAAAGCATATCTTACTACAGAAATAATAAATGAAGTCAAAATAATTATTACTCAGTGCTTGGAACATTCAGATTTTAGAAATTAAATACACACTGCAAGAAACCAGATGCAGAGATTTAGTCCTCTCTAAGCATCTAGAAATCTAAAATTCAGAAACATAAACATCCTTCCAGAAATGTCCTGAGGATGATTCAACTGATAAATAAATAAAATTTGGAGGAGAGAGATAGCTTCCTCAAGAGATACATTTGTTATGTTAAGCAGTTTTCAGAGCAAAGGTAGTGAAAAAACAACAACAAGAAAAAAAATCCCAAAACGTTATGGTGGCCTAGTATTAAAGTCTTGTTTGTAAGAGATTGCTGATTGGATATCAATAGAGAAGATAATAATTTATAACGTCAATACCAGAAACAACTCACTCAAGGCTGAATTTAATTAAAAGGAATTAAATATGTTGAATGTGAAAAACAAAAACATGTTCTAATTTTATTAAAAGTTCCACTAGTCATAGGTGAAATTTCTTCTTCTTTTTTTTTTTTTTTTTGTGACAGAGAGAGATAGAGAGAGGGACAGATAGGGACAGACAGACAGGAAGGGGAAAGATAAGAAGCATCAATTTTTTGTTGCAGCACCTTAGTTGTTCACTGATTGCTTTCTCATATTTGCCCTGACTGGGGGGGCTACAACAGAGAGAGGGACCCTTTGATTAAGCCAGTGACCTTGGGTTCAAGCTGGTGAACTCTCCTCAAACCAGATGAGCCTGCACTCAAGCTGACAACCTCGAGGTTTCAAATCTGGGTCCTCTGCATCCCAATCAGATGCTCTATCCTCTGTTTTACTGCATGGTCAGGCTGAAATTTCTTCTTATATAATATACTTAATTTCTTAATTATATGTATATTGAAGGATTTCTTTCAATGCCACTTAAAATCCTAAGTTATGGACTTTGTTCTCTTAGAATGACTAGAGAGATGAATACAGAATTCATGGATAGTCTTAAATGTAACTGATTTTCTACAACCTTGTGCATTGTGGACATTATTTTTTCTGGAATAACTGTTCTAGGGACAAGAACAGTTTTTCTATGTTCTGTGAGTGTGTGCATGTGTATGTATTGGGATAGTCTATTTAAGTGATTCTTTTGTGTGCCTTTTATTTATTTGAACTCTACAAAGATATACTAAAAAACCATGTGATTTGGTTGAGATCCTGAAGACACTGTCTCCATTTTAGTTGAGATAACACATTCTGTAGCAGTCAAAGAGAGCACATTTTTATCAAAGTAGTGGAAAAAAAATCTTTCTTGCAATAACCAAGACCAGACACTAGAGACATGAATTGTAGACTTTAATTTCTTTTAATTTTAATTCATTAATGTAGTAGAAATTGATTGATTATATTTCCTCGTGATTTTATTCCTTACAGATTTGAACTTGCAGACAAATTTTATATTAACATTGCAATATCTATTAAGAATTTCAATATATAAAAACATATTCAAGTTTATGGTTTCTCTATATTATCACAAATGTGTTATTGCTGTTAGTTTATAATTTTATTTGATTTTTGCTGAAATACTCTGATGAGTTTTATGGGATAAAATAATTAGAGAAAATTTCCTTTAGAATTTAAAACAAAAGCTTCATTTTCTGTCTTGAATTTAGAATGGCAGTTAAATTAGTTTTAAAATGGCCAATTTTGTAGTTGTGTACATGAAAAGAAAATGACTCATTGATTTTTCTATAATAGCACATAATAATGTTTTGAGAAGAGGAAGCTTAAAGAAGGTGGAAGCAGGAAGGTCACCATAAATTGATCATCTCTTCAAAGATTTAAGATTTAGAGAAGAAAAAAAAATTATACTAGAAAAAAAAAGATAGAGAATAGTAAAAAAAGAAATTAAACTTTTCATTTAAATTTGTTATGTGTAAGAACTTCATTAAAGAAAATTAAAAAAAAAATTTGTATAAAACTTCCTTAAGGAAGATGAGATATATGTCCTTTGTAACTTCTCCCCTTGGAAGTGTGAATTATTTGATTGGTGCAATGGGGACATTGCAGATTGAGAGATCTCACTGATGGGACTCGGAGAAGGAACAAAGCACGTTAGCTCCTTCTTTGCCAACGTGGTTCTCTTTGCTTAAACCACATTGGCATATGAAAGATTTATAAGAGACTTGACTTTGTGGTCATAAGAGAAAAATGTGGTTTGGGGGTAAATAGTTATACCATGGTCCCTTGTCTATCTCAGAGGAAAGGGGTGTTAGGTTCCAGAACCCCCCCCCCCCTGCGATAGGAGACAATTCCCAAAGTAGCAACCATCTATTTATTTTATTATTATATATATTTTAAGGCTCTGGTTGCTGAGCCAATCAGCACCCAGGATATAGAACACAGTGCTCTTGGTTGCCTCCCATCCATCAGCCAATAGTGTGCCATGTACGATCTCACGTGGGCAAACTAGCTCAAGTGGAAGCAGCCCTAGGTACATTTTTCATATGTGCAAGTCTTTGTCTACTCATCTGCTGTACACTACATATTTTATTTTGATTTAATATTCTTTTAATATGTTTTAATTAATATTTTTTACATTTTTTATATTGTCTTCCATTTTTTAGGGTAAAAAATGCTTATTTTACCACAAAATAATTAAAATAATAAATATATAAAATACTTATTTACCACAAAATCCCACGCTATAGCAAAAAATCTGCAATACAAAATTAGATATATACAATTTAAAAATCCACGATACATTGAGACCATGAAAAGTGAACCTCAATATAGCAAGGGACAACTATATCCAGAGGCATTATTAGCAGACTCAGACATAAGGTCACATTCTCTAAATGACTTTATTAGAAATATATGAAGTATTACTATGCACCAGTTTGATTCCTGAGTCTTGCTCTCAATTGTTCAACTCTAGTGTGAAAAGAAGGCTATTATTTAATGATTTCCTAAAATAACGACTTGTATAGGTTTTATCTAATAAGAAACATAATTTGATGAATGAATGAAATAATTATGTTTAGATAATGCCACCATAAACTTGAAGTGCTGACTCATACAATGCTTTGGAACTGTGGTTTTTAAAAATGACATGATTGAGAGATTCATGAATATTTTAGAATTTTCCACATAAAATGTCAGTAATTAATGGCCTCTAATAACTAGCTTTTTTTTAAAGATTCAAAATAAAGTTCAAGTCAACCTACAAATTAATTACTATATGATATTCAGCATTTATTATATATTTTACATTAAAATGGCATTATGTCTCATGAGATACTGCAATAGAAGGTAAGTGACTAGAAAAATTAAATATTAAACAAATGTTATAGCTGTTTAAAATTGGCATGTGAAGACCAGAAGAAAATAAATTATTTTATTATTATTTCACATATATTATTTTAATAAATTGTCAAGTATTAAAAAATTACCAATACTTTAGTATTACTGTATATTTTCCATTACTGTTTTATCTGTTTTATAAAACAATTAAAAATGACACAAAATTGTGGAAAATAGGCTGTAAACTGTCAAAGTCCTTATAGCCTAAGGCAGTGATTCTTAAACTTTTTGAAATCGAGGCACATTTAAAATTCTACAAATAATTGCAGGCACACTATATACAAATTTCTGAGAAATATATTATAATACTTAAGTCAAATATTAAATAAAAAAATATAAAGTCCAAGCATACTTTTATGGTAATTAAACAAAATAAAGATGACAAAATTAAATTTATTCTGACATTAAAAAACATTTTTGTTACATTTTTTGAGTTATGCTTTTTAGAATTAGTAAAAAAGAGGGGTTAAAAAAAAACATTCTTAGTAAGATTTAGTAAATTTGGCAGGTTCCGGTGCAACTGGCTTAAGTTTTTTCATTCTTGTGTTTATGAGAAATATGAGCCTGATGTGTCCTAGTGATTTCTTCAATGTTTGGGCATATATTTGAAAGGAAAACTCTCATTTCCTCATCAATACATTGAAGAATTCCTCTCTTATTACTTTTAATTGTGTTGAGGGTAGAAATCCCTAATTCACCTAAACAGAAAGTTGAAAATTGAAATAAAATGTTTAAAGCTTTTTTTAGATATTACCACATATTCTTCTTTTATACAAATTCAAAAACTTCAAGAGATAATTCCTTATGTTTAATCATCTATCCAAAACCCCCACCATAAATATTATCTTTACACCAAACAAAGGATAATAGAAACTTGCCTCTAGTCTTTCTGGGAATATGGGAGGTAGTGTAAACAATCCAGCACCACAGCTTAACAGCCTTTTGGAACATAATCAGGCAACTGAGGTGGGGGTTGGGCAGACTGTCATCTTACAGCCAATTCCCTACATCTCTGTCCCCCAGAAACCTAAACTCCAAAAACCCTGTTGAATTTTTGGTCCCCAACAGGCACATATTTCTCTGGAATACCATAAGGGTACACCTGGAAATCTTCTAGGGCACACCAGTGTGCCCTGGTGACACTTTGAGAACCACTGGCCAAGGGCTTAGTTTAAGACTAAGCTCTTCTCCATATCCTTTTAACACTAAGATCTTTCCCACACTCTTTTTAAGATTAAGATCTTGAGGATGACGTCAGAGTAATGGCGGGGTAGGAAGCGATACCAATAAATCTCCCCCAAAACTCAACAAGATCTTCAACCAGAAACAGAAAAACCTATCCTTGGAGCCTCGAGATGTTTCTCAATACACCCGAAGATGCCATTAAGGAAGAGAAAATTGAATATCATGGATACAAAAGAAAGAGAGGTAACACAGCTAGATTAGGAAAAAATCTATGGAGAAAAATTTAATATATTGGAAACCTTGGAGCTAAATGACAGAGAATTCAAGATAGAAATCCTAAAAATCCTCCGAGATATACAAGAAAAAACAGAAAAGCAATTTAGGGAGCTCAGAAAACAACTCAATGAACACAAAGAATTTATATATCCAAGGAAATTGAAACTATAAAAACAAATCAAACAAAAATGAAAAACTCAATTCACGAGCTGAAAAACCAAGTAACAAGCTTAGCTAATAGAACAGGTCAGATAGAAGAGAGGAATAGTGAAATAGAAGACAAGCAACTTGAGGCACAACAGAGAGAAAAAGAAAGAGATTCAAAAATTTAAAAAAAATGAGATAGCCCTACAAGAATTATCTGACTCCATCAAAAAGAATAACATAAGAATAATAGGTATATCAGAGGGAGAAGAGAGAGAAAATGGAATGGAGAACATACTCAAACAAATAATAGTTGAGAACTTCCCAAGCCTGTGGAAAGAACTAAAGCCTCAAGTTCAAGAAGCAAACAGAACTCCGAGTTTTCTTAACCCCAACAAACCTACTCCAACGCATATCATAATGAAATTGACACAAACCAATGACAAAGAAAAACTTCTCAAGGCAGCCAGGGAAAAGAAGAATACAACATATAAAGGAAGGCCCATTAGTTTATCATCAGATTTCTCAGCAGAAACTCTACAAGCTAGAAGAGAGTGGACCCTAATATTTAAAGTCCTGAAGGAGAGGAACTTTCAGCCACGAATACTATACCTATCAAAGCTATCCTTCAAATATGAAGGAGAAATAAAAACATTCACAGATACAGAAAAGATGAGGGAATATATCATCAGAAAACTCCCACTCCAGGAATTACTAAAGGGGGTTCTCAAATCAGATACAAAGAACAACAACAACAAAAAAAACAAAGCCACAAGTAAAAGCTCCAAGAAGAACACAATAAAACCAAATTTAAACTGTGACAACAAAAAGAAAGGGGGGGAAGAGGATGGAGATTAACAGTAGCAAAGGACGATGGAGTGCAAAAGTACTCACAAAATAGTGCACTACAATGAACAGGGTAGGAACCCTTTTCATTACTTAAAGGTAACCACCATTGAAAAAACCACCACAGAAGCACATGAGATAAAAAAGATAGCAACAGAGGAAAGATGTATGGAATACAACCAAATAAATACAAAAGATAGAAAAACGAAAGAGAAGGATCAAACAAGACACAAAACTAACAGAAAGCAATATATAAAATGGCAATAGGGACTCACAAGTGTCAATAATTACACTAAATGTAAACGGATTAAACTCACCACTAAAAAGGCATAGAGTAGCAGAATGGATTAAAAAAGAAAATCCAACTGTATGCTGCCTACAGGAAACTCATCTAAGTAACAAGGATAAAAACAAATTCAAAGTGAAAGGCTGGAAAACAATACTCCAAGCAAATAACATCCAAAAAAAAGCAGGTGTAGCAATACTCATATCGGATAATGCTGACTACAAGACAGGAAAAGTACTCAGAGACAAAAATGGACATTTCATAATGGCTAAGGGGACATTGAATCAAGAAGACATAACAATTCTTAATATATATGCACCAAACCAAGGAGCACCAAAATATATAAGACAGCTACTTATTGACCTTAAAACAAAAACTGACAAAAATACAATCATACTTGGAGACCTCAATACACCGCTGACGGCTCTAGATCGGTCATCCAAACAGAGAATCAACAAAGACATAGTGGCCTTAAACAAAACACTAGAGCACCTGGATATGATAGACATCTACAGGACATTTCATCCCAAAGTGACTGAGTATACATTTTTCTCCAGTGTACATGGATCATTCTCAAGAATTGACCATATGTTGGGCCACAAAAACAACATCAGCAAATTCAGAAAAATTGAAGTTGTACCAAGCATATTTTCTGAACATAAAGCCTTGAAACTAGAATTCAACTGCAAAAAAGAGGAAAAAAATCCCACAAAAATGTGGAAACTAAACAACACACTTTTAAAAAATGAATGGGTCAAAGAAGAAATGAGTGCAGAGATCAAAAGATATATACAGACTAATGAAAATGACAATACGACATATCAGAATCTATGGGATGCAGCAAAAGCAGTGATAAGAGGGAAGTTCATATAACTTCAGGCATATATGAACAAACAAGAGAGAGCCCAAGTGAACCACTTAACTTCCCACCTTAAGGAACTAGAAAAAGAACAAAGACAACCCAAAACCAGCCAAAGAAAGGAGATAATAAAAATCAGAGCAGAAATAAATGAATTAGAGAACAGAAAAACTATAGAAAAAATTAATAGAACAAGGAGCTGGTTCTTTGAAAAGATCAACAAAATTGACAAACCCTTGGCAAGACTTACCAAGGAAAAAAGAGAAAGAACTCATATAAACAAAATCCAAAATGAAAGAGGAGAAATCACCACGGACACCATAGATATACAAAGAATTATTGTAGAATACTATAAAAAACTTTATGCCACTAAATTCAACAACCTAGAAGAAATGGATAAATTCCTACAACAATACAACCTTCCTAGACTGAGTCAAGAAGAAGCAGAAAGCCTAAACAGACCTATTAGTAGAGAAGAAATAGAAAAAACCATTAAAAACCTCCCCAAAAATAAAAGTCCAGGCCCTGACGGCTATACCAGAGAATTTTTTCAAACATTCAAAGAAGACTTGGTTCCTATTCTACTCAAAGTCTTCCAAAAAATTGAAGAAGAAGCAATACTTCCAAACACATTTTATGAGGCCAACATAACCCTCATACCAAAACAAGGCAAGGATGGCACAAAAAAGAAAACTACAGACCAATATCTCTAATGAATACAGATGCTAAAATACTAAACAAAATACTAGTAAATCAAATACAACAACATATTTAAAAAATAATACATCATGATCAAGTGGGATTCATCCCAGAATCTCAAGGATGGTTCAACATACGTAAAATGGTTAACGTAATACCCCATATCAACAAAACAAAGAACAAAAACCACATGATCTTATCAATAGATGCAGAAAAGGCTTTTGATAAAATACAACACAATTTTATGTTTAAGACTCTCAATAAAATGGGTATAGAAGGAAAATATCTCAACATGATAAAGGCCATATATGATAAACCATCAGCTAACATCATATTAAATGGCACTAAACTGAAGGCTTTCCCACTTAAATCAGGAACAAGACAGGGTTGTCCACTCTCTCCACTCTTATTTAATGTGGTACTAGAGGTTCTAGCCAGAGCAATCAGACAAGACAAAGAAATAAAAGGCATCCATATCGGAAAAGAAGAAGTAAAGGAATCACTTTTTGCAGATGATATGATCCTATACATCGAAAACCCCAAAGAATCCACAAAAAGACTACTAGAAACAATAAGCCAATACAGTAAGGTCGCAGGATACAAAATTAACATACAGAAGTCAATAGCCTTGCTATATGCCAACAATGAAACAACTGATTACGAACTCAAAAGAATAATACCCTTCACGATTGCAACAAAAAAAAATAAAATACTTAGGAATAAACATAACAAAGAATGTAAAGGACTTATATAATGAAAACTATAAACCATTGTTAAGGGAAATCGAAAAAGATACAATGAGATGGAAGAATATACCTTGTTCTTGGCTAGGAAGAATAAATATAATCAAGATGGCTATATTACCCAAAGGAATATACAAATTTAATGCAATTCCCATCAAACTTCCAATGACGTTTTTTAAAGAAATAGAGCTAAAAATCATCAGATTTATATGGAACTATAAAAAACCCCGAATAGCCAAAGCAATCCTAAAGAAAAAGAATGAAGCTGGGGGCATTACAATACCTGACTTCAAACTCTATTATAGGGCCACGACAATCAAAACAGCATGGTATTGGCAGAAAAATAGACACTCAGACCAATGGAACAGAATAGAAAGTACAGAAATAAAACCACATATATATATAGTCAAATAATTTTTGATAAAGGGGCCAACAACACACAATGGAGAAAAGAAAGCCTCTTCAATAAATGGTGCTGGGAAAACTGGAAAGCCACATGCAAAAGAATGAAACTGGACTACAGTTTGTCCCCCTGTAATAAAATTAACTCAAAATGGATCAAAGATCTAAACATAAGACCTGAAACAATTAAGTACATAGAAGGGACATAGGTACTCAACTCATGGACCTGGGTTTTAAAGAGCATTTTATGAATTTGACTCCACAGGCAAGAGAAGTGAAGGCAAAAATTAATGAATGGGACTACATCAGACTAAGAAGTTTTTGCTCAGCAAGAGAAACTGATAACAAAATAAACAGAAAGTCAACTAAATGGGAAATGATATTTTCAAACAACAGCTAAGGTAAGGGCCTAATATCCAAAATATACAAAGAACTCATAAAACTCAACAACAAACAAACAAACAATCCAATAAAAAATGGGAAGAGGATATGAACAGACAGTTCTCCCAGGAAGAAATACAAATGGCCAACAGATATATGAAAAGATGCTCATCTTCTTTAGCTATTAGAGAAATGCAAATCAAAACGGCAATGAGATACCACCTCACACCTGTTCGATTATCTATTATTAGCAAGACAGGTAATAGCAAATGTTGGAGAGGCTGTGGAGAAAAAGGAACCCTCATACACTGTTGGTGGGAATGTAAAGTAGTACAACCATTATGGAAGAAAGTATGGTGGTTCCTCAAAAAACTAAAAATAGAACTACCTTATGACCCAGCAATCCCTCTACTGGGTATATACCCCAAAAACTCAGAAACATTGATACATAAAGACACATGCAGCCCCATGTTTATTGCAGCATTGTTCACAGTGGCCAGGACATGGAAACAACCAAAAAGTCCGTCAATAGATGACTGGATTAAGAAGATGTGGCACTATGGAATACACTATGGAATACTACTCAGCCATAAGAAATGATGACATCGGAACATTTACAGCAAAATGGTGGGATCTTGATAACATGATACGAAGTGAAATAAGTAAATCAGAAAAAACCAGGAACTGCATTATTCCATATGTAGGTGGAACATAAAATTGGAACTAAGAGACATTGATAAGAGTGTGGTGGTTACGGGGGGGAGGGGGGAATGGGAGAGGGAAAGGGGGAGAGGGAGGGGCACAAAGAAAACAAGATAGAAGGTGACAGAGGACAATCTGACTTTGGGTGATGGGTATGCAACATAATTGAACGACAAGATAACCTGGACTTGTTATCTTTGAATATATGTATCCTGATTTATTGATGTCACCCCATTAAAAAAATTAAATTATTATAAAAAAAAAAAAGACTAAGATCTTCCCCTCACCCTTCTATGACCAAGATCTTCCCAACACCATTTTTGAGACTGAGCTTTTCCTCACAACCTTGACTGTTGCATGGTGGGGAGTAGTGCACTCTTATGAGTATTCCTATTTATGACTCAGATGTGTGAGTTTGCATCAGAGACTTCTTTATTTGCATATGGTTTCACGCTATATAATAAATCACACTGGGGGCTTTGCTTTGGTTCTTGCAAGCTAAAGGTGTTACAGACACCTCCTTATCCCATCCTTTTTCTCTCTGAGTTTATTTCTTCATTTCACATCATTTTCACTCAGGACCTGGACAATTACGAGTCGCACTGATTTGCAGCAAAAAATGTCTCAATATTTTTAGTTATTGTATTTCCAAAGGACACTATCATTTTATTTCTAATTTATTTTTGGAAAAAATGTCTAAAATATAAACTTTTATATAAGTATATAATAAAATCAAATAGATAATTTGATATTAAGAAATATGCTAATTCAGCCTGACCAGGTTGTGGCACAGTGGATAAAGCATCAGATTGGGAGCAGAGGACCCAGGTTTAAAATCCCAAATTCGATGGCTTGAGAACAGGCTCACCAGCTTGAGCACAGGATTTCTGGCTTGAGTGTAAGATCATGCACATGAACCCATGGTCGCTGGCTTGAGCCTAAAAGTTTCTGGCTAGAAGCTCAAGTTTGTTGGCTTGAGCCCAAGGCTCCTGGCTTGAGCAAGGGGTCACTTGCTCTGCTGTAGCCCCCCAGTCAAGGTACATATGAGAAAACAATCGATGAACAACTAAGGTGTTGCCACAAAGAATTGATATTTCTCACCTCTTTCCATTCCTGCCTGTCTGTCCCTATCTGTCCCTCTTTTGCCTCTCTTTCTGTCTCTGTCACAAAAATAAGAATATGCTAATTCATAACTTTAAATTTAATAAAGGCTATTTTTTTCTTATTTCCTTACATTCTATATTTCAAACTCATGCATATGTTATGTTATGTTACATTGCCCTAATTCATCAGAAATAATTTTACAGTAGTGTTAAACAAAATTTGCCATACAGTTCAATAAAAATATTAAGTAAAGGCAAATAAATCTTTTAACAACTATGGTAGGCTGAAAATGGTTACAAAAGTTGTATCTATGTTCTAATTTTTAGGAACTGAGGAATGTTACCTCATTTGGCAAAATGGTCTGTGCAGATGGGCTTAAGGTAAGAACATTGAAATGATTATCTCCTCCCGGAATGTCTGGGTGAGCTCTAAATGTCATCACAAATATTTCTACAAAAGAGACAGCAGGAGACTACATTATGATACACTCAGAAAAGAAGCAATATGGAGACAAGCAGAAAGAGATGTGGCCACATGCCAACAGACACCAGAAGTTTATAGAGACAAGTAACAGTTTCTCCTCTATGTTCTCCTGATGAAGATCAACCCTACTGGCATTCTATTTTCATACTTCTGGATTCTAGAATTGTGATATAATACATTTCTGTTGTTTTAAACCACATATCCATAGTTATTTGTTAGAAACTAATACAGTAGTTTACATCAAGTAAGCACTGACTCTTTTTTAGTCATGCCTTAAGGGCTTTCTTTACTTTTGTTTAGTCATTTAATCTTTATAAGAATAAGTACTACCATACATTTATGATATGACTTATCTAAAGCAGGTATTATTCTAAGTATTTCAAATCAATAGAATCACATAATCTTCAAAATAAGTGTAAGAGTTAATCAATTATTCTAATTTTACAGAAGTGAAAACTGATGGAGAGAAAGTAAAATTTCCCTCCAAGAATTAGTAAATTGCAGATTTGAGACTTAAAACCCAGTGTGCACCCTTATGTTCATTGTAACATTATTGACAATAGACAAAATCTGGAAATGGCTCAAGTACCCATCAGTTGATGTGTGAATAAAAATGCTGTGGTATATTTACACAATGAAATAAAACTCAGCTTAAAAAAAAAAAAAAAAAAAAAAAGAAAATCTTACCTTTGCAACAGCATAGATGGACCTGGAAATTATTATGCTAAGTGAAATAAGCTAGTTAAAGAAATATATCATATGATATAATTTATATGTGGAATTCAATCAAGAAAATAATTTGAAAATCAAAATAGAAACAAAATCAGAGAGAGAACAGGCTGACATATAATACAGGTAAGGTTTGTCATGTTATACATACAACTTGACAAGGCAGTCTGACTTTGCAACCATTATGCTATTCTGTCTCTTAAGTAGTTTTACTAGTTTGAGTCTATTTTTCAATGATATAACCTACAGGAGAGCAAATTATCTGAGTTATATATAAATTATGACCACACTGAAAAATTGCACAGGTACTTAGTAAACACTGACAGGAATTTTATCTAAAAACTTGCTTTATAATTTGCAAATATGATTTGTAATTATGAATTTTGATCAATTCAAGTTAATATTGTTACAACTCCTATAAAAATTTTAATTTCATTATCAATTTAAACCTTTCTATAATGAGATATGACAAAAAAATTCTTAATAAGTTGGCATATTAATTCTAAATACCAAACAAAATCTGTTGCATTTGGACATCTTTTGCAGTTTCAAACAAAATTCAAGAAATTATTAGAGAATAGCATGTTGATTAAATTGTTTGTAAATCTTAGGATATGTGCGTTATTGTAGAATAAGATGTTTAGAATTCACTGCATAAATTAGTTTTCTGTTAATATTTTTTTTTCAAAATGACTCAAGAAGTAACTAAGACCTACTTTCCATATTCTTTTTCTCTATATACTGTTAACAAAGCCCATCATTAACATCCTACATACATGCCATGCACACCTACACATACTCACACACATGGTAATTTTAGATATTTAGGGAAAATACAATTACAGATACCTACTACACTTTCTCAATGCTAAAATTATCTTATTGAAAAGATTTTAAAACAATAACTTAATGTAAAAGCATAGATATATATGCAATATATATATTTTTTTAATTCAAAGATTTATATGGTAACTTCAGATACAATCTATTTTTAGTGTCAACAGGTCTCTAGGCAGTGGGTAAACCATGACAAAAAATAAGCTATTGTTTGGTTAGGCTACTGAATCAATTAGATTTATATCTTTGGAAATTTTGCGTTTCTAAAACATTTTGAAAATAAAGTAATTTATCTGAGTCACTTCATTTTATAAAATTGGAATTATAGGAGGATCTTGGATTACTACACAGTTCCGTTTCTACATCAGTGATGCAACCTGAATTTTGGCGTACTGTAAGTCAAAACACAGCCTAGCCTAAATCACTTACCTATCCAAAAAAGCTTCCAAAAAAGGTCTTTCTCATCAACATTAAACACGTGTTTAGCAGAGTAGCCCCCTCTTTAATTAATTCAGCCTATCTATTGGAAATTCGCTTGCTGCTTTCTCATCCCCACTAGCAGCTTCACCCTGCGCCTGACGGTTATGCAAGTTGGCACGAGCTTTGAAACTCATGAACCAACTGGCCACAAACTCTTCACTGCCTTCCCCTTTTCACTTTTTATTGCCTCAAATAATTGCTTAACCTTCTTATGAATTAACATTATACTAACTTGGTATATGCCGCTGATGCTGATCTTCCAGACACAAAACTAGCAGAATTTCTATCTCAATCATTATGTCACTTCACTGTTTGTCATCACAGTCGATTACATAGAAGCTGATCCTTTTACATGCTCTGGGATAAAGTCTTTATTCTTGATAATTGTTGATGCAGTAGAGCAGCTAAGGCCTAGCATGTGACTGATGTTCATTGCTGATTCTCCTTTTTTTGATGTCTTTACAGTGTCTAATTACATTTTCATCATGATAACTTTCCTCTTCTTCGAAACACTACCCTATGAAGACTGACTTTGACTTTCATTCAGGAGCCATTATAAGGGGTCAGGAAGTTGCCAAGAAAGCAATGCTAATGAAACACTAGCAGTTTTTACAGTTCAAAATGGCGTAGGTAAGTGTACTAGGGGACGCCAACTCCTTCACTCACATGCTGCGTTACTGTTTATTCTTCCACCTTGTGCAATCATACTAGTTAGCCCATGTAGTGTGTAAGTATGATGTTAAGGATGTAAGCCGAAACACTCACATCTAAATTTAAGTTTTTATGGGAGTAAGCGTCGTAAACTTGAAATATTGTATGTCGAGACTGTCATAACCTGTGGACTCCCATATATGCATTTAATTTTGTTATTAGTTAAGAGTGTTGAGATGGAAACTTTATATCTTCCTTAACTATAGAATTTTATTCTCCTACATATTTTTAACTCTGTGGTTGCCCTTGTTACTCAATCTGTAGGGAAGACCTTTTCCTAAACTAATTTTAAATTTCATATTTTGTCAGTGAAGCTATTTGAACATTTCTTATGCCTTGGCATGCATACATCTTTATATATATATATATATATATATTTTTTTTTTTCAAACTGACTTTGTTCCTTATTCCAACTTGATAAATTTCTCTATGTGTTTTCTTAAAATTTGGGTTTTTCATCATAATGGGCCCAATTGGTTTTTCAATTTTCCTTTATATGCCTTGTTTTTTTTGTATTGCTAAACATGGAACCACTATTTATTCCAGTGACTTTCCCACACATTGCCAGCATGCAACTAGGGCTTCACACTATTATCTCAACAAACACTTGTAGACAACAACAAAGTGAGCCCAGGTGCCCAGCTTGTTTCATAACAAAGCTTTAAATCTGCTCCTTGCTTTAAATTTATTCTTATCTTTCAAATACCTTTATGGAAAATTCTCATTTATGAAAATCTGTGAGGATACTTTGGTGACATTTAAAGCCACCCAGATATTCTAGGATGATATTTATACTGCAGATATAAATTTCTGTGTTTTTCAAAAGTACTTACTGGAACAAAGGAACTCTGTTGGCTAAGTGGGAGTTCATTTTTACCACATGTGCTAATGCACAGAAGACTACCAATGACCTCAGGGTTGTAGATAACACATAACCTGCCCAAATACATTTGAATTTCAGATAAACAATGTATGTTTTAATCTACAGTCTTATTATTGCATAAGACACACTTATATTGAAAAACATATTCTTTGTAAATGTGAAATTATATTTTATTAAGTTCATTGGGTCACATTGGTTATAAAATTACATAGATTTTAAGTGGACAATTGTATGATACACCATCTGTATATTGCAGTGTTTTTCAATCAGTGGGCCACAGACCAGACATTTTGTGCCAGTCCCTGAAAGAGGACTTGATGTTTAACTCTTTCGCCAACTTGCAGGAAATTTCTGTCAGACCAGCACTGGTCCATGGACTGGTTGTTGAAAAGCACTGGTAATTATATAAAATTCAAAATTAATTAGTTATCTTTTTTGTTCTAAGTCTAGCAACCTTAGGGTGTATAAAGAAATAGTACTTCTTGTAGTATCTAATGTACAAAGTGAGATTTTGGTGTGTTAATCAACACAAAAGTGATGGTTGATACCACAATGTGGTTCAGGAACATATATTTTCCTTCAAATGCAAGAAGATGCACATATTAAACATGAATTTAATCTTTTGTTTAAGATTTATTTAAAAATTAAAGTATTACATATGTTGAATAATATGGCTTTAAAAGTCGGGTCTTATTTGGAGTTAATGAGGCTGCTCAGTCTACTTCCAAAATAAACTAAAACTGGGATTATTTAGGATGATTCTTCAAAGAAAGGATATTTCTCAGCATCTTGCTTAGTTTACTAATAGGCCTCAGTTCAGTGGTGGGATTCAAATAATTTAACAACTGGTTCTCTGCCATAATGACCATTTAAAGTATATAAGAAATGATATACCAAAAGGTAATTTATTATTTCAGGCATTTAATACTTAAATAATAACAATAAAAGAGATACACAAAACTAGATTGTTATAAGAAAGTTTTAAAATATTAATGAAAGAATATTAACTAATAAATGACAAAAAGCAAAAAAATGTTATTTAAGATATTTCCATATTGCTTCTTTATTGGCATCCTCACTTGCAATTTTTTTCACCGAGGGACAGAATGCACATTATAATAGGCACTTAGAATACACTGTTGCATAGATGAACATTTTAAAAAAGAGTACGAAATATAAATTTGTGATTTCCACATTGGGTGACTGGCCAGGTGCCCACCTTAGAGAGAACCGTGATTATAAGTGCCATTGTAACAACTAGTTCACTAAACTCATCAAAAAATTAGATATTAGTTCTGCCAAACCAGTGTAAACCAGCTGAATCCCACCACTGCCTCAGTTCAAATATTTCAGTGCTTAATGACTGACTTCTTGCAATTAACAAAATAGCCTCTTCCAAGATGAAGTAGCCCTTGATCTCTGCTCAAACCTCCTTGTAACATCCTTAGCCAGAAACTTAGGCATCTCTCACTCTCAATCTAAATCTTTTTTAGTGTTTATTATTCTAGAAAGGAAGGTCAATATTTTCTCTTACATCTTCAAAATGCAAACATCTGGTTAAATTTTTTATGACAGTTGTTAGTTTCCCTATGTCTATATCTAAGGAATCTGGAGGCACTTACTGATTCATCATAGGAAGACCACCAAAGTCATTTCTCAAAACTTTGTTGATCCTTAGAGTCTTTTCTTTCCCTTAAAGGTTTTGAAGTATTTGGTGAATTGGAGGTTGTTGGTGACAGAAGGTTAACAGGTAAAGATGATAATCTGAAGCAGGTCACCCATGAAGGGATGCACCCTTGTGCATATATGATACATACAAATGATTTCTTTGTTTCTTCAGCATTGAATTTTCTCTCTATTAATCAACAGTTCAAATGCTATATATGTTTACCTGAAGCCTATGTACTCTTATTGATCAATGTCACCTTGTTAAATTTAATTTTTAAATAAGATTTAAAATAAATAAATTAATAAAAAGAATTTTCTCCCTAGACCAATCACAATTCAGAAGATTACAAAAATAAATTAGTAATATTTAACATGTATTATGTAAGTATGACAGGTAGCATTCTTAACAACAACAAAAAATAATACGTATACAGTCATTTAAACCTCATAATACCCTATGAGCTGGTATAACTATTATTATGTAACTGATGAGGAAACAGAGACAAAACAAGATGAAATAATTTAAGAAAGATTTATTCACTTAGTATGGGTTGAAGCTGCGATTTTGAACACAGATAGTCTGGCTCTAATGTTTATTGTTTAAACTACTAGTCTTTAGTGTTTGTCTGTTTCTCAGAAAAATGGTAGTATTCAAAGCTAATATTATATAATCTTGCTTTAGAAAGAAGTTTTTATCCTCTGCCTGATCATCCAAATTAGAAGCATCAAATTCACTCCTTATTCTTCCTCATATGCTCCAGTTTATTGATTCTATTGTTAAAAACAAAAACAAAACAAAAAAGAAAAGTCCACTCTCCAAATCATTCTTTTTTATTTTTATTCTCCTTTCCATTTTTTTTTAATTTTAGATCTCTAAATTCCTCTTATTTGGAATCAGAGAAAAAAATTTTTTTTCTCCTGATACTGGCTCTTTCTATTTAATTGCAGTCTTCATAATTTCTCTTGGAAAAATTATGTAAAACATAAATTAGGTAGTGTTTCTTCCAACTGCTTAGAAATATTGTTTCTGTCTGCATCTGTACCTGGGCTATAAGGAAACTGACAAAAGTGCAGGACAAAATGCCTGGTATTGTGAGTAAAAATTTGTTAAAGTGGTTTAGAAGTTGATGTTAAGTACTAATAAAAGTTAGACAGAAATTAACAACAAATAAATGATCTATTTAGCTCTCTCTCAGGCAGACTTTCAAAGATGCTCATATTTATATTTTTAACATTTCTTCTCTTTGCTCCATTGAGTTATATTTGTCTAGCAGTTCTTAGTTTGGTAAGAGTTTTTTTGGGAATTGTTCTTTTTCTAATTTTTTTTTACATATGGATATAAACCCACCCACATACATATGTATTTTTTTTCCTTCTTTTCCAAGTGAGAGGAGGGAAAATAGAGAGACAGACTCCTGCATGCACCCTGACCAGGGATCCACCCATCAACCTCCATCTGAGGCTGATGTTCTGCCCATTGGGAGCCATGCTTGCAACCAACCTATTTTTAGCACCTGAAGTGGAGGCTCCACAAAACCATCTTCAACACCCGAGGCCAATGCACTCTAACTAACTGAGCCATAGTTGCAAGAAGGGAAAAGAGAAAGAGAGAGAAAGAAGGTAGAAGGGGATGGGTAGAGAAAGCAAATGATCACTTTTTCTGTGTTCCTTGTCCAGGAATTAAACCTTGGACATCCACATGCTGAGCTCATACTCTACCACTGAGCCAACTATCCAAGGCCTTTTTTATTTTTATATTTTTAATGAAATTTATTCAGATGACATGAGTTAGCATACAGGTTTTAGGTGCCCAATTCTACAACACATATCTGACTCCATATTGTGCGTTTACCCTCCTTCCAAAGGTGAATTAAGGTCAGTTGAGGCCCCGGGCACAGAAGAAAACATTGGGCCCCCTGTCATTAGAAAAAGAGTAAGTTGGGGGTTTGTGGGGTCCTTCAGAAGTTGGAACACAGGGTGCGCATCTGGTGTGCCTGCTGTTAAATCTGCCTCTGCATCCTCCCCCACCCCCAGTCAAGTCTTCATCGTGGGAATTGTCCTTGATATACTAAGCCTAGATTAAGTCTCACATAAAATGTTGCATATTACTATGCCTTGTAATTGCCTTTTTTAAACTCCATCTGCTTGACTAGACTCAATGTAAAAATAATCCTTTGTACTGAAGTGAACTTGCTTCAGTTTTTCTTTAGGCATGCATATAATCAGTTTTCACTCTGAAGGATTTTAGGGGGGGATGGAACAGTAGACAGTATGAGTTGAAATATGGTGTTTCACATTTATATAAGTTATTAGAACCAGTTACCTTGTTATATACATCCCCAACTATCACACACACAAATAGGAATTCTAGTAAAAATAGCTTTAAAATACACAGTTGGATATTACAATATATTCTGTAAAATAAGTATACTGAATATTTTCAGAGACAAGAAATATATCAAATATTATCTGACAGTATTAAAATGGAACCAAATAAAACTTCAAATATAAAAAGTATAATAATAAAGATGAAAAACCTAATAAATAAATTGAACAGATGACAAAGGAACTGCTGAACTGGAAGATATACAAGAACTAATCATATAAAATATATTCCAGGAAGACAAAGACACTGAAATTTAAAAGACAGTAAAAGCTGAAAAATGAAATAAGAATGTCTTAATACATTTAACATGAGAGGCAATATGGAAAGAGATAATGACTAAGATTATAAAAATGTTTAAGAATCGTCACGGAAATGGCGCCGTGAGCAGCGCGTCCGACAGATCTCCCCAAAATCACAACAAATTTATCAACTAGAAACAGGAAAATTTATCTTCGGAGCAAACTGAAGGCAATAGGACTATTATCACTCGAATCTGAGAGACGAGGGTGTGGAGGAAGCTACCCCAGGGACGTTCATTCAAGCCGCGAGAAAGTGCGCCTGTGGCAGAAGCAGTGGCAGCCTTGTGGCTGGATCGCCAGGCTGCTGGTTCGGGAAGGGGGGACTGGGAGAGAGAATCCACGAAGGCGAACTCTCTCGTCGGTAGACCCTGCAGACGCCGGCAGGCCTTGACTACCAGCAAGACTAAAGCCAATTGTGTGACATTGCCGTAGAACCCCATCAATTGCAAGTCCCTGCCTGGGTGTGGCGCAGGGGCAGGGCCTGGGGTGCAGAGTCGCCGACAGGGAAGAGGGAGAGAGGAGAAGGAGGAAGAGGTTGACATCTCAAAATCAGGAAAAATCCACAGACTTTGCAGCTTGTTCCACTGTTTGTTTTTTTTTGTTTGTTTGTTTTTTTGTTTTTGTTGTTGTTGTTGTTGTTGTTTGTTCCTTCTATCTTATTGCCTTTATTTCCTCCACCTCAGTCCTTCTATTCTCTGCCCATCTTATGCTTCCCTTTTCTTGAACTACACTACCCATAAGTGTTACATTTTATTTCTCTTCTTCATCCTCACCCTCCTTTGGGGTTATACTCCAGGACACTTAATTCTCACTCTCTCCTCTTTTGTTTTTTTTTGCCTTATTTTGTTTTTTTCTCTTCCTTTTATATTTCTTCCTTCGTTTTTCTCTTTTTCTTATTTTTTCCTTTCTATTCGTTTTTTCTTTTCTCGTTTTACTTTCCTCCCATTTAATCCTCAATCACGAACAAATTAGTTAATTTGGGACTCAAGGGTTTTTTTGGCTTTGTTTTTCTTTTTCGGTTTTGTTTTTGTTTTTTTCTGGTTGGTTTGTTTTTGTGGCATTTTGGGTCCTCCCAACCCAAGGTCTCCATTGTATTTGGTCTTTGCTCCACTTAATACAACGTATTTTTACTTATTATTTTTATTTTTTCTTCTTGATTATTCCTTTTTTTGTCCTTTTTTCTGGTTCCCTCTTGTCCCTCTCATTATATCTCTTGGTTGACCGTCACCCGCAGGCAGATCAACTTATGCTTGTCTAAGATTTTCTTCCTTTTTTTTTTTATTTATTTTTTTATTTTTTGCCCCCTTGAACTCTACACCGCAAACCAGGCCCTCCATTATAGGCACGATATTTCCCTGAGGAGGGGAGAGGAGGGAAGGAGAACAAAGAAAAAAAAAAGGGGGAAATAATAAATTATTACTGCTTTTTTTTGTGGGGTGTTTTACCCTTTGTTTTTTGTTTTTTTTTTTTTTTTGTTTTTTTTTTGTTGTTTTTTTGTTTTTTTGTTTTTTACTATTTACTCTTTATTAATTCTAATTAGTGCTATCAACAAGACCACCCTCAGATGCCAATAAGAAAGAGAAAATCGAATATTATGGATACAAAAGAAAGAGAGGTAACACAAATAGATGTGGAAAAATCTATGGAGAAAAGACTTAACATATTGGAAGCCTTGGAGCTAAATGACAGAGAATTTAAAATAGAAATCTTAAAAATACTCAGAGATATACAAGAAAACACGGAAAGGCAATATAGGGAGATCAGAAAACAACTCAATGAACACAAAGAATATATTACCAAGGAAATTGAAACTATAAAAACAAATCAAACAGAAATGAAAAACTCAATTCACGAGCTGAAAAACGAGGTAACAAGCTTAGCTAGCAGAACAACCCAGATTGAAGATAGGATTAGTGAAATAGAAGACAAACAACTTGAGGCACAACAGAGAGAAGAAGAAAGAGACTCAAAAATAATAAAAAACGAGAAAGCCCTACAGGAATTATCTGACTCCATCAGAAAGAATAACATAAGAATAATAGGTATATCAGGGGAAGAAGAGAAAGAAAATGGAATGGAGAATATACTCAAACAAATAATAGACGAGAACTTCCCAAGCCTGTGGAAAGAACTAAAGCCTCAAATTCAAGAAGCAAACAGAACACCGAGTTTTCTTAACCCCAACAAACCCACTCCAAGGCACATCATAATAAAGATGACACAAACCAATGACAAAGAAAAAATTCTCAAGGCAGCCAGGGAAAAGAAGAGTACAACATATAAAGGAAGGCCTATTAGATTATCATCAGATTTCTCAGCAGAAACTCTACAAGCTAGAAGAGAGTGGACCCCAATATTTAAAGCCCTGAAAGAGAGGAACTTTCAGCCAAGAATACTATACCCATCAAAGCTATCCTTCAAGTACGAAGGAGATATAAAAACATTCACAAATACAGAAAAGATGAGAGAATTTATCACGAGAAAGCCCCCACTCCAGGAAATACTAAAGGGGGTTTTCCAACCAGATTCAAAGAACAAAAGAAAACAACACCACAAGTAACAGCTCCACCAAGAACACAATAAAACCAAACTTAAACTGTGACAACAAAGAAAAAAAAAAGGGGGGGAGAGAATGGAGATTAACAGTAGCAAAGGACAATGAAGTGCAGAAATACTTATAAGATAGGGTACTACAATGAATATGGTAGGTACCCTTTTCATTACTTAATGGTAACCACCCTAGAAAAAACCACCACAAAAACACATGACTTAAAAAAGGTAGCAACAGAGGAAAGAAGTATGGAACACAAACAAACAGAAACAAATGATAGAAAAACAAAAGAGAAGAATCAAACTAGATACAAAACTAACAGAAAGCAATTTATAAAATGGCAGTAGGGAACCCACAAGTGTCAATAATTACACTAAATGTAAATGGATTAAACTTACCAATAAAAAGACACAGAGTAGCAGAATGGATTAAAAAAGAAAATCCAACTATATGCTGCCTACAAGAAACACATCTAAGCAACAAGGATAAAAACAAATTCAAAGTGAAAGGCTGGAAAACAATACTCCAAGCAAACAACACCCAAAAAAAAGCAGGTGTAGCAATACTCATATCTGATAATGCTGACTACAAGACAGAAAAAGTACTCAAAGACAAAAATGGTCACTTCATAATGATTAAGGGGACACTGAATCAAGAAGACATAACAATCCTTAATATATATGCACCAAACCAAGGAGCACCAAAATATATAAGACAGCTACTTATTGACCTTAAAACAAAAACTAACAAAAATACAATCATACTTGGAGACCTCAATACTCCGCTGACGGCTCTAGATCGGTCATCCAAACAGAGAATCAATAAAGATATAGTGGCCTTGAACGAAATACTAGAACACCTGGATATGATAAACATCTACAGGACACTTCATCCCAAAGCGACAGAGTATACATTTTTCTCTAGTGTACATGGAACATTCTCAAGAATTGACCATATGTTGGGCCACAAAGACAATATCAGCAAATTTAGAAAAATTGAAATTGTACCAAGCATATTTTCTGATCATAAAGCCTTGAAACTAGAATTCAACTGTAAAAAAGAGGGGGAAAAACCCACAAAAATGTGGAAACTAAACAACATACTTCTAAAAAATGAATGGGTCAAAGAAGAAATAAGCGCAGAGATCAAAAGATACATACAGACAAATGAAAATGAAAATACGACATATCAGAATCTCTGGGATGCAGCAAAAGCAGTAATAAGAGGAAAGTTCATATCACTTCAGGCCTATATGAACAAACAAGAGAGAGCCGAAATAAACCACTTAACTTCACACCTTAAGGAACTAGAAAAAGAAGAACAAAGACAACCCAAAACCAGCCGAAGAAAGGAGATAATAAAAATCAGAGCAGAAATAAATGAAATAGAGAACAGAAAAACTATAGAAAAAATCAATAAAACAAGGAGCTGGTTCTTTGAAAAGATCAACAAAATTGACAAACCCTTAGCAAGACTCACCAAGGAAAAAAGGCACAGGACTCAAATAAATAAAATCCAAAATGAAAGAGGAGAGATCACCACAGACATCATAGATATACAAAGAATTATTGTAGAATACTATGAAAAATTATATGCCACCAAATACAACAATCTAGAAGAAATGGATAAATTCCTAGAACAATACAACCTTCCTAGACTGAGTCATGAAGAAGCAGAAAGCCTAAACAGACCAATCAGCAGGGAGGAAATAGAAAAAACTATTAAAAACCTCCCCAAAAATGAAAGTCCAGGCGCAGACGGTTATACTAGTGAATTCTATCAAACATTCAAAGAAGACTTGGTTCCTATTCTACTCAAAGTCTTCCAAAAAATTGAAGAAGAAGCAATACTTCCAAATACATTTTATGAGGCCAACATAACCCTCATACCAAAACCTGGCAAGGATGGCACAAAGAAAGAAAACTATAGACCAATATCTCTAATGAATACATATGCTAAAATTCTAAACAAAATACTGGCAAACCGAATACAACAACATATTAAAAAAATAATACATCATGATCAAGTGGGATTCATCCCAGAATCTCAAGGATGGTTCAACATACGCAAAACGGTTAACGTAATACACCATATCAACAAAACAAAGAACAAAAACCACATGATCTTATCAATAGATGCAGAAAAGGCTTTTGATAAAATACAACACAATTTTATGTTTAAGACTCTCGGCAAAATGGGTATAGAAGGAAAATATCTCAACATGATAAAGGCCATATATGATAAACCATCAGCCAACATCATTTTAAACGGCAAAAAACTGAGGACTTTCTACCTTAAATCAGGTACAAGACAGGGTTGTCCACTCTCTCCACTCTTATTTAACGTGGTGCTAGAAGTTCTGGCCAGAGCAATCAGACAAGACAAAGAAATAAAAGGCATCCATATTGGAAAAGAAGAAGTAAAGAAATCACTTTTTGCAGATGATATGATCCTATACATCGAAAACCCGAAGGACTCCACAAAAAGATTATTAGAAACAATAAACCAATACAGTAAGGTCGCAGGATACAAAATTAACATACAGAAGTCCATAGCCTTTCTCTATGCCAACAATGAAATATTAGAAAACGAACTCAAAAAAATAATCCCCTTCACGATTGCAACAAAAAAAATAAAATACCTAGGAATAAACATAACAAAGAATGTAAAGGACCTATATAATGAAAATTACAAAGCATTGTTAAGGGAAATCGAAAAAGATACAATGAGATGGAAAAATATTCCTTGTTCTTGGATAGGAAGAATAAATATAATCAAAATGGCCATATTACCCAAAGCAATATACAAATTTAATGCAATTCCCATCAAAATCCCTATGAGATTTTTTAAAGAAATGGAACAAAAAATCATCAGATTTATATGGAACTATAAAAAACCCTGAATAGCCAAAACAATCCTAAGGAAAAAGAATGAAGCTGGGGGCATTACAATACCTGACTTTAAACTATATTATAGGGCCACAATAATCAAAACAGCATGGTATTGGCAGAAAAATAGACACTCAGACCAATGGAACAGAATAGAAAGCCCAGAAATAAAACCACATATATATGGTCAAATAATCTTTGATAAAGGGGCCAACAACACACAATGGAGAAAAGAAAGCCTCTTCAACAAATGGTGTTGGGAAAACTGGAAAGCCACATGCAAAAGAATGAAACTCGACTACAGCCTGTCCCCGTGTACTAAAATTAATTCAAAATGGATCAAAGACCTAAATATAAGACCTGAAACAATAAAGTACATAGAAGAAGACATAGGTACTAAACTCATGGACCTGGGTTTTAAAGAACATTTTATGAACTTGACTCCAATGGCAAGAGAAGTGAAGGCAAAGATAAATGAATGGGACTACATCAGAATAAAAAGTTTTTGCTCAGCAAGAGAAACTGATATAAAAATAAACAGACAGCCAACTAAATGGGAAATGATATTTTCAAACAACAGCTCAGATAAGGGCCTAATTTCCAAAATTTACAAAGAACTCATAAAACTCAACAACAAACAAACAAACAATCCAATAAAAAAATGGGAAGAAGACATGAATAGACACTTCTCCCAGGAAGAGATACAAATGGCCAACAGATATATGAAAAGATGCTCAGCTTCATTAGTTATTAGAGAAATGCAAATCAAAACTACAATGAGATACCACCTCACCCCTGTTAGATTAGCTATTATCAACAAGACGGGTAATAGCAAATGTTGGAGAGGCTGTGGAGAAAAAGGAACCCTCATTCACTGTTGGTGGGACTGTAAAGTAGTACAACCATTATGGAGGAAAGTATGGTGGTTCCTCAAAAAACTGAAAATAGAACTACCTTATGACCCAGCAATCCCTCTACTGGGTATATACCCCAAAACCTCAGAAACATTGATACGTGAAGACACATGTAGCCCCATGTTCATTGCAGCACTGTTCACAGTGGCCAAGACATGGAAACAACCAAAAAGCCCTTCAATAGAAGACTGGATAAAGAAGATGTGGCACATATACACTATGGAATACTACTCAGCCATAAGAAACGATGACATCAGATCATTTACAGCAAAATGGTGGGATCTTGATAACATTATAAGGAGTGAAATAAGTAAATCAGAAAAAAACAAGAACTACATGATTCCATACATTGGTGGAACATAAAAATGAGACTAAGAGACATGGACAAGAGTGTGGTGGTTACCAGGGGTGGGGGGAGGGAGGACAGGGGGAGAGTTAGGGGGAGGGGGAGGGGCACAGAGAACTAGATAGAGGGTGGCGAAGGACAATCTGACTTTGGGCGAGGGGTATGCAACATAATTTAATGACAAAATAACCTGGACATGTTTTCTTTGAATATATGTACCCTGATTTATTAATGTCATCCCATTACCATTAATAAAAATTTATTTAAAAAAGAAATTACTCCAGGTTAAAAAAAAAAAATGTTTAAGAATGACATCCTTAGATTCAGAAAGAACAAATTATCTCAAGAAAAATATAGGTATCAATAAACTTATAATTTTGTATTTTATATATACATATATTTAGATGCTAAAAAAGTGGAGAAGAAATTTAAAATAAATAAAAGGAAAAGTTGTTAACCTATATAATTAGTTCTGTCATAAGCTTTTTAGAAATTAACAATGAAATTGGAAAGACAGTGGAACATTGTTTTTAAAAGGTTTAAAAAATTGTGTTGGTCTTGATTGTATTCCCATTTACCTGTCAATCTAGAATAGGACACCAATAGAAAGTTAAAAAGAGTTATTATAACAAGTACTAAAATATTCTTTAGGAAGAAGGTAATACCAGGAGGAAGGCCTGAGGTACGAAAAAGTATCTTTAAATGAAATTAGTAAAATTATGTGTAAATATGAGTTCAATTTGATTTTATAAAAAATAAAAAATATGTAATATACAGGAATGCATATACAAGATATGCATTCAGATTTTTATTAATTCTTAAGGGAAAAAACTAGTAGACTTTGAGTGTTTGTATTTGTTGTAGAAATAACTTTTAAATTTCAATGTGAGTATAATTTTACTACACATGCTATATGGTTTAAAGACTAAAAGATTAAAATTCATTCAACTACTTCAGAGTCTTGGAAAAGAAAAAATTAGAAACTGTCTTAATCCATTCAAAAGTACACAAGTAAAGAAAAAGTTGGTGGTCATAAATGAGAACACTTGGCATAAGATAAAATGATCAAAGATTTTAATTCTATAGAAAGCATTTCAGCTACAAGTTGCTTAAAAGAAACTTTTATTAAACTAATATATAGAGAACTTCATGGAAAAAAAATACCAGATAAAACTCATAACAACAACAACAACGCTACTGGATTATTAATGGTCATAAAGATCTCTTTATGATAACCATATTTGAAGACTATATTCCCTTTTTTTTGTATTTTACTGAAGTGAGAAACGGGGAGGCAGATGGACAAACCATCACATGCACCCAACTAAGATCCACCTGACATGCCCACCAGGGGGCGATGCTCTGCTCATCTGGGGCATTGCTCCGTTCCACCTGAGGTGGAGGCCATGGAGCGATCCTTAGCACCCAGGCCAACTTTGCTTCAATGGAGCCTTGGCTGCAGGAGAGGAAGAGAGAGATATAGAGAAAGGAAAAAGGGATGAGTGGAGAAGCAGATGGGCGCTTCTCCTGTGTGCCCGGGCTGGGAATCAAACCTGGGACTTCCACACGCAGGGCCAACACTCATCACTGAGCAAAATGGCCAGGGTGAAGCCTATATTCTTATGTGGAAAGAATAAAGAGATGAACAATTTTTTTTTTTAAAGTCCAATCAGTAGTGCAGGTTTAGAAATAAGAACAGAAAGAATCATACTGGAAAAAAAAATTGAAAGGCAGGCAGAAAAAGAAGGAAGGAAGGAAGGAAGGAAGGAAGGAAGGAAGGAAGGAAGGAAGGAAGGAAGGAAGGAAGGAAGGAAGGAAGGGAGGGAGGGAGGGAGGGAAAGAAAGAGAGAAAGAAAGAAAGAAAGAAAGAAAGAAAGAAAGAAAGAAAGAAAGAAAGAAAGAAAGAAAGAGAAAGAAAGAAAGAAAGAAAGAAAGAAAGAAAGAAAGAAAGAAAGAAAGAAAGAAAGAAAGAAAGAAAGAAAGAAAGAAAGAAAAAACATTAGAAGCAAAATTCAAAGAACTAATGTAAATGCATTGTTCTTGTAGGTGAAGAAATTAATGTTGGAAAGTAGCTGCTAAAAATATTAATCTGGAACAGGTTTCAAAGGGGAAAATAAAATTGTTAATAAGAATGTGGGGAAGTTATAGATAAAAAGACATTCTTTTTGTTTTCACTTTGGTGATTTCTTTCTTTTATTTCTGTGCTTAGAAGACTCATGTCATGTTAAAGAAAATCTTTTAAAAATAAAATATGTAGAAGACAATTTCAACAGTTTCTGAGGGGAAAAAACAGTAGTTTCTTTCCTGACCTGTGATGGCACTGTAAATATTACATCAGCTTGAAATGCTGAGGTCATAGGTTTGAAGTCTTGGGTTTGTCAAGTCAAGGCATATTTGAGAAATAACTACAAGTTGGTGCTTCCCACTCCTCTGCTTGCCTTTCTCTTTCTCCTTCCTCTAAAAATCAATAAATAAAAATTTTTAAAAATAAGAGCAAGATAAACCAAAAAGTGGTAATTTCTTTACTAGTGCTGTGGATATCACAATTCGGATGGCACATCACTGCCTCTAAACTGATCCTGTCTGTCATTATAGGAACCATGGCTGTCAAAAGTCAATTACTGGACTTTACTTTCTAAAACAATGAAAAGATTTTGCATTTTTGTATTCCAGTTTTTGTTATACTATTAACATGGGAAGCAATTTACAAACCACTCTGTAGTGTAGCAACTTATGTTATCAATTACAAGTCATAATAATAAAAGTATGCATGCAATATCATTTGCTAACTCTTCATGCTTGGACTTGTTGTCTTCAGATATTCAATTCCCATTATATACAGTGAGATATAATATAATAAATATTAAAATATAATTTATCTTTTTCAAATTTACAAGTCAATATTAAAAATTCCTGAAGAATACAAATAACTTATCACTTCTAATTTTTACATATTTTCTACCTGGGGATTATAACTTGACATTTTAATGATAATCATATTAACATAGTATACAGAATTTCCATTTCTGATTTTCATGCATATTATTTCATTCTAATAGCAAATATTGTCTACATTAGAAATCCAAATTTTCAACCATTAGAGAAATTCAAGAAAGCATTCATTTGTAGTCAAAAATAAATCTTGAAGTTACTGATATCCACTACTTTGGATAGTAAAATATTTTTTTAATCTAGAGATAAAAAAGAAAATAAAAAGACTGAGAAAGGCTAAGAAGAAGACATTGGAATATTAAGATAAAATAACATCATATATTACTGAAAAAAGTAACTGTGGCAGAACATTGTCTTCTAATTTTATTTTCATAAATGGAAACACAAGTTCATAACACACTTAAATCTTTATTAGGAGTTAAAAAATTATTTTTTGTTTCTGAGTTTGGTTTGTCTTTCAGCAACATTACTGTTCATATATCTTAATAAATTGTGCATAGTTACTCTAAAATTCTTATCTATGTTAAAATACACATTTATTTGTTCTGTAAAATTTTTAATTTCATTTTCCTTTTTCATGAAGTGATGGGCATTAATATATTATTATGATGTTCTGACATTATACGAACTGTAGAGAAAAACTCAGATTAATACTGAGATCCAATAAAACTTTGAGTGTTCTGTTTAATAACATTAAAGGATACTATTTTTAAGCATGAAGATTAAATAAAGAATTAGGTGCTTAAAAGTTTATTGCATATTTATAAACATTCCTGAATACATTAAAAAAAACAGAATTTAAATAAGAACCAGTGTTAGAATTATAATATAGTCCCTGGAGTATGACACTGGTGAATATTGGCTAGGAAATAAACATTGTCTCAAAAATTATTGTTCACGACTCAAGTGCTGACTTGCTGACTAGCAATTCAATTACATACACTTTTTAAAATGTTTAGTTTAGTTGTTTAGTTTAGTTTAGTTAATTCTTTTGTTCCTGCTTCATTGGTATGAGTTAATGATGGCTCAGTCTTGGCTTCAGCTCTAAAAGATCTTCTTAGCCTTATCAAACGCTTTCCCACCGCATGCCACATTATCTCTAATGACATAATTAAGAGTTAAAGTGCTATTTCCTTCTTTATTCCCTTAGTGTGTTTTAAAGATTCTACAGTCGCTTGATATATATTTTTGCTTTTTGAATTAAAAATATAATCCAGAGAGCCAGTATAATGAATTATATTTTGCAAACATCACCATCAGTCAACCGTGTGTAGTAGTAATGGTTACAATAGCAAAATAGTAATAATAGTTGAATTTCATATAAATTTTCCTATTTTCCTTCACGAAAACTCCGTGAGATATTACTCTGTTTTAAAGTATGAGACATATAACATGTTAAGTTTGTTGCTTTTTTTTTTTTTTTTTGATCATACATCTAAAAATTTGCAAAGTTTAAAATTGAAACTAGTCCTCTGGCACAGTTAGTTTTCTTTCTACAAAAAAAGAAAAAAAGAAAAAGAAACAGAGCTGCTAGCCAAAAAAATACTCTAAGGGAAGCAGCCGAAACAAGAGAGTATCAATTTTATTTATGTAGACTTTCAAACACCTGTACTCTCCACCCTCCAGCTCTCCAAGAGTCTTTCTTTTCCCAGAAACATTTATCATTTTATTCATTGTATTTCTCTCCAAATAGCCATAATTTTGGTTGAGGCTTCATTTCTAACTTCCTGTATTAATTGAATTAAATTATTTCTTCAGACAGACAATCAGGCTGTTAAACTTCTACTGAAAATAGAGAATGAGAATATATTACCTTTTAGAGAATAACCTATAAACAATGGAGACATTTACATTTGATTTTTTTAAAGAATATTTCTTTACAAATTTTCTTTAACTAGTGAGTCCTTAGTTACTTTGATATAATGTAATATTTTCAGATGCATTTTTTGATTAATGTTGTATACTGATTAAGTAAAATTTTAGTTGAGGCCTTTAATAATGGCAGAAGTAAGGCAAGTTTTGCAGCATTTGTAAAGGTTTTAGGGGGGGAAATGGTTTGTATCTTACAACTTAGAATATATTTTGGAAAATACTAAACATGATTCTGTATTTTCTATGGTAGCTAACTTTAGGGGAAATAAACTTCAGACAATTTGTTTGTTTTTGCTTTAATAGAGATACCTAGTCCTTATCATTTAGGTGGGGGTAGAGATATAGGCATTATGTAAAAAGAAAATCTTCAAGTTTATCAGCATTAAATATGGTATTAGTTGTAAGTTTTCAGTAGTTCTTTGTCAAATTGTGATACTTGTTCTCTAGTCCTATATATACATATTCCTGCTGGAAGTTTCTGCTATGAATTTCTATTAGGTTTTATAAAACACTTTTTCTGTATTTAATGGTAAAATCATGTGAATTTTCTTCTTGAGTTTAGTCATGTAATGATTGCAGTATTGATGCTGAGTGTGGAACCTGACTTGAATATCTGTGATAAATCCTCCTTGATTATGGTGTACAATCCTTTTTATACACAGTTACTTTCAATTGCATCTTTTTCAAAATTCAGTTTATTTAAACAAAATCTAGTATTAACTATTCCTTATAAGACTTTCCTTACACTCTTAACATATTTCAGTTTCATTTTCTTTTTACTTCATGTATGGGAGGGGGGCTATTCATTCCCTTGTCTCCTTTTTCAAATACTCCAAACATGAAGAACATACACAGTGACTAGGAGATGAGGTCTAATACCAGTGTTATTATTTCCAAAGTCTGATTAAGCAATTTGAGTAAGCTTTCTGCCCTAGCAATAAATGAAGTCTTACTGACCATCCTTGCAGCAGACCTCAACTGTGCAATCAACTCCACATGCCAGAATAAAAATTATCCAAAGTATATAGTCTTCTTAAAACAGAAAGATCTAAATTTGAAAAAAAAATGTGTTTCCAAGTACTAGATCTCCAGAGAGAAAAAATATGTCAATTAACTTTTCAATGGTAAATTTAAAAACACATATTAATCACTAATCTTTTTTTTTTTTTTTCTGAAGCTGGAAATAGGGAAACACAGTCAGACTCCGGCATTCACCTGGCATGCCCACCATGGGGCGATGGTCTGCCCACCAGGGGGCGATGCTCTGCCCCTCCGGGGCGTCGCCATGTTGCGACCAGAGCCACTCTAGCGCCTGAGACAGAGGCCACAGAGCCATCCCCAGCGCCCGGGCCACCTTTGCTCCAATGGAGCCTTAGCTGCGGGAGGGGAAGAGAGAGACAGGGAGGAAAGCGCGGCGGAGGGGTGGAGAAGCAAATGGGCACTTCTCCTGTGTGCCCTGGCCAGGAATCGAACCCGGGTCCTCCGCACGCTAGGCCGACGCTCTACTGCTGAGCCAACCGGCCAGGGCAAATCATTAATCTTAAACTTAACTATTGCCTGCTGGAAATGGCACTGCTGCAGTAGAATCATTACAGCTGAACGGAAACCAAGCCATTTTCAAATATTCCCAGAGTTGTCATATTTGACAAATAAAAAAGATTCAAGAGCCCGGTTAAACTATAATCTCAAACGACAAAATTACTTTTAGAATAAAAAGGGCAATTATCTAAAATATACCAATATTAAAAATTAATAGTTTACCTGATATTCAATTTTAACTGGACTTTTTAACATTTTAATTGAGAAGCAACCATATAATTGTCCTATTTTATAAAAAACAAATGCTCAAGGTGCAAAAACAAATGCAAAAGAGCAGAAAAAAAATCACAAGACCAGTTTCATCCTATATAGGTAACACAAGTGAGTTACCAGCCTCGATAGCAGTATTGTACTAATTCCACGTAAGAAACTATCTCAGAAGCAAATAGATGGTACAATATTGAATCATACTAATACTAAAAGCCAAAGACCCTGCAGATACAGCAGCATGTGGTGTTAAGAGTAAGGGGAGGAGATGGAGTAAATAAATTCTTAAAAAGAAGAAGGGAAAGAACATTTGTTTTAATGTACTATACCTATGAAAACATAAACTCAAAAAGAGCACTGTTAAAAATTGTCTTAATCTCTCCAGGATGATATATAATAAAATCTCACAGGGTAACTTACAAACAGAAAGTTGTTTCTCATATTTCCAGAGACTGAAAGTCCAAAGTCAGAGAGCCAGTATAGTCTGGCTCTGGGAGATGGCCCTGCTCTGGATTACAGACTGCTGACTTCTTTCTGTCTTCACATGGTGGAAGGTGCAAGGAAGCTCCAAATACCCAAATTAGGGCATTGGGATTTCCATATAAAAATTTGGAGGGCACACAAATATTAACCATATTATGTGGGTAATTATAACAAGATTATCACCATACTTTGAAAGAAAAAAATGCCAGTGGATGATAATACTCATGCAAAATGAGTGTGCTATCTAAAAATTGCAGAAAGTCTCAGTTTCAACAATCCCAGTTTCCAGATTTTCTTGGAGAGTTCTTCCTTCACCTTAGTGTCTTTAACACATGTTTTCATATATTTAATTTTATTTATCATTTTAAGGTTGCTCTTTGTATATTGAATATAGTGTAGGCCCTACCTAATTAAAAGAAAACTGAGCTCTGTATTTTAGAGTACATATTTGAAGTAAAATTTATTAGATTTTTTTTTGAAATCCTAAATCATATTTCTGTTTGGTTTTTCTTCTCCAAAAAACTTCTAAGGATATAGCAATTTACTATCCTCACTGTTTACTTTCTATTGCCTATTGCTCTGGTATTTTTAAGCGATGGAAATCCTAACTCTAGTATCACTCTTATTATTGCCCTAACATTTGTAACACTTGGAAGATCCCCCTCAAGATTCTTGTGTTGAATTGTGTGACCACCATGGACCCAGTGAGAACAATTTTGCTAGTTTTCATATACCCTCAAACTCCTCAACTTTTCTCAGGCATGGAATTTTGCAAGTTTTAAATTTTGCAAAGTTTAAATCATGCCGTTTCACTGTTAACAATATATATATCATTGCTGACATTTTCTTACTGAAGCAGATATATTTAATGTATCTTTGTTCTATGTAATATATCTATAGTATATTATAAATATGTGTACCTAACTTATAAATACATTTAAAATACTTTCTTGGCCTGGACCAATTGCCTCAGTGGTAGAGAGTCATCCCAGTGTGTGGAAATCCTAGGTTCTTTTCCAGGCCAGGGCACACAGGAGAAGCACCCATCTGCTTCTCTACCCTTCCCCCTCTCCTTTCTCTCTGTCTCTTTCTTCCCTTTCCGCAACCAAGGCCCCATTAGAGCAAAGTTGATCTGGGCTCTGAGGATGGCTCGGTGGCCTCCACCTCAGGCACTAGAATGGCCCAGTTGGAATGGAGCAATGCCCCAGATGGGCAGAGCTTCGCCCCCTAGTGGGCACGCTGAGTGGATCCTGGTCGGGTACATGTGGGAGTCTGTCTCTCTGCCTCTCTGCTTCTCACTTCAGAAAGATACAAAAAATAATAATAATAATAAAATACTTTCTTTTCTTTTTTTTTTGTTTTTTTTGGGTTTTTTTTTTTTGTGTTTTTTTTTGTATTTTTCTGAAGCTGGAAACGGGGAGAGACAGTCAGACAGACTCCCGCATGCGCCCGACCGGGATCCACCCGGCACGCCCACCAGGGGCGATGCTCTGCCCACCAGGGGGCGATACTCTGCCCTTCCGGGGGTCGCTCTGCTGCGACCAGAGCCACTCTAGCGCCTGGGGCAGAGGCCAAGGAGCCATCCCCAGCGCCCGGGCCATCTTTGCTCCAATGGAGCCTCGGCTGCGGGAGGGGAAGAGAGAGACAGAGAGGAAGGGGGGGGGGTGGAGAAGCAGATGGGCGCTTCTCCTATGTGCCCTGGCCGGGAATCGAACCCGGGTCCCCCGCACGCCAGGCTGATGCTCTACCGCTGAGCCAACCGGCCAGGGCAATAAAATACTTTCTTAATTGTCTATTTTTATGTTTTATCACCTATAAAGTAAATACTTATTTACTCAGAGAAGGTCTTCTCTATTCTGACACATTTTTAGACAAAAAATTTAATTTTCTTAAGATATTTCCTCAAAGTAAGCATGTATAGTTCTCATGTGAGTGATATAAAGTCAATAATAATTTTGATATATTCAAAGCACAACAAATAATATGTTCAACTTCTTGCATAAGAGAATTCAATAGGTAACATCCTCCTATTTAATATCTTATGTACTTTTCAACAGGATCTACTTTTTATCCTGATTTTCTGTCTTTACTGTGAAGTTTATTCTCACTATGTCTTCCCTCAGATACCTAATGCTATAAATTAAAGACACTTAAACTCAGAGAATGTGATATAAGTTTTGTTATTTATAATATAACATAACCTATATAATATAGTCATAATTTATTATGGCTGTTAGTCATTAAAGGTATTATTCCTAAATGTTTTCTTATTTTTGATTATTTTCAAATTTAAAAGGAAAACTCAATAATTTATTGATTCTAGTGATTATATAAAGAGATTAGTTTTAACATTAAATTTTAAACATTATGAGAAATACTTGTATCTCAGCAATGATATATGTGCTGTGATATTTTCTACACATGCATTGAAAAGAGTCATCCTGAACATTTGATTTAATGCCTATGAAATATAGTTAATTAAATGTAATTACAGTGATATAGAGCAAATGCATTACAGTAAAATGTGTATATATATATATATATATTTATATAGGTTTGTATTTTTATAGCCAGATATAGTCATTTATTTTTGCTTTCCCAAGTTATATAATATACACCATGGTGTGAATAAACTTCTTATGTTTTTATTAAGACAAAATGATAATTTTTTCTTAGCAACAGAAACCACAAAGGCACTCAAGTAAAATTTTAAAGTTATAAAAAATGTTAAATGGAGTCAAGGGTTCAGGGAGGTTAATTAGTGAAGGTAGATTTGGGCATAACAACTAAAGTATTCTCAAATAATAGATCAAAGTGATGCTTTCAAACTTCAGGCTACCTCAAGAATATAAGGGAGATCAGTTTAAAATAAAGATAACCAGATGCCAACTTCAGAGATTTTGAGTCATTACCACTGTGGTCACACAATCGTACCTTAATCTGTTACTCAGATGATTTTGATGCACTTTGACCAAAGCCTTCACATTTGACTCAGTAATATGTTTTTGAAGTTAAACTTGAATAGCAGTGGGGATATATTTTCGGTTAAGAACAAAGCCTTCTCAGATGAACTGTGTGGTTTCACAACTTTCTGTTGTTTCATGCCTGTAAACTAGAATGGTAAAAATAGTACCTGCTTCCTAGGGCTTTTGTAAAAAGTAAATGAATTTATATTCCTAACTTAGTTCAGAACAGTGTTTAACATAGTAAACCCTCAATAAACATTAGCCATTACTAGTTAATGAATAATGATGTTAATTAATATACCATAAACTAGAAATGGCTTTATTTACATCACTGATACATATGACAATCAGAAAGTTATTTTTCACCTGTCCAGGCAGTGATGCAGTAGATAGAGCATTGGCTTGGGACACTGAAGACCCAGGTTTGAAAGCCCAAGGTCACCAGCTTGAGCTAGACTTATGTGACCTGAGTGCTGGGTCACTGGCTTGAGCATGGGATCATAGACATGATCCCAAGTTTGCTGGCTTTAGCCCAAGGGTTTCTGGCTTTAAGCCTAAGGCTGCTCACTTGAGCAAGGGGTCACTGGCTCAGCTGAAACCTCCCAGTCAAGGCACATATGAGAAAGCAGTCAATGAATAACTGAAGTGTCACAACTATGAGTTGATGCTTTGCATCTGTCTCCCTTCTTATCTATCTGACCCTGTCTGTCTCTCTCTCTCTCTTGCTTAAAAAAAATGTTATTTTTTAAATTTAAAAGTGTTTTCAAAACAATTTTAAAGTGAATCTTTTTAAAAGGCCCCTATAATGATGTACATGTTTTGTGATAATGTAAAATTGGAAAGCATAGGGTTTATTTTGACATAAAACATGTTCATAGTGTATATTAGATTCTGTCGTAAGGTCTCATTTCAAAGATCCATATTGGACCCTTGCCAGTTGGCTCAGTGTTAGAGCATTAGCCCATCATGTGGGTTTTCTGTGTTTGACTCCTAGTCAGGGCACACGAGAAGTGCCATCTGCTTCTCCATCCCTCCCCCTCTTGGTTCTCTCCTTTCTTCTCCTTCTGCAGCCATTGTTGGAGAGAGTTGGCCCCAGGCACTGAGGATGGCTCCATGGTCTCCACCTCAGGTGCTAAGAAGAGCTCAGTTGCTGAGCAATGGAGCAAAGCCCCAGCTGGGCAAATCATCGCTCCCTAGTGGGCTTGTCAGATGATTCCAGTTTGAGTGCATGCAGGAGTCGATCTCTGCCTTTCTTCCTCTCACTGAATAATAATAATAATAATAATAATAATAGTAAAAGATCCATATTGAATATAATATCATATAAGACCAAAATATATATGTTTATTATTTTATCATATTTTTTAATTTTATTTATTCATTTTTAGAGAGGAGAGAGAGACAGAGAGAAGAGAGAGAAAGAGAGAGACAGAGAAGGGGGAAGGAGCTGGAAGCATCAACTCCCATATGTGCCTTGACTAGGAAAGCCCAGGGTTTCAAACCCATGACCTCAGCATTTCCAGGTCAACGCTTTATCCACTGCGCCACCACAGGTCAGGCTTATCATATTTTTATATGATGTTATCTATCATTGACTCTAATGATACAATAGTTCCATCTGCATCGAGGAACTTTTGTTGTGAAATTCATTTTCATTTACACACTGCCTTTTCAATAACAATTGCAACTGAGGTTACTATAAAAAAAAAAAAGACCAGTAAGTAGACAGATGATAGATAGATAGATGATATATAGATAGACAGATAGATGATAGATACATAGAAACAGGACAGAAAATCCACATTCTTATATCCTGCTTGCCAAAGTTTGCCTTTATAAATATTATAGTGAAGATAGAAGAAAAACTGAGCATCTAATATTTTCCTAATCTTTTCTGAAATCAGTATTAATATTTGTGTCTATCATATTATAATTTATACCTAGAATTTTAAATTTGAATATAAGCAATTAGATGACTATTAAAGTAATTTTTTTTTTTTTTTACAGATGAGAGTCAGAGAGAGGGATAGATAGGGACAGACAGACAGGAACAGAGAGAGATGAGAAGCATCAATCATCAGTTTTTTGTTGCGACACCTTAGTTGTTCATTGATTGCTTTCTCATATGTGCCTTGACCATGGGCCTTCAGCAGAAGGAGTAACCCCTTGCTCGAGCCAGAGACCTTGGGTCCAAGCTGATGAGCTTTTGCTTGAACCAGATGAGCCCACGCTCAAACTGGTGACCTTGGGGTCTCGATCCTGGGTCCTAGGCATCCCAGTCCGACGCTCTATCCACTGTGCCACTGCTCGGTCAGGCAAAATATTTTTAAATGAATTTAAGGGGTAAACAAAAAAAATATATCATCAATGAAATGATAATTATTTCTTTAGAATTTTTAAAAAATTTTCTTGTGCATCTATGATAATGAAGAGAAATATTGTTTTAAGTATAAAAATACTATCTACTCAATCTAGAACTGCATAAAACAATATAAAATTTTACCAAAACACATGTTTTAAATAACGTACACTATGCTTAGTCACTTAATATGGTTGAGAATAATTATATTTTAAAATATATCTATTGAGACCTCCAAAAATACAGATAGAATTGAAACTATTATAAAATATTCAACATTATATAAAAACTAGAGATCAAAAGAACTCTCTCAACTATACTGCAAGTTTGAGTTGACGTTTGGTGATAATATTTATTAATAAACATCTATTCAAATAAATTATTATGCCACACCTTTCTAAGGTAATGATAGGTCTTTTTTGAATAACTCACAGAAACCTTTCAATATCAAAATTCTATATTGTTCAGCATAATAAGCTATCTAGGTAAAAAGGTTTCATTTTAGTGTATTAAAAGATCTTTGGCCTGACCAGGCAGTGGCACAGTGGATAGACCGTCAGACTGGGGCATGGAGGACCAAGGTTCGAAACCCTGAGGGCACTGGCTTGAGTGCAGGCTCATCCAGCTTGAGCATGGGATCATAGACATTACCCCATGGTCACTGGCTTGAGCCCAAAGGTCACTAGCTTGAAGCCAAAGGTCACTGGCTTGACGCCAAAGTCACTGGCATGAGCAAGGGATCACTCTGTTCTGCTATAGTCCCCAGGTCAAGGCACGGTCAAGGCACGTATGAGAAAGTTATCAATGAACAATGAAAGAGCCACAACAAAGAATTGATGCTTTTTATCTCTCTCCCTTCCTGCCTGTCTGTCCCTATCTATTGCTTTCTCTCTCTCTGTCACACACACACACACACACACACACACAAAAAAAAAACTTTGAAGTTTGTTATTATTTTGTTTGTTTTATATATTGTATATTTGTTTCAATTCAGTTTACTCACAAAAGAAATACCATATAAAGAAATAAAACAACAAAGTCAAGTTGTATGAGTCTCGCTCATTATGCACTGTAGTTCTCTAAGCAGCATGCTTTGCATCTTGATCCATTGGAGCTGCTAAAGAATCTGTTTAAGCACAGGTTTAATGAGCTCCACAAAGAAGTTTTATTTGATTTCTCACTTGGAGATTTCAGAAATTAGTGTCATTGAAACACTGTGAAACAGAATCAGACCTCTAGTTACACTGTGAAACATAAATGAGGGTTATTAAGATATTCAAAAAAGAGAATAAAACATTAATAAATCCCTAGGACATTATTACTTATTTCTACTCACTCTCTTTAGAACATTCCTGATACCCAGGTATAAACAGAACTACTGCCTGTAGCAGTGCAGGCTCTCTCATCCTGTGCCCACTGTTTTTAAAATCCCTTTATATCTTTAATTATAGCAAATGTCTATTTCTTCTGCCTATTAGTGTTTTGTTTTTTTGGTTTTTGTTTTCATTATGCTGCCATTTTCCTCTAGGCTGCTTCCGCAAGTGCTCCTCTCCATTCGAAACTAGTAGGAAACAGTTTATACTTCCTCAGGCTAGCTCTTTAAGGAAACAATTAACACAACAGAGATGTTCTAAAAACATATTTTTGTTTTCCTTTTTTTTAATGTTTTCTCATTTATTCTTGGGGAGGAGAGAGAAGGGAAACATAAAAATATTCAGCTTTGTTAAAAATAAACCTTAGTTATATCGATGTTATTATGAATTGTTATGAGGCTAATCAATGGATATTATTTCTCCCATCTCTCTAGCTTATTTATGTATCATGAGGAATTGCCTCAAACTCTAAATTTCAATTAACACAAAAGGAAGATTAAAAGTTGGAGCTTCTAACATCAAAATAGATGATGGATAGTCCAACTGCATTTTTTTGTTATTATAATGTATGTGCCACAAAGCTTTTCCTGGCTCTCCTTTTTTTTTTTTAAAGATTTTATTTTATTTATTCTTTTTAGAGCGGAGAGAGAGAGCAAGAAAGAGAAAGAAGGGAGACATAACATAGGAGGAGCAGGAAGCATCAACTCCCATATGTGCCTTGACCCGGTATGCCCAGGGTTTTAAACCAATGACCTCAGCTTTCCAGGTCGATGCTTTATCCACCACACCACCACAGGTCAGGCTCTCCTGGCTCTCCTCTTGTGACCACACAGCTGATAGGCAATCTAAGTGCGTTAATACTTAAAGCTAGTATAATTAAGTAAACAACCAAAAAATGAGTATGGCTTAAGCAAAATAAAAGTTTTTAATATACTATAATGAGTGAATATTTTCAGTCAGAAAGCTGATCTTAATGCAGTGATTCAGGAACCAAGGTCCGTTCGTACTATGGTTTCACCATCCTTAGTGCAAGAGGGTTAATAAAAATACTCTCTTCTTAAAATCTCTGATCTTCTGTCTTCTCTCTTTTGTCTTGCTCCCTCCCTCTCTAGCCTTCTGACTTGCTTATCTTTGATGAAGCAAGCTGTGATGTTCTGGGCTGCCACATGTGAAGCTCTTCCTGGCCAGTAACTGAGAGTGTCCTCCTGCCAACCTGCCAAGATGAACTGAATCATGTGTCCAGCCACATGAATGAGTTTAAAAGAAAACTCTCTTCCTGTCAAATCTTGGGAAGATACTGCAACCAGCCAACACCTGGATTGAAACCCTATGAGAAACTCACAACCAGAAGATTCAGGTAAGTCACACCCACATTATTGACCCTCACAAACTATGAGAAAATATTTATTTGTCACTTCAACTTTTTTAATTTGGGAGTAATTTGTCATTCATCAGGAAAAATAGGAGAGACACTTTTGGTAAACATCAAGCAATATCAACCATAAACATGGTGAACTTAGAACAAAAGCTAACTTAAAGAATGCCTTAATATCACTACTATTCATGATGAGATAATATATATATATATATATATAAATTAGACTTAATTTTATTTATACTTTATCACAATAAAAATGTATAAAAGTTTTACAACTAAGATATATGACAATCATTTTTCTTTATATGACTACTGAATGTTAAATCAGATTTTATTTGAAATATATAAAAATAATTTTAGTCATATATTACTTTTACAAATTGTTCGAATGCTTTTATTGCTTTCATGTTCAAATAATTAACAATTTAACTATAATTTGGTAGTTTCTTTATTTTTTTTTTCTTCTTCATTTTCAAGTGAGAGGAGCGGAGATAGAGGGACAGATTCCTGCATGCAAAACTGGGATCCAACTGGCAATCACCTCTGGGGCTCATGTTCCGCCTACCTAGGGCCATGCTCTCAACTGAGATTTTTTTAATGCTTGAGATGGAGTCTCCACAAAACCATCCTCAGTACTAGGGCTGATGTGCTTGAACCAATTGAACCAAGGCTGTGGGAGTGGAAGAGAGAGAGAAAGAGAGAAGGGGAGGAGGAAGGGTGGAGATGCAGATGGTCGCTTCTCCTGTGTGCCCTGACCTGGAATTGAACCCACAATATCCACATGCCAGGTCAACACTCTACCACTGAGCCAACTGACCAAGGCTTTATTTGGTAGTTTCTTATGAAGTCATACCCAATACAAACTGCATAATCTAAATTTTGGATTGAGTCTTCTTTTTACAATCCAATAGTTGTCCCTGATTCTCAATTTCATGCCATTACATTTATAAGACTTTTATTTAGACCTTTCATTATATGACATTCATTTAGGCCTCTTAAATGCCTTTTATTTTCCCAATCATAAAGTGCAAAGACACCCATGCCATCATCTAACTTCAAAGTCTTTTAATGAGATACAGCAAATTAAACTTTCAGTATTTAATGTACATGACTCTAATGATTTTAAATCTGGTTGACAAATTCACCTAGTTGACAAAAAAATTTTTTTAACTTGGTTTGAATAAAAAATTATACTATTTTAACAATTTATAACAGTTAATAAAATCCTCGAGTAACAGTCATTCATCCTTGTTTATCTATCTGGATTGGGATTGGATTAAACTGCAATACAAAGTTCATGTCATAATAGACCTGATTTTTGTAGATTCCATTTGTAATTGCCATATTTCTTTGCCTATTATTTAGATTATTTTCCACATTATTCTTCCGATCAAACCAGTTAAAATATTTTTGTATAAGATTTATAGCCTGAACACCTAGTTGTATATTAATTACTTTTAGTTTGTTACATGTATTATCAAAAATTATTGTTAAAGATGGTCCCACTTTTACTGTTAATAATCAGATTGTCAGATTTATAAGTCTCACTCTAGAACCCAGAGCACATCTTGTTATATTTTTCACAAAAATAAGTGATCTGTCTTACATCTGGCAAAGACAAAGGACCATCCCTGTTTTCTAAAATCCATCTATTTTTAAGTATATGCATCATTCTAAATTTATCTAAATTCTGAGACCTTCAAGAATTATACATGAATCATTTCTATTCTCATCAATATCCTGTTGTGCATAAAAAGTCAACTCCCCCTCTTTATTTTCCTATATCCAAAATGTTTTTTAAAAGCTTTCTTCTAATGTTTTTTTCTTAGTTGTTTTTGCTTTGATTATTCTACTTCATATCAGTGGGAATAGGGAAAAAAACAGATAAATTAATTTAGACAATCTTTAATGCCTAAGTAGGAATACACTCTCCCGAGCCTTAAAGTTTCATCACCAAAGACCATGAGAGTCTAAGGCACATCTAATAACATTTAACCTTTTTTACAGATAGAACAATCAATTTTAAGCTCCTTTCTATTAATATATTTAGAGCTCATATTTTATATTCTGTAATATTATATTTTTAACCAAAAAGTAATGACTAGTTCTCTTATGCACAGCTGTAATATCCCTAATTTGCTCATTTAAAGAAAGCTCGGAGGCTCTGGCTGGTTGACTCAGCAGTAGAGCATTGGCTTGGTGTATGGAAGTCCCAGGTTCGATTCCCAGCCAGGGCACACGGGAGAAGCACCCATCTGCTTCTCCACCCTTCTTCTTCTCCTTTCTCTCTATCTCTTTCTTCTCCTCCTGCAGCAAAGGCTCCATTGGAGCAAAAGGTGTCTCAGGTGCTGAGGATGGCTCCATGGCCTCCACTTCAGGTGCTAGAATGGTTCTAGTTGCAAAGGAGCAATGCCCATGATGGGCAGAGCATTGCCCCCAATGGGTTTTCCGGGTGGATCCTGGTTCGGCGCATGCAGGAGTCTATCTTTCTGCCTCCCCACTTCTCACTTCAGAAAAATACAAAAAAAAAAAAAAAAAAAAAGAAAGAAAAGAAAAGAAAAGAAAAGAAAAGAAAAGAAAGAAAAAGGAAACCTAGAACCTGGACATTTTCCTTGTGTGCAGAAACAAAGAAAATTAAAATAATATTTAATTTAATTATTTTGAATTCCAATTTTATAAATGTTTTCTTAATCATATTACATAAATAGATACACATTCACAATAAAGTTATATACAAACCCAAAAGTAAGAAAGCTTTACTCTCATAGCACATTGAGCAGATATTTTGTTAGATTTTTTCCCCTAATCACTCCATTGTCATAAAAAGAATAGGATAAAAGAATATCTCAGAAAATGAAAAAAACTCTTCATGTCAAACCAAAGGTCAAGAGAATTTTTTATAAGGACATCAGATAAAATTTTTAAATTCTTTGCTCAATAATTTAGAGTTTCTTGGAAAAGATTTGACTTTTGAAGTGCAGTTTTAATCGTAATTTTAGAAATAATAGTATTATGACATAAAAGATCTTCAGTACAGATAAGAAGCTCTCCCTTTTTATTCTTCTTTAAAATGTCAATGAGAATTTAATAGATTTTACATTCTCTCAGATCAGAAGAGTATCTTAATATAATTTCTCAGTTCTAAGTATTCTTTTAATTCTGTAATATATGGTCTCAGAAGCACCTTATCTTCAAGAATATTCTTCAACCACTATTCTTTTACAAAAAGCTCATCACTGCCATGAATCTTACTAAATGACAACACTGATGGTCGCAAAGAATTAATATGATACTTTATTGACCTAATTGAGCGAGTAAATAATGCTATTTATAAGAGATAAAATTATGTAAACTTTGGTTATTATAATGTAGTTAAATGAGCAAATTATAAATGTTTATAAGTAATTTATATCATAGTATATACACTCATATATCTTTCCATACAGTGTTTTGAACTTGGTATAATGTCAGTTAGGAAAGTGGTAAAGGCCCTTAAGAAAAAACTTCAATAAAACAATATAAAAGTTTCAATACTATGATAACAGACTATCTTACTTCTTTAAATGGTAAGATCATCATAATATTTACCATCGTCTCTGGTGTACCCATTTAATTAGGGCAACTTATTTAAGTCAGTAATTAAGAATGAACTAGGCTCTAAGTATGGACCCACTAAAGTATGGTGAGGGAATAAATAAATTCTAAATCAAAAGAGTCATTCTTTATTTTAATAATGAATCCTAATGTCTTATTCTGACATGTAACAAATTAATTTTATAAAATATTTACTAAATCCTGAATGAAAAATAATTAACATATCTAGACATTACTTCAAATATACTTGTGGAACACTACATCTTTATTGTTGGATTTTCAGAAATCCTTGAAGAGACAACAGAAAATCAAATCAGAAAACACTGTTTAATAGAATAGTCCTACCTTATCTGTAGTTTCACTTTCCACAGTTTTAGTTACTCACTGTCAACCTTGGATCAAAAATATTAAATGAAATATTCCAAAAATAAACAATTCTTAAGTTTTAAATTGTATGCCATTCTTCTTAGTGTGATATATCTTCCACAGTCCCACTCCATCTTGTGGGGGATGTGAGTCATCTCTTTGTCTGGACTATCCATGTTGTATATGCTGCCTGCTCCTTAGTCACTTAGTAGCCTTCTCAGTTATCAAACTGATGTCAAGGAACGGAAGTGCTTGTGTTCAGGTAACCTTTATTTTACTGAATAATGGCCCCAAAGCACAATAGTAGTGATGCTGGCAATTTGGATAAGCCAAATGGAAGCTGTAAAATACCTCTTTTCATGAACAAGTGTGTATGTATATGAAAATACATAATACATATATATAGGTTCAGTACTATCTGCAGTTTCAAGTATTCACTGTGGCTACTGCAATCTACTCCCACATAGACAAGGAGAACTGTTGTATTTACTACTAGCGTCCCATTAGTAACACAGACACATTAAGTGATAGAAAAAAAAGTTACAAAAAAGTTGAAAAGAGCAAACAGGAAAATATGAGGAACAAAGGAAATACTGCAGCAAGCAGCTACTAGCCCTATGGTTGATGGAAATAACAAAATGAGAGAAACAGGGATCAAAAGGATTAAGACAATCAGAAGAAAACATGGAAATAGGGCTTGGGCTTTGCCATAGACTGAATATTTGTTTCCCTCAAAATTCTGAGGTTTTAACATAATCCCCAATATGATGGTATTTGGAGGTGGTGACTCTGAGAAGTGATTAGGTCATGAAAGTGGTGACCTCATAAATGGAATCAGTAACCTTATAAAAGGACACCTTAAGGTCCTTCCTTGCCCCTCCCATCATGTGAAAACTCAACAAGAAAACCCTGTCTATGAACCAGAAAGTGGGTTCCTCTCCAGACACCACTCTGCTAGAGGCATGATCTTGGAGTTCCCAAACTTTAGAACTATGAGAAATTAATGGTAGTTTAAGATCTGTACAGTCTATGGCATTCTGTTACAGGAGTCCTAATATACTAAGACAAACTGTGAGAAGCAGATGCATCCCATCTGCTTTTGGAACCTAAAAGGAGGTGCCAGATGGTTGCTTTGGGGCTGTGAGGATGATAGTAGTGAAGACCAGGTCATAGTGAAGACCAGGATGTAAGCTCTGGTTCTCATAAGAAACTGCAAGCAGCTCCAGCTCCCCTGTCCTGGGCAGCTTGCTCAGGTGCCAGCTCCCCTGAATATTTTGGCTAGTTTTTAACCTTTGTTACCCTTCGTCCTGAGGCACTTCTAGGTCAGAGATCCAGAAAACTGCCTTTTAGGGCATGGGTTAGCTAACACAGCAAGCTGACATCACCACACTGATGTAATGGTTGATATGATAGTGGCTCCACACCACTATTGTTCTCAAGCCCTATATCTACCCACAGCAGCCTTGTTGGGAGGAGGAGGAAATGAGAGATGGGAGACATCAGAACTCAGGAGACTTGAGAGTTGAACACTGAGGAGACCTGGGAGAGGACCAGAAGTAGCAGAGACAAAGCAGCAATAAAGCATTAGAAAATATGCCACCTTGCCTTTGGCTCCTCATGCTTTTCTTCACATTAGAAATTTCACCGTCTAAATGTGTTTCCCAACGTGGGGCCCATGCCCCACAGGGGGGCAATTCGATAGTTAAGGGGGGCAATTTAAAAAAATGGACTCGACACGACTTTAACTCTTTCACCCCGGGCCATTTAAATGCAATGCTAGATATCGGTGCCAAATTTAACAAAAAATGCAATTCTTAAATAATTGCGGTAAATAATTATTAAGTATAATTTTGTTTGACGAGACCAAAATATCAACTGGGTGATTGGCATCGTCAAGTAAACTTCATCCTGGGTTCACCGCGGAGCGTGCCGTCTGCCGCGGGGAACCCCGGACGTTTTAAAAACTCGCTAAACAACGCAGTTATTCTCACCTAATTGGCCCATCGCAACTTCTGTAATGTTTCACATCATTCAGTTGGTGTTAATTTGAAATAAGTGTCAGTCAAAACTGTTGTAAAAGCTCGATGATTTAATAAATATACATATATATATATTGTATAGATATAATTGGTAAGTATTTGATTTTATTTTTATCAATATTAAACTCTTTATTAAGTACTTCTTGCATTGGGGCTAGAAAGCACTAATATTTTATAAATATTATTGGGGCTATAATAGTGCATGCACAGACAATTTTAATTTTAGAAGCATAACTTTCCAGAAAATTTTGTCAAGTGGAAAAAATATAGATACCTTTTGATTTGCGGTGGTAGTGTAGTAAATGTGTTATATACATTTAAATAAATATAAATTTTTAGTATACGTTTACTCTATGTCACATTGAATATATTTTAACACATAATTTAATATTAGTTTTTAATTGATCTTATTTTTATTATAGCCCACAGTAAAATGAGTGGTGCAAGCAAGAAAAAAACTCGTCAATATTCGGAGGAATATTTAAAATTTGGGTTCATACCCACTGTTCACGATGAGCGGATTCCTTTTTGTCTTTATGCCAGCAATGCTTGACCAACGGATCAATGAAACGAGGTCGTCTTGAGGCGCATTTGAAGGCGAAACATAGTGCTCATATTAATTCATATTTGAGTTACTTTAAAACTTTAAAGAATGGATCAAGCATCAACCTGGAAATGCTGAGGTCACCGGTTCGAAACCCTGGGCTTGCCTGGACAAGGCACATATGGGAGTTGATGCTTACAGCTCCTTCCCCCTCGCTCTCTCTGTCTCTCTCTTCCTCTCTGTCTCTCTCTCTCCCTCTCTCCTCTCTAAAAATGAAAAAATAAATAAATAAAATAAAATATATATATATTTAATAAATATATATTTTAAAAAACTTTAAAGAAAATTTTTGAAAAAAGAGCAACATTAAAGTCTCTATTTACTGCTCATACTTCAACTAATAATCATGTCCTTGAGGCTAGTTATCAAATTTCTTTATTCATCACTAAAACTGGAGAAAATCACACTATAGGAGAGAATTTAATAAAACCGTCAATGCCAGCATTTCTTAAAACGGTTCTTGAAAAAGATGACAAAGATGTAAAAGCTATGCCACTCAGTGACAATACTGTTAGCAGAAGAATAGACGAAATGAGTGAGGATATTGAAAAACAACTTATTGAAAAGCTGAAAACAAGAAAATTCTCCTTGCAAATGGATGAATCAACTTTGAGAGACAGTGAGGCAGTATTGATAACTTATGTAAGATATATTGACAAAGGACATTTTGCTGAAGAAATGTTATTCTGTAAAAGATTAGAAAGCACCACTACCTCCAAAGATATATATAATAAGCTAAAAAACTACTTAAATGTCAATGATATACCAATGAAAAATAGAACATCTTGTGCTGCAGATGGTGCTCCCAATATGATGGGCAAGAAAAATGGCTGCTTAAAATTGATGAAAGATGCGAATCCAGAAATGATTCTTGTGCATTGTGTTATTCATAGGGAAAACTTGGTAGCTAAAAACATCTCGCCTGTTCTGAATGAAGTATTACATACAGTAATAAAGTGTGTTAATGCTAGTAAAGCTAGTGCCAAATGTGAGCGTCTTTTCAAGCTCTTTTGTGAAGAACAAAATGAAGACTATGTGAGACTTTTATTTCATACTAAAGTAAGATGACTATCTAAAGGAAACTGTTTGAAAAGATTTATGGAACTGTTTGATACTCTTAGTGATTTTTTAAGCGACAAACCTGAAATGAAGTATCTGTTAACAATAGATGGTAAAGCATTTGTGAGTTATTTAGCTGATATCTTTGAAAAACTAAATATATTAAATAAGCAACTTCAAGGAACAAATAAAACTCTTGTCGATGCAAAAGCAAAGATATTTGATTTCATTACCAATATTGAGTTATGTCAGAAACATATTAACAACAAAAACTTTAAACAGTTTCATTGACTCCAAAAATGTGAAGTAACTGATACCGCTTTACTTGTTATTGTCAATCATTTGAATATTCTATCGGCTGATTTAAAAGAAAGATTTTCTGATTTAAAACAAATTGATTTCCCAACATGGATGATGCAGCCAATGTTTGTGGATTTGTCTGATATATCAAATATGCAGTATCAAGAAGAACTCGCAGAATTGCAAAATGATGAGTCAGTTAAAGCTTTATTCAATATCAAAGGAGCGATGGCATAGCTTTGTGAGGAAACAGAAATCAAATACCCAAATTCAGCCAAATGTGCAAGAAAACTATTGCTACCGTTTCCATCTTCATTTTTACCTGAATGTGAATTTAGTGCTGTAAATGATTTACTGGTAAAAAAAAAGAAATCAGCTGGATATAACACAACGTGGAGACTTGAGACTAAAGCTAACCAAATTGGAACCTAATATAAAATCTCTGTGCAGCAAGCATCAAGCGCAAGGATCACACTAAATTAAAATAATAAATTAATATAGAAAAATCTGTATTAAAATTATTTGAAATTTAAATTTCTGTTTTTCATTATATGTTTTGAAATTTTACTTACTGTGTTTTTTTTAACAATTTCATAGTGATTTCTTCCTAGAACCTATCATTTATGTTTATTAAATGAACAAATCAATTTTTTAATGTTAAAAATTATGTATGTTACATAGGGGGGGACATAAAAATTTTAGAAAGGTTAAGGTGGGGCATGGTACAAAAAAGGTTGGGAAACACTGGTCTAAATCATTCTCATGGAGAAGGTGAGTCTATAGGGGCGTAATGGAAGTGCTTGGAGGCTGGAGCAATAGCTAGTGTGAAGTGCTGATGCCGGGGAGAAGCTCACAGGTATGACAAGCAAACCAAAGTGAAGCATTCTCTTCTGATTTCCAATATTCATCTCTTGTCTGCTATGAATACAATCTAAAAAGAAGAAAGCTGGCAAAAAGAGCCTGTACCATGTATCATATTTTGTCGAATTCCAGTCTTAGTTTCAAAAATCTGATTATAGATGGGTAGACCAACCAACTGATATTGAGAAAGCGTAGCTAAAAACTGGTACAATTACCATTTAAATGTTTCTAGAGCTGGGCACCAGTGTTTAGGTATTATCAATTCCCCACAATTTGATTAGTCTCAATTTTAGCTAATTTTTTTAAACACATTTTATTTTTATTTTCCTCTTCTGGATGGCTGTGTTGAATTTGAAAGTTGGAAGAGACATGTTTAACACTGAGGGGGAAAAGACTATTTTTTTCCACAATATTCCACAAATTTGAGGTACCCATCCCCTCTATTCATACACAGATTTGTAGAATAAATCAGTCAAACCCTTTGAGGTTTAGGTAGCTATACTTAACACCTTAAGCATAGCCTGAGTAACTTCATCTCTGTCTAAACTTTTCAAGACTCATGTATACTTGCCAGATAAGGGTTGTTATGCATTACAAATGTTTACAAATAGCCTTCCAAAAAAAATTCTGCAAATATTTCTGTATTATAAGGACAGCTAAATGTACAATAAAAAATGTAGTTTGAGCCTAAATTTTGCTTAAAACAGTACTGTTAACTGGGTATTTGAGGTTATAATTGTGTAGAAGTACAATGTTAATCATTCTGTTAATAGCAAAGATCTATTTAAGTCCTTGCTTTTATAGTTATTGTCCTTCACACTAAAGGGGTAAAGTATCAAAAACTAGATGCTACATGATAGAAATACTGTACTTCCCTCTGCATTCTTTTTGCTTATTAGCAATTAAATTAATGAATTTTAAAATTTAAATTAGCATGGCAATAATATTTAGCAAAGAACGCAAAATACCCAAAAGTTATCAAAAAATATATATGAACTCAAATCTCTAGTATAATAAAAGATGCTGCATTGACATTCTCAGTCCTCTGAGTTTATTATTTACTCTTTTCAGCTTTTAAAAAATGATATTTTTGAAAGTTAATGTCTATATTGTGATATAAATAATTCCAAAATTGAAATTTAAATATTATGGTTAAATAATTTCAGATAAATGTATTAATATATCAAAATATTATTAATATTTAACATTAAAATATAAAAATTAACTTAATTTTAACATTTTGATAAAATCAGATTTTATTTTCCTCAGTTGTAGTGTATCTGCCCTACACCTCCACTGCCTCTTTACTACCAAATTATCAAAATATTTTTAAAATTATATAGAAATATTAATATATTATTCTTTTTAAAAATGCTGTTGACATCATTCAGTACAGCTACTTATCTTTCTCTGGCATTTGTCTTATTCATTCTCTATATCTCATCTCACTCATTTTCTTCTCTGAGCAGGGAATAACAGTGGTCAAGAACAGCACAGGTTATGACTTAGGTGTCCAAGTTGAAATCTGTGTACCATAGTTTAGCCTCTCTTGATTCTTTTCCATATTTATTAAATGGGAATAATAATGACACCTACTGTATATGATAACTGTAACACTAAAAAATATGTGTTAAGTACTTAGAACATTGGAACATATATGTTAACTATAATCAGCCCTGTAAATGTTAGTATGCTCCAAGATTGCCATAAACTTTTTTTCTTTCCATTTTTATACACTCCTACAGAACCATCTCCTTTGAAGCCATAGTTTCAATTGCTCTCTTTTCAATTGAATACTCCTTAATCTATATGTTCAATTCTAACTTGTCTTATGTATTACAATCCAAATTTTTGTTTTACTCAATACCTCTACTGAAAATCCAGCATGAAAATTACGAATTTGCAATTTTCCCTTTAAATATATTCTTTTTCTTTTGCGCCTTTATATGGTACTGTGCCCCATTAAGTTGGTTAAGTCAGAATTCTGCTTGTCTTTTTGACTCTTTTATCTCCCTGACTCCTTACAACCAGTTAATTACACATCTTTTCCATTTTAAATGCCAAAGGCATGTTTTATCCATTTGCTTCCAATGCTCTGATTTCCTATTAACTACCACAGGTTTTTAAAATAACTACAATAGTTTACATATTTAAACTTGCTCTCTTCTTACAAAGTAATCATTCAAAGAGATTTTGGTAACATATTAATTTGATAGTTATTGTCCTACATAAAATCCATCAATACCTTGCTATAACCCTTAGACTAAAATCAATATTTCCACATACCTCATAAAGCATTGATTTGCGTTCCTCTTGCGCACCATGTTTCAACAATTTTAAACATGTGAAATTACTCAAGTAGACTATGGAATATTGCATTTCCTGAGATGACTGATATACATATGACTGGTATTCCTCCTCATTAAGACATAATGCCTGGGGGAGCCTGCAGCTCCTCAATCCAATATATGAGAAGTGATCATATATGTCTTTTAAGGCTTAGCCAAAAATAAATAAATAAATAAAGCTACCACCTCTCCCTCTCTCTTTCTCTTTTAGAATGATCACCTATAGAATCTAGCCACCATAATGTAAGGAAGTCCAAAGAGTTCAGTAGAGAGAATACATGGAATGTCCCACAAGGATAAGAGCTGACATCCAAAAGTCCAAAGTCAGTAGTCTTCTCTACATATAAATCAAATATTCCTGATGCAGAAATCTGAGTATACTATGTGGTTGTTTATGTCACTAAATTTTGCTATAATTTTGTCATGCAGCTGTGGAAACAAGAATATGTCTATATATATATCTGTTCCCTAGGAACTCGCTTCCTTTTTCTAGAATTTTTTTTTTCAGTTTCCTAATGTCTCAAATCAGATATCACCAGTATCAGCCTTTCTCACCAACTAATTTTTATGTTACTCATTTCAATATAAATATTACCTGTTCTGGCCTTTTTTTTTCTCTTAGACTATAATGTTTTCTACTACTGCATAATTCTCTATTTACCATTTTTCTGTTATCAAAATACTCTTCAAAATTAATGTAAATAATTCTTAACTTTTATGTAATTTAAACTCAGTGATTGTAGAATATCTGTTTTTTATCATTATCCTTTTCTGTGAACAGTACATTTTGCAAACTTGTGGTATGTGCTGATCCAGCATTTTCTGTATTGACAACATAAGACAAATATATATGGCTATAGATCAGAGCCATGTCTCAATTCTGGCTATTTCTTGTATTCCAAAAAGTATTATATTAATTCTCAATCATATAACTCTGGTTTCTGTACAATTATAAAAATTTCCTCACTGAAACCTTGCAGGTAGTTATATCCCCCAATTTCTAGGTTTCTCTTATTCTACCCAAGGACTGAATACTTTTCAGGATAATCCCAAGGCTCATGGGAAATAATATGGTATTGCTAAGCTATTTTTCAGCCTAGTTACCAAGAATCCTCTCAGATGATTTCTAACTTTCAGAATTCTGAGTTAGAAAGATGATGCTTACCCTCCATGGTTACAAACACTCTGAAATTGTCATAAAATCTGCAATTTTTTCAAAGATAATATGAAGATGGTTTATTTCACATGGTCTTAATTAAAATAAATGTTCTTGTACTTACACGTTCAGTAAATCACTTCCAGTGATTAAATAAATAAATAAATAAATAATCTGTTTGAATTGCTGGGAGTAGAGAAATAATGTCTTAGCATTATTTGTTATTCTGAACTTTATCGTTTTTTTTCTTTGCTTGATTGACCATCATCTACATCAGGGGTCCCCAAACTACGGCCCGTGAGCCACATGCGGCCCCCTGAGGCCATTTATCCAGCCCTCGCAGCACTTCCGGAAGGGACACCTCTTTCATTGGTGGTCAGTGAGAGGAGCATAGTTCCCATTGAAATACTGGTCAGTTTGTTGATTTAAATTTACTTTTTCTTTATTTTAAATATTGTATTTGTTCCCGTTTTGTTTTTTACTTTAAAATAAGATATGTGCAGTGTGCATAGGGATTTGTTCATAGTTTTGTTTTTTTTTATAGTCCGGCCCTCCAACGGTCTGAGGGACAGTGAACTGGCCCCCTGTGTAAAAAGTTTGGGGACCCCTGATCTACATGGTGCTTTCTTGACATATATTATATGAAGCAGTCTGAAAAAATGTGGTTTTTCTCTAAAAATTAGAACTAAAATTCAGATTTGGGACTTGAAATCCCGAGATTATAGAAACATAGCAAACATACTTCTATAGGTACACTCAATATTAGTTTTGTCAAATACCCAAATTTCATTTGAAATCAACTTGTTGTTAAACTTCATTTAATATGTATTGATAATGACACATTCCTTAATGGATCAATGTTTAAATGTATGATTTTTAAAAATCTATGTCTACAAATTACCTCATACATTGCAGAAAAATTATTAAGAATCTATATGTATTTTTTTTCTATTTTGTATTATCCGTACATATTTTTTTAAAGTAACTAATTTCAAGGCCAAACTTGATTTATTGTCTGTTTAAATTGCCTATAATAATCATTTAAATTGTTTTAATATTACTATGCTTATATGGATGTCACAGATACAAGTTAAACATTTAAAATACAAACACACAAAAACATAAACATAAAATTATATAAAATATTAAATGCATAATTTGCCTTATTAAAATAATCAAGAATGATCTAGAAAACATGAGTTTAGATTTAGATCAGTAAACATGTCCATCTCTCTTGGATGACAGGTGATACAAATAAAATTTCTGTAAGTCAGGACTTAGTGAGAGATTATGCAATTAATAGAATCTGTGATTTAATTTAAAAAGGTAAATTGATATTTTAACTTATTAATATAACTTCAAAATCCATGAAGAAAATTGAGGTGAAAAAGTCAAATCCATAATTATAGTGAGAGATTTTGAGTCACTCTTTCAGAAATTGAAAAAAAAATGGACCAAAATTTAATAAACATATTGAAACTTTGGACAAAACCTTTAACAAGTATGAGCCAACAGATGTGTAGAATTCTGCTTCTAAGCACTGAATTCTATACTTTCTTTTAAAGCATATAACAAAAAATTATAATACACTTGATCATAAAGCAAATATCAATAACAAACAAGCAAAAGAACTGAAATTTTTAAGTGCATGCTCTTTGAAAACAATACTATTAAGACAAGCATAATAAACAAATAAAATAAATTTTTTCTAGTGTTTTATTTATACTTTAAAATAAGATTCATACTTCAAGATAAGATTAAGAATTATACTTCAAAATAAACACTATGTTAAAAGAAAAATAAACCAAATTGATAAGAAACATAAAAGAAGGAGACCTGAAGATGGCAGCGGAGTAAGCGGACACACAGATGCCCAGCTCTCACCACCAAACTGGAATACAAATCAATTTAGGAAAAATCATCATGAAAAACCAACTCTGGACTACAAGAACAGCTCTCAAAAACCAAGGAGCAAAGAAGAAGCCACAACCAAACCTGGTAGGGAGTGCCTGAATCTCCTCTGCTTACAGGAAAGGAGGGGGGTGAGGCTGAGAGCCCAGAGGGGAGCTCACTCCAGGGAAAAGAGCAGAAAATACTGCTCCCAGCCACTTACTTGCCTGGCAACCAGGGAGCGAGGGGTGTTGAAAAGACCAGCTTATCTCCCAAGTGGAAAGGAGGGAGAGAGGGACAGACTATGAGGGGCTAAGGAATACAGGAAACAACCTAAAAAAAGCTGACTCATCTGTGCTGGAGGCGGCCATAGCTGGGGGAGGGACTGATCCTTCCCCACAAAACAGTATGGAATTGCTTCCAGATCAGAGATCTCCAGACATCTCTGCAGCTCCAATCAGTGCAACAAGACACAGCTGAAAACAAGAAGTGGGGAGGAGGGGCAGTAACTCAGGTCTCCATGGAGATCTGAGATACATCTCCCCCTATTGAAGCTGAGAAAACACCCTGCCCCCAGAGAGATTAGTTGGTGGAAGAGGCCTTCAGAATCTCAGGTTACACCTATTGCATTTCTGGATACAGATTCAAGGAAGCCCCCTGCTGAGATCAGTAAATGAGACTATCACCTGTTAAGAAAACAAATAAATCAAGACTTCAAAGCTGCCCAATTCCGAAAGTGGATTACAAATAATAGCTGATACCAACCCAAGAAGACCTAGAAATAACACAACTGAAAACTGGAGGCAGACAACACCAAGCCTAGACTCTACCAACTCTACAAACAAAACATCCAAACAGACAATGAGAAGACAAGAAAGTGCAATCCAAATGAAAGCACAAGAAAAATCTTCAGGAGATGAACTGAGTGATATGGAAATAATCAAACTTCCAGATGCAGAGTTCAAAATAATGATTGTAAGGATGCTTAGGGATCTTAGAACAAAAGTGGATGGTCATTATGAACACCTAAATAAAGAAATAGCAATTATAAAAAAGAATCAGCCGGAGATGACAAATACAAAATCAGAAATAAAGACCACAATAAAAGGAATTAAAAACAGGATAGATAGAGCTGAGGATCGAATCAGCAAGTTAGAGGACAACTGGAATGAAGGCATGAAAGCAGAGAAGAAAAAAGAAAAGAGACTCAAAAAGTCTGAGGAAACTCTAAGAGAGCTCTGTGACAACATGAAGAGAAAAACATCCGCATCATAGGGGTTCCTGAAGAAGAAGAAAAAGAACAAGGGATAGAGACTTTGTTCAATCATATCATAGCTGAAAACTTCCCTAAATTAATGCAGGAGAAACTCTCACAAGTTCAAGAAGCACAGAGGACTCCATTAAAGAGAAACCCAAAGAAACCTACACCAAGACACATCATAATTAAAATACCAAAGCTAAGCAATAAAGAGAAAATATTAAAAGCTGCAAGAGAAAAAAAAGCTATCACCTACAAAGGAGCCCCCATAAGGATGACATCTGATTTCTCAACAGAAACACTTGAGGCCAGAAGGGAATGGCAAGAAATATTCAAAGTAATGCAGAACAAGAACCTACAACCAAGACTACTTTATCTAGCAAGGCTATCATTTAAAATCAAAGGAGAAATAAAAAGCTTGCCAGACAAAAAACAACTCAAGGAATTCATTACAACCAAACCAATGCTGCAGGAAATGTTAAGGGGCCTGTTGTAAACAGATCAAAGTGGGAAAAGAATATAGTAAAAAAGGAATACAGTTTTAAAGGGGAAAATGGCGATAAACAACTACATATCAATAATAACCTTAAATGTAAATGGATTAAATGATCCAAACAAAAGACATAGGGTAGCTGCGTGGATAAGAAAACAGGACCCGTACATATGTTGTCTACAAGAGACACACCTTAGAACAAAAGATACACATAAATTGAAGGTAAAAGGATGGAAAAAAACATTTTATGCAAATGGAAATGAAAAATAAGCTGGGGTAGCAATACTTTTATCAGACAAATTGGACTTTAAAACAAAGGATATAGTAAGAGATAAAGAAGGCCACTACATAATGATAAAGGGAGTAATCTAACAGGAAGATAAAACTATTATAAATATCTATGCACCTAATATAGGAGCACCTAAATATATAAAGCAGACTTTGATGGATTTAAAGGGCGAGATCCACAGCAATACTATAATAGTAGGGGATTTCAATACCCCACTAATATCACTAGATAGATCCCCAAGAAAGAAAATTAACAAAGAAACAGCAGACTTATTGGAAACACTAGATCAACTCAATTTAATAGATATCTTCAGAACCTTTCACCGTAAAGCAGCAGAATATACATTAATTTCAAGTGCTCATGGTACATTCTCTAGGAGAGACCACATGTTAGGGCACAGAAGTGGTCTCAACAAATTTAAGAAAATTGAAATCATATCAAGCACTTTCTCCAATCAGAGCAGCATGAAACTAGAAATGAGTCACAGCAGAATAGCTCAAAAATTCTCAAATGCATGGAACCTAAATAGCAGGTTGTTAAATAACGAATAAATTAAGAATGAGATCAAAGAAGAAATAAAAAAAATCCTAGAAATAAATGACAATGAGCATACAACAACTCAAAATTTATGGGACACAGCAAAAGCAGTACTGAGAGAGAAGTTCATAGCACTACTGGCACAGTTTAAGAAGCTAGAAAAAGCTCAAATAAACAATTTAACCCTGCATCTAACAGAACTAGAAAAAAAAGAGCAAGTAAAGCCCAAATGTAGTAGAAGGAAATAATAAAGATCAGAGCAGAAATAAATGACATAGAGGCTAAAGAAACAATACAAAGGATCAATGAAACTAGGAGCTGGTTCTTTGAAAAGGTAAACAAGATTGATGAACCTTTAACTAGACTCACCAAGGAAAAGAGAGAGAGGACTCAAATAAATAAAATTAGAAATGAGAGTGGAGAAATAACAACTGACACAGCAGAAATACAAAATATTGTAAGAAAATACTATGAAGACCTGTATGCCAAAAAACTAGACAACCTAGATGACATGGACAAATTCCTTGAAACATATAATCTTCCAAAAATCAATCTGGAAGAATCATAAAACCTAAACAGATCGAAACCATTATCAAAAAACTCCCAACAAAGAAAAGTCCGGGGCCTGATGGCTGCACAACTGAATTCTACCAAATATTCAAAGAAGAACTTACTCCTATCCTTTTCAAACTATTTCAAAAAATTCAAGAGGAAGGAAGACTTCCAAGCTCTTTTTATGAGGCGAGCATAATTCTGATTCCAAAACCAGGCAAAGACAACACAAAGAAAGAAAATTATAGGCCAATATCTCTGATGAATAAAGATGCTAAAATCCTCAACAAAATATTAGCAAACCGGATCCAACAATATATGGAAAAAATCATACACCATGATCAAGTGGGATTTATTCTGGGGAGGCAAGGCTGGTACAATATTCATAAATCAATCAATGTGATTCATCACATAAACTAAAAGAAGGAGAAAAACCATATGATAATTTCAATAGATGCAGAAAAAGCATTTGATAAAGTCCAGCACCCATTCATGATCAAAACTCTCAGCAAAGTGGGAATACATGGAACATACCTCAACATGATAAAAGCCATCTATGAGAAACCCACAGCCAACATCATACTCAATGGGCAACAATTAAAAGCAATACCCTTAAGATCAAGAACAAGGCAGGGGTGCCGCCTTTCACCACTCTTATTTAACATAGTCCTGAAAGTCCTAGCCACAGCAATCAGACAAGAAGAAGAAATAAAGGACATTCAAGTTGGAAAAGAAGAAGTAAAACTACCATTATTTGCAGATGATATCATATTGTATATAGAAAACCCTAAAGTCCCAGTCAAAAAACTACTGGACCTGATAAATGAATTCAGCAAAGTGGCAGGATATAAAATCAATACTCAGAAATCAGAGGCACATTTATACACCAACAATGAACAGTCAGAAAGAGAAATTAAGGAAACAATCCCCTTCACAATTACAACCAAAAAAATAAAGTACCTAGAAATAAACTTAACCAAGGAGACTAAAGACTTGTACTCAGAAAATTACAAAGCATTGATAAAAGAAATCAAGGAAGATACAAACAAGTGGAAGCATATACTGTGCTCATGGTTAGGAAAAATAAACATCATTAAAATGTCTATATTACCCAAAGCAATCTATAAATTCAATGCAATACCAATTAAAATACCAATGACGTAGTTCAAAGATATAGATCACATATTCCAAAAATTTATATGGAACCAAAAAAGAACACGGATAGCCTCAGCAATCTTAAAAAAGAAGAATAAAGTGGGAGGTATCACACTTCCGGATATCAAGTTATACTACAAGGCCGTTGTATTCAAAACAGCCTGGTACTGGCATAAGAACAGATATATAGATCAATGGAACAGAACAGAGAACCCAGAAATAAACCCACAGCTCTATGGACAACTGATACTTGACAAAGGAGGTAAGGAAATACAATGGAGTAAAGACAGCCTCTTTAGCAAATGGTGTTGGGAAAATTGGACAGCTACCTGCAAAAAAATGAAACTAGATCACCAGCTTACACCACTCACAAAAATAAACTCAAAATGCATAAAAGACTTAAATGTAGGCAATGAAACCATAAGCATTTAGAAGAAAACATAAGCAGTAAGCTCTCCGACATCTCTCGGAGCAATATATTTGCTGATATATCTCCACGGGGAAGTGAAATAAAAGACAGGATAAACAAATGGGACTTTATCAAACTAAAAATCTTTTGCACAGCTAAAGACAATAAGAACAGAATAAAAAGACAAACTACACAATGGGAGAATATATTTGACAATACGTCTGATAAGGGGTTAATAACCAAAATTCATAAAGAACTTGTAAAACTTAATAGCAGAAAGACAAACAATCTAATCCAAAAATGGGCAAAAGAAATGAATAGACACTTCTCCAAAGAGGACATACAGATGGCCAATAGGCATATGATAAAATGCTCAATATCACTAGTCATTAGAGAAATGCAAATTAAAACCACAATGAGATATCACCTCACACCAGCCAGAATGGCGCTCATCAATAAAACAACACAGAATAAGTGCTGGCGAGGATGTGGAGAAATGGGAACCCTCCTGCACTGCTGGTGGGAATGCAGACTGGTGCAGCCACTGTGGAAAACAGTATGGAGATTCCTCAAAAAACTGAAAATCAAACTGCCTTTTGACCCAGCCATTCTACTTTTAGGAATATACCCCAAGAACACTATAGAACATCTCCAAAAGGAGAAATGCACCCCCATGTTTGTGGCAGCATTGTTCACAATAGCGAAGATCTAGAAACAGCCTGAGTGTCCATCAGAGGACGAGTGGATTAAAAAGATTTGGTACATATATACTATGGAATACTACTCAGCCATAAGAAATGATGACATCGGATCATTTACAATAACTTGGATGGACCTTGATAACATTATACGGAGTGAAATAAGTAAATCAGAAAAAACTAAGAAGTATATGAGTCCATACATAGGTTGGACATAAAAATGAGACTCAGAGACATGAACAAGAATGTGATGGCAATGGGGGTGGGGGGGATGGGGGGAGGGGGGATTGGGAGAGGAAGGAGAGAGGGGGTGGGGGAGGGGAGGGGCACAAAGAAAACCAGATAAAAGGTGACAGAAGACAATTTGACTTTGGGGGAGGAGTATAGAGCACAATCAAATGTCAAAATAATCTGGAGATGTTTTCTCTCAACATATGTACCCTGATTTATGAATGTCACTGCATTAAATTTAATAATAAAAATAAATAAATACATAAATAATAAAAAAGAAACATAAAAGTAACAGTATAAAATATAAATAAAAAATGGAAGAAAGTAAATTTTAAAAATATGACACAGCATAATGACATATAAACTGTTATTTGTGGCAATGGACAAGATTCTTTGAGGTATACATATTAAGGAATAAAGATCTATGGATTGGGACTGCAAAATATTTAAAAATATTACTAAATTCTCACTGTAGTTTAAACTACTTATGCCAAAATATTCTTATCATGAGAGAAAAAAATATTTGCCCTTCAGATTATATTCTAGTTTTTGAGTCACAAATACAGAATACCAATTATGTGTTGAGGAGGAAATAAGTCAATATGAAGATTGGGTTGCAGGGGTGGAGTTTGAAACCATCCAAAATAATCAGCAAAGGGTAAATTTATTACAGATTTTAGAATAAGTAAGCAGATGTTCAGAGCAGAACCTTGCTGGGAGAAGGGAAAAAATCAACAGCACTTTAAGAGTAGGAGAAATACTGATTATAAAGTCTAAATTAACAAGCAGGTGTAGAAAGATATATTTGGAATATTAATTTGTGGTAAATTGATTACTTGAAAAATCAAGCTATTTCTCCATACTCCCTTACTGTCATTCTTTCAGCCTTCCCCCACCAACATGTCAGACAATGGGGTCTCCCATTTTCCTGGGGACCAGTGGCAAGAACCTCATTTTTAATTTCTAAATTAAGATAGTCCATAATTCCTAGTGTACTATATTTAAACCTTGGTCAAACAGATAAGAGATTTGAAAGAAAGTGTTAAGGTCAATTGTCTAGCTGCCTTTCTTCACCCACAGTGGAAAGTTACATATCCCTTTGAACATGAAAGTGATGAATACAATTGAGAATTTAGAGACTCGGCCTGAAAGTGAGAAGTGGTAGCTCATGCTAGACCCCTGTCTCTGTTTCTCAAGGAGAGTCTCAAAGGAGAAAAAATAAAGAAGTAAAGGATATGTGAGATGGTCAACATAAAGTCTGAGAATGTCTTTGAGACAGAGAAACTACTTTACCATTTCCAGTTTTCATTTCAGTTCAGCAATCCCTTAAATATGTAAAGTATTATCAGACTTGAGGTGCATTGGCAAATAAGTCATGTCTGCATGGAATTATCTGTGATAATAAACTGTCTAAAAAGTGAAGTTACATGACAGAGTCAGTGTCATACACCATTTGTACATAAAATACATATATGTCCTAGACAGATTAAAAGCCACCCTAACACTGAATTAGGTAGATATTCATTAATAAAATTTTCTCCAGAAGGCAGTAGAAACTTGAAGCTTCAAAGTATCAACTCATCAGAATAAGTAGTAAAAAGGTCTAAAAGAATTTTGAATCTGTAACTGTTTTTGACAAATTTAAATCAATGAAAGAATTTATTGGAATGGAAAGAGAGAATATAAGAAGGAAAATATATAAAATTGTTTTTCCTAGGTAGAGAAGGGCTCACAGAAGTGTGTCATAGCTTTTAATTCACACAACTGAGCCTTATACAATACATTTTTATAGTGCTAAAATATTTTATAATACTAACCATATTTTATAATACTAAAAATATTTTAATTACCCTTTCCAAGGAAGGAAATACCTTATAGAGATGATGGATTAACCCTTAGGATATAAAACCCTTTAATATGGGTACCTGAATAATTTTTTTATATGTGTCTAATTGAGAGTTCACCGAAGGCCAGCACATTTTGATGCACAATGATTCGTTTTTTTAAAACAAGGAAGTGTGAGAGGGAAAGTGGGGGAAAGAAGAAGAAAAGGAAGAAGAAATTCTGACTGAACAAATGAGGCAAACACATTTTTGAAATGAGCAAGTAAACATCAGCAAAAACGAAGAGTTCAGCAAGCATAGTGATTTAAAGGGAGATCTAAAGAGTTGTGAGTACTTCGTTAAAGGAGTGAAATAAAACCGAGTTTTGAAAGTGTAAAGCACAAACAGGCTTTCACATTAGGAAAACTAGACTATTTAGTATTGGTAGACAAAAGATTTTTAACCTACTATGGTATATATGGAACATTTCTTCTTCACAAAATCCACTAGCACTTAGGATTGGAGATAACTTGAAGGCAAGTTTCTACTCTCTTTAACCCCAAAGGTTTATACCTAGGAGCTGTCTGTTTCTGAATCTCTGGTGGCTTCCAAGTGAAAAGTAAAAGAATTATAATTAAGCCACAAAACCCTAGTGATAACAAGAAAAAGTTTTATACCACTTTGTAATTTCCTCAGTGAATCCAGAAGAATAGCAGGATAACATAAATAAAGAGCTAAGTTTTAAAAGTTCCAATTATATTAAGGTGAACTGAGGGTGATTCTAATGAGAAGTGTCTTTCATCTAAATTCACAAGTATAACAACATAATTATATATCTGTTTTGTTCATTATCTCTGCTTAATACAGATTCATTGTAAACAGATGATGATTTATTAAAGTTTAATATATCATAATGTCAGTGTAGGTAGCTAGTTAAGGAACAGAACAAATGAAATCAGATATTAAGCCTGATTCAATAGGAAGCTGAATTGGACATTAAGCCTGATTCATGCTATTATTGCAGGTTGAAACTCCAAACTTGCTCTGTCAAGACACATATGAGAACCCAACTATAGCTAGTGCTCTACTTACAACCATGATTGGTTCCGACAGACTGGTCGTAACATGATTTGGTAGTAAATTGAGTAGGCTATATGTACAGTTCTGTGAAATGATGTTATAAAAATCTTTAAGTCATACTTTATCATAATTTTCTTTCATTATTTTTATATATTATAATTTTCTTTGTTTATTTTATGCCATTTGTATCATTTCTACACCATTTTTGTTTTTTATTTTTACATTCGTCAGGTTTAAGTAAAACACTGCATTACCAGTACAACTGGATTAATATTTGCAAAGACAATTTCCTCTTGGTAGACAGCTTAGGAGGAGTTTGATAAAAAATATCCAAAACACAAAACACAAATTGCTGTACCGAGTCTGGGATGACAGTTGAAATGGTACACGCAGAGATGGTAGCGCTGCCGGAAGCTGGTCCACACTGTCATACGCCCAGCTGGACAACGTTGAGCTGCCAGATGTGGAGCAGTTGTGGATAGTGATTGTGGTGGTAAAGTCGAATGGTTGTAAGTTGCATAGGTCGTAAGTCGATCAATATTTGTACTATGAGTTGATGCTTCCTGCTCTCTCCCTTTCTCTCCTTTTTCCTCTCTTTCTCTCTTCTCTCTACAGAAATCAGTAAATAAAATCTTTTTTTAAAATGTCTGATTCACTGGGGATCTAAATCAGACTTTAAGCTAGATCCACTAGGAAGCCACAGCATTCAAAGTTTCCCAAGGGGACCACCACATTCTCTGCTGAGGGGACTAACATCTGAAGTGGACAGAAAAAATGGACTACCTGTCATTAGCTTGGATTATGATGGGAGGAATGAAAATGACAAGGGAAATTCCTTTGCTAGGCACATGTACAGTAGAAGCCAGATAACACAGCAGATCTTTGGGGCATACAGTAAAAACCAGAATGGTGACATAATGGGTTGGAGTTTAGCCTATGAAAACATTCAGATTGGATAAGAGCATGAAACTGAGAAGGTTCTGAAAAGGGATTGTTAAGGGAAGGGCCCAGAACAAGACATGGGAAACCCAAGGAGTAGGTTGTACATTTTGAAAGAAAGCCTGATCGTTTCCTGAACACCAAGAAATATCAATATATGGAAAACTATCAAGGATCTCAGAGCAGTTGCTACTGAAGCCTGCTCACCCTTCACATCCTGGAGGGTATATTATTTCTTTTCACCCTGATAAATCTTGCCACTACACTTAAACTTCTTCTACACTCTGCCCTTTGAAATTCCTTTCTCTTGACACTGCAAGGGCCCATTTTCAACAGCAACAATAATATATTTTAAAATATGCATGTGTTCAGTGAAATACAGACCTTATAAAATCCTTAAGTTAATCACCTAAGAAATATTTTAAACTTTCACTGCCTGTAGGTCCCTAAATGCACTTTGAAAAAGAACGACTGTCTGTCAGCCAATAAAATTTTGCTGCATCATATTAACTCAACCACCCTAACGACCCTATAAATTACCCCCACACAGATCCCCCCATGCAACTTCTCTGGCCCCCATCTCGCAGACCAGAAAATATCATCCGGGAAGTGCTCTACTAAATAAAGCTTTTGCTATTCCACATTTCACGGCTATGCCCCTCCTTCTTTCTCAGCGGGGAAAAAACGCTACAAATACCTGACATATCCATCCAGTCAGCACTTGTTTAGAAAGAAAGTTATCTGGTACTATAGTAAATCTTACAACAATATGGTGAATACAACAGAGCCTCAAATGTAATCAGCATAGGTTTAGTAAGATCCCAATACTTAGTTGTTTGATGAGTGAATCCACTTAAAATATCTAAGTTTGAGTTATGTTTACATCACTGTTATATTTTATTTTTGCAAGACTCATAATTTACCTAAGCCTCAGTTTCTTCTACTCTAAAATGGATTAATAGCACTTATCTTCAGAGTGGATATGAGGATTATAAAAATATGGTTGTATAAAAAGTAAAAAAAAAGATTTATAAAAGTAATTAAACACTGAAAAGTAATTTTTTCCCTCATTGTTGTTTTTTGGAGTACTGGAAATGTGGCTAACTTATTGGTCCTTATAGATAGTAACTTAACTTAATGAAGTATTGTTTCATTTTTAATTTATTGCCTTATTGTCTATTTGATATTTTATTTATTAATAGTTGGTGCCTGTTGGGCAGATAAAATATATTATGCTCACTTTGTTAAAGATGGTGCTGCCCACATGGAAGCCCATTGCCCAGGTGATATTAATGTGTGTTGGGGGTGGGCTGTGGGCAGGCAAGATGCTTGTAGCCTGGCGCTTGGTTTTAGGACTAAGCCTTTCCCAACCTTTTTGATGTGGGGTGGTGCAATCCCATCATGTCTCAGATAAGTGACTTTGTATTAGAGACTTCCTTATTTTGTATATTGGATTAAAGGTTTGGATTTCTACACTATAAAATGGGGGAGAACGGGAGCTTGTTCTCTCGGTTCCTGAAATTAGCATTAGAGAGCAGAGCAGAGAAAGGCCATGTGGAGGAGACCAGGAGAAGCAGCCAAGATGGTGAAGTCTGAGGGAGAAGCCAGTTTGTGCAGAGTTTGTGCAGGGAGAAGAAAGGAGATGGGAAACAGAGGTGAATAAGTCTGGTGAGCTAGAAACCTTTGATTCTAGGAAACTCGGATAAGTCAGTAGCTTTGTGAGCACTGAATGAGTGGGTTTTGGAGCCCAGTGTGTGTTTTACTTGCCCGGGTGCAAGCTAGGATTAAAGATGATGGCCCACCAGTTTTTGGCTCCATTGTTTCTTTACCAACTGTCCAAATCCAATGCAAACCTGCATGGGCCAGGCGGCTGTGATGGTGGCCTTGTATACTGGCCATACAGTGCCTATTGTGTCTGAATCTGTAGAGTTAAGAATATAAAAAAAGATAAAATGAAAATTTGAAATATTCTATATCAGTATCACTTCATCACATATATTACTTTATTTGCCAATAAAGATCACAAGTACAATATAATGACTGTAATTTTAGATATTTATTTCCTAATTCTGCCACAAAGGACTCATCACAGTATGTATAATATTGTAGTTAGAAAACCATTAAAGCAGCAGGTCCAGGTAAAGGAATGTGAAATAAATGCAAGATTATTTTCATATTTTAAATATTGTCCAATTTCTACATTATACTTTCTCAGACAATGTAACTCAGAGTCCAATCTGGTTAATTTCATTTTTGTATTTAAGAATACATGTTTACACTGACTTTGGAAGAATTTAAATGTTTAACTTATCACCCTATGTTACTTATCGTCATGCACTCTTCTTAGTATCCTGATTTGGATTTTATGCACATTTGAGTAACTGGTTTTCTTCTTTTCTTGATGTGGCTGAGTTTGTCTTGACACTATGCCTCTTCCGTTAATTTAACTGGCTAATGTTTCTGCTTTGTTTTTGTTAATCACCTCTGTAGCCTGTTACCTGCTTTCAAACTGAGGTGCAAACAGCCTGATTGTGAGCATTTCCTCATTTGCTATTCCATTTGAATAATTTCAGAATTAGCTTAAAAATATTTGGGAGCAGTTTACTTATTAAATTATTACATTTTCTGCAAACTGTACTTCCTTGTTGTATGTGAATTTGGGTCTGTTTTGATCTTACCATCATCCCAGATTCTGTAAGAGAACTGTATCTGACTACTTATAATAACTCTCCAGCTTATTTTCAATGTTCAAAACAAACTACTTATTCGTATTTTTTCTCAAATTCACATTTCTTGTTTGAGATCTTCCTAATTCTCTGAAATCCTTGTATATAATTTTAATAATTTAGAATTATTCTATGATAATTCCAAATTGAATTTTATTGCCTCAAATTTGCTTACATCTTTTGACTAATTCATGTAAGAAATCAAAAATCTATTCAAGAATTTCAAAGCATAACCTTTTAAAAGTAGCCAGTTAATTAGAATCATGGCCCATTCAATACCCAGATCACTCAGTTTTGAAGGCTCAGACTTTTACAAGGTTATCATTTTTATCCTTATTTAATCCACGATATATAAAATGCTGTTTATTAAAGATAGATTTTAAAAAATGTTACGCATACTGACAAACAAAGGTGTTTTGCAAATAAATTCTAAACTATTGGAATTTCAAATACACATTTTACCAGTTTTAGTAATAAGTGTTCAATATACATCATAGCAACATTAAAAACGTACATTTTGCAAATATTATTTTAAAATACAATATTTTTTCTAGTTTTATTTAGAGTTACAACAAAAAAAGCAAAGTAAAGAGAAAAAATAGAATGTATGTCTGGTGTATTTAATATATATACTATTAATGATGTCATTTCAGCCCAATTTTGGTGTAGAATTGATGAAACTTTGTTCAATACCCCTAAGTAAAATAGATGCTGTAAGGCCAGGGGCCACCGCCATCATGGCCATTCACATGTAGGTTCCCATTAGATTTGGACAGACAGTAGAGACACAGCAGAGCCAAAAACTGGTGGGCCATTCCTTTATTCTAGCCTCACAACTGGCAGGCAAGTAAAAACACACTGAGGGCACCAAAACCAACTCACACATTCTCTGGTTTCACAACCAGGAGAATCTTTTCTGGTTTTTCCTAGAATCAAAGCCCCCCCCCTCCCCACCAGCTCAGTCACCTCTGGTTCCCCATCTGGCAACATGGTTTCTTACTCTGCAAAACTGGCTTCTCTCTCCTTCCCCTCCATCTTGGCTTCTTTCTCTCCACCTATGGAGATGGTTGGGCTGTAATCAGCCATGGTCAATAGCTGTTCACTGGGTGCACTGGCTCTGACGCATCTTTGGAAGTGCAAATAAAGGTCAGATAAAGGTCAGCTAGTACCTGTGTTTTACCAAGGACCACCTGGAATGAGCTATGGAACAATCTTTAGATAGCTGTTACTTGCACTGGGCTTGGAGGTGTCCAGGAGAGGCCAAGCTGTGAAAATTGAGGCTGGCTGCCACTAGTGTCAGCACCACTTAGCAAGAGGTGTGGAATATACAGAGGCCAGGCTATACTTGTTTGGGAGAATTTAGGACAGTCTGACGCATGAGTCAAGACAGAATTTTTGTCTGGAAAAACAACTAGAAATGGCTTGGTGGGACCTACAAGTTGGGTGGGATGTTGTCTCAGGATCACAAGGATAAGGAGGAGAATGTTGTAACTATGTAAGTTTTTAACTACTTATTTGATTTAGGAGCGAGAAAACTGTGAGCAAGAACAATTTTGTTAGAGTAGTTGCAATAAAAGCCTTGGTAGCCCTTATAATAATTTTGTATATACATGTATCCAATACTTAATATTTTGAATATTACTGGAAATGCAAAATTGAGTGTACTAAAGATAAAATAAATGCAAAATAAGTAGATTATTAATAGTAAATATAAGTGATTTTGTTGCAAAGATTTGCTAGTATTGTGGTTTGATATGTAAAAAGCACATGGTAAACCAAAATTTATATTCATATTCATTGTAATTCCTTCATCAATGTGTGTAGTGTATTCATAGTTTCTTTAACAATTACTTTATAAAAATAGCTTCATAAAAACCTGATACTTTACTTTTGAGTCTCAGCAATTAAATATGAGTATTCTGACCCAGGTCAGATAGCTCAGTTGCTGTAGCTTAGTCTTGATACACCAAGGTTGTGGGTGCAATCCCCTGTCAGGGAAAAACAAAAATCAATCAATTAATACATAAATAGGTGGAAAAACAAAGTGATGTTTCTCTCTCTATCTTCCTCTCTCTCTAAAATCAATCCATAAAAAAATTAAATGAATATTTTCTAAATTTAGTGTCTAAATTACTTTTACATATGTTATCCAAATAAGCCCACAAAAGTTTTTAATTTTACTATTATAGAAATATTTGTACAGAAATGATTGTCATCTACAGACTAAATATACAGCTGTAGTTAGACTAACATTAAATTAATGATTAGAATATGAAAACCAAGGATGTTGCTAGAGTCTTGGCAAAATGACATCTCCATATAGCTACATATATATTATTTTAATACAACTTTAACAGCTTATTTATATTCTTTATGATATGTTATATTAAATACATATTCAAATAAAAAACAAAGAGCTTTAAAATAAAGGATTTATGTCCAAAATCAACATACAATATCTTACTTGCTGTCATTCTCCAACCCTTTGTATTTCCAAAGTGAAACTGTTGAATATAATACTTTAAAATATGAGTACTCCTGAAAACACAAATGCACCAAAAACTAAAAAAATAAGAGCAACCAAGTAAACAAAAACCCAAAATGTGTCATGAAGAGCATATATTGTCTTAAAACAATAATATCAAGAAAATAGTTCTCAGTTACATGTTGTCTAATAACAAAAACACAGTGTCAAGCAGTGAGCATACCGGAGTGGAAATAAAACCCTACATCTATAATTATGGTTTTGCCACTTATTTTTATGTAAATTAGTTTGAGGCTTTGGTAGGACCATATCCAATTTTAATATTCAAGCAGATAAAAGATCTTGAGTGAGATAATGGAACTGTAAACCATATTAAAAAAAAGACTATCAATTCTAATATTTCTTTTTACCTTAATGAGAAAAAATTTTCCAGAAAATTAGATAACATTCTTCAGTGACTGCTCAAAAAAATTCACATTTTAATCCCATTATAATTTTCTTATCTCTTGGCACATTCTCTCAAATTATTAGTAAATGGGATAGAGCCATATAAGCAGTAATGAATTCTCTCATTACTGTTAAAGTTAAAAAAAATTGTCTGTAGGAATATACTTTAAAAAAAATCAAATTGAGGCAGTAAATTAATAACTATTGTCTGCCTGACAAGAGAAGAAATTGGTTTTATAAGATTTAAAAAACCCAATAAATTAATAAATATTTAGTATTTATTCTGTGATAGACATAGTGCTGGGTATCTATATGGTCTGGTAAATTCTTAATGTTCTATGAATTAAGCACTATTTTTATTCTCATTTTATGAAAGTTTAAAGAAGTTATTTAAATTTCCTGTTATCAAAGCTAATATATTATAGGAACTATGCCATCCGACTAGATTTTCAATAAGATACATGTATTAATAAGGCTAAGAATTTGCATGTATTATTATAATTGATGAGATATTTTAAATTTTTTTAACAAATTGGGACTAAGAAAAAAGAATATTTTAATAAATATGTACATTTGCTTCACATATAAATGCCCACTTAGGATCAAACTTAATATAAAAATGGGATATTTTTTACTTTATTATATATACATACTTAATATGAATTATTAATGATCAAATTCTGAGCATAGTGGGAATACAAGGAAGATACCTCAACATAATAAAGGCCATCTATGACAAACCCACTGCCAACATCATACTCAATGGGCAAAAATTAAAAGCAATACCCTTGAGATCAGAAACAAGGCAGGGGTGCCCCTTTCAGCACTCTTATTCAACATAGTTCTGGAAGTCCTAGCCATAGCAATCAGACAACAAGAAGAAATAAAAGGCAGCCAAATTGAAAAAGAAGAAGTAAAACTATCATTATGATGACATGATACGGTACATCAGGGGTAGTCAACCTTTTTATACCTACTGCCCACCGGTTCCACAGTAATGGTGATTTATAAAGTAGGGAAGTAACGTTACTTTATAAAATTTATAAAGCAGAGTTACAGCCAGTTAAAGCATATAATAATAATTACTTACCAAGTACTTTATGTAGGATTTTCGCTAAGTTTGGCAGAATAAATCTTTACAAAACAACTTACTATAGTTAGATCTATCTTTTTATTTATACTTTGGTTGCTCTGCTACTGCCCACCATGAAAGCTGGAAAGCTGGAACACCCACGAGTGGGCGGTAGGGACCAGGTTGACTACCACTGCTGTACATAAAAACCCCAAAACTCTCAGTCAAAAAACTACTAGACCTGATAAATGAATTCAGCAAGGTGGCAGGATATAAAATTAATATTCAGAAATCAGTAGCATTTTTCTATACCAACAATAAGCTCTCTGAAAGAGAAATTAAGGAAACAATTGCCTTCATTATTGCAACAACAAAAAAAGTACGTAGGAGTAAATTTAACCAAGGAAGTAAAAGACTTGTACTCAGAAAATTATAAAACATTGACAAAAGAAATTAAAGAATATACAAACAATTGGAAGCATTTACTGTGTTCATGGATAGGCAAAATTAAACACAATTAAAATGTGTATATTACCCAAAGTAATCTATAAATTTAATGCAATACCAATGTCGTACTTCAGAGATATAGAACAAATACTCCAAAAATTTATATGGAACCAAAAAGAACACAAATAGCCTCAGCAATCTTGAAAAAGAAGCATAAAGTGGGAGATATTACACTTCCTGATATCAAGTTATACTACAAGGCCATTATAATCAAAACAGCTTCGTACTGGCATAAGAACAGGCATACAGATCAATGGAACAGAACAGAGAACCCAGAAATAAACCCACGCCTTTATGGTCAATTGATATTTGACAACGGAGGTAAGAGCATACAATGGAATAAAGACAATCTCTAATAAATGGTGTTGGAAAAATTTGAAAGGTCCATGTAAAAAAATGAAACTAGACCACCAACTTACACCATTCACAAAAATAAACTCAAAATGGATAAAAGACTTAAATGTAAGTCATGAAACCATAAACATCTTGGAATAAAACAGGCAGTAAACTCTCTAATATCTCTTGCAGCAATATTTTTGCTGATTTATTTCCATGGGCAAGTGAAATAAAGGACAGGATAAACAAATGGGACTATATCAAACTAAAAATCTTTTACACAGCAAAAGACACCATCCAAGTAAAAGATGGGCAAAAGAACTGAGTAGACACCTCTCCAAAGAGGACATACAGATGGCCAATGGGCATATGAAAAAATGTTCATCATCACTAATCATTAGAGAAATGCAAATTAAAACCACAATGAGATACCACTTTACACCTGTCAGAATGGCGCTCATTAACAAAACAACACACAGTAAGCCCTGGCCAGTGTGTGGAGAAAAGGGAACCCTCCTGCACTGCTGGTGAGAATACAGACTGGTGCAGCCACTGTGGAGAACGTTATGGGGTTTCCTCAAAATTAAAAATGAAACTGCCTTTTGACCCAGCTATCCCACTTTTAGAAATATATCCTAAGAATACCAAATCACTGATTCAAAAGAAGATATGCATCCCCATGTTTATTGCAGCATTGTTTACAATAGTCAAGATCTGGAAACAGCCCAAGTGTCCACCAGTGTAAGAGTGGATTAAAAAGTGGTGGTACATATACACAATAAAATACTATTAATACATGGCCGTGAAAAAGGACATCTTACCTTTTGTGACAGCATGGATGAACCTGGAGATTATTATGCTAAGTGAAATAAGCCAGGCAGAGAAAGACAAATATCATATGACCTCACATGTATGTGGAATCCAGTGAACAAAGTGAACTGAGCAACAGAACAGATGCAGAGATGGGGTCACAGGGAGCAGAGGGACAGCAGTCAGAGGGAAGGGGAATGAGGGGATGGGATCAGAGGAGGTAAAGGGATTAGTGAAACTATATATACATAACAGGGGTATAGATAAAAGGACAGCAAATCTTTGAGGTAAGGGGGAGGAAGCTAAGGGGGGGGAGAGGGTATAAAAAGAGACACAGGGGTGGGGGGTGAGGGAGTTATATTTAGTGGGAGACTTGAATCAATGTAAACACAATAAATTAAAAATTAATAAAAAGGAAATATTAATATCTAGCTTTAAAATGTTTTCTGTAACTTTATAATTATATATTAATGTAATATTATATGTACTTATAATCAAGAACAAAATTATTTTAAACAAAACAGTGATATTTCAAAACTTATTATGATAAAAATAAGCTATGACTACATGCAAAACCTTGTGACCTGAAGTTCCCACAAATTTAAAACGATTAAATAAATTCAGAACTCAATGCTTGAGTTAAATTAGGATAGACTATTAATAGGGTTCATTGTTTCCCTTTAGCTTTCTTTTCTTTTATTGTGGATCACACATTATTAAGTATTCTTTTATCTTTTGCTATTTTTGTGGTTAGTCTACAGATAACAGGATACATTCTGACTATCAAAGTTTAACATTACCTGATACTTTTATATTTTTATACAAATGAAAGAAATTAAACTATATTAATTTTATTCATCCTTCCTCACTTATGCTCCTTTCACCTACATTTTAATTCTATTATATTGTTACTTTACACAGTTGATTTATTCTTTTAAATGTTTTCCTTCCTCTCACTATCTCCACATTCCCATATTATATGAACCTTGTGTCTGAAAAACCACCTTAACAGCTTTAAACACAGACCATCTAGACACAAATATTATAGGTGAATCTTCAATGTCATTGGACCATTTGTGGTTGGAACTGACTCTTAGACTGGGTGACTTTAAAGACAGACTTCCATGTCCATGTACGAGTCACTGTGCAGGAGCTGCCCCCCAAAGGGCAGCATCTGGGGCTTGCTGCATTTCCCCTTTAGGCATGCCACCTATTGTGGCTAGCTGGAATATCTGAAGCCCGCTACCGGCTGTGTTGTTTCTGTGTTCACTTCTGTGGGGTTCCCAAGAGGTCTATGAATGACGCTGTGTGTAACTAGCCTTGAGCTACCCATCTGAAGGTACTACACTATTCAATGTTTGTGACTGTATCACTGAGCCTGCGAGTGCATGGGAGAGGCCAAGCTGCGTGCAACATTTGGTTTACCAAGCTCTGAGTTGGGAACATATTAATAAATGGTCCAAGGCTTGCTGAAATTGGCATCTGTCTAATGAAATCTAAGGTAATACACATTTTTATTTATTTACTAAAGTTTTGAAAAAGAGAATATAATTATTAAGAATTTAAACAAAGAATTTGCACCTAAAATAATTGTGAAAATATAAAACTGTGTGAGACATTAAGCTAAGCATGTTCAGTAGAGTTATAGTTGTTATTTTTATAGCTTAAAAATAATGACATGTACCAATTAAAATATTTCATCTTGTATTTTGCATCATTTGTTCAGAATTCTTTTGAAACAATCCACTGAAACATTTTTTGACTACTTATTGTGTATTCTTTCTAATAAGTTATAAAATAAAATAATTTCTATATATTAATATAATTTAATAGTTTTAAAAGCAGAGATGGCAATTCAAAACTAGTAACTGCAAAAGATAATATTTAGAGAACTAAAGAACTTTCTTATTCATACTCTTTATAAGAATTAACGTAATTCTATAATACAATGTAGTCATTTGATTCAACCTCTTTTCTCTAGATGTTCAAGTGTTTTCTATATTCTAAGCAAAAATATTTAAGCCCTATCCATAATCTATCCAATCATGATTTCAGACGTGATAATCTCCAACCAAAATGAAACTTCAACCTCATGAGACACTCTACTGGAATTACTTAGGTAAACAGCTCTTCAATTCCTGACCCACAGAAACTGAAGTAATACATCTTTGTTCTTTTAAACTGCTAAATTTGGATACTTTTTGGGGAGCATTAAATAACAAATATACTTACTCTAAACTGATGTTTTTTAACCATTGGTTCACAGACTGGTGCCAGTGCACCAAAAATTTCATGCAAGTCTGCAAAAGAGTGAATAACCTTGTAGGAAGATTGGGGACCCAGTGATCTTAGTCAAATTTGATTATACTCACGGTGATATCTGCTTTAGCAGTCCCCAAAATAATAATCCTAATTTCAGCAGTCCCTAAGTATAAATGGTTGAAAAACACTTCTCTAAACTATATATTTCTCTCATACTATGGTATTTTTCAGGCACGTGTGGTTACTGAAACTAATTCTAATATATTATAAAACTCCAATTATATAACATATTAAAAGTTTTGCTTTTATTCTAACAAGGATTAAACTTTGGTTTAAGGAAATTGGAATTTTTTTCTTCTTTGATCTTCTGGACACTAACTCCTCTGACTACACATATTTTTGATTGTGAAGTTATGAAGATGTGGTTTCCGTCTTGCTAGTGGTCCTACTGATGATGCTTTTCTAATCTACATTGAGTGGCTGCAGATATTGTGTGTGTGTGTGTGTGTGTGTGTGTGTGTGTGTGTGTGACAGAGACAGAGAGGGACAGAGAGAGGGAAGCTAGGGACTGCCAGACAGGAAGGGAGAGAGATGAGAAGCATCAATTCCTCACTACGGCACCTTAGTTTTTCATTGATTGCTTTATCATATGTGCCTTGATGGGAGGAGGGTACGCAAACTGAGTGACCCCTTGCTCAAGCCAGCGACCTTGGGTTCAAGCTGGTGAGGCTTACTCAAACCAGATGTGCCTATGCTCAAGCTGGTAATGTCAGGGTTTTGAACCTGGACCCTCTGCATCCCAATCTGATGCTCTATATCCACTACACCACGTGGTGAGATGGGTGGGGGCAGATATTTTTGAGTGATAAATATTCCAGTGTTCTTCTTATGGGCTTCATGTTAGGTATCTTCAAAGATACCTAATTATCCAGTTTTCTGATATAGAAGATTTGGCTTTGACCCAGCCTCTTCTACTTCTCCAGTTTTCCAACCTTAGCTTCCACCACAAATGGTTCTTATTTTTTGCCTCTTTTTGCTACTAACTTTCACTTGTTGAGAAGATACTTTGTGTTAGGTATTAAAGTACTACTCAAGTGCTTTTCAGTGTTCATTTGATCCAGAAAATCATATACTCTCTTTCTCACAATATGTGATGAGTGGTGGTAAATCCAGAATTAACTCTTTTTTCCGATTCTTCTCTGTGATTTTGTTTTTCCATGCTATGAAATGAAGAAAATTTGGTACCCATATTGATATAACATGAAGAAGGAAATGCCTGCTTATGGTTCTTATGGGTAAACTTAATTTTCCCAAATAATTTTCTTGAAGGATGCTGACTATGTTTACAAAAGGCAACAACAAAGCACAATCCTTTCCAATATAAAGGGGGAGAGAGTAAACGTACAGCAAACATAGTGCCCCTAAAATGTCCATGAAAATCCCTCTTCTCTATTCCCATCCAGAAATGAATGGGGGATAGTGGTTTTGTTATTAAGACTCTTTTAGCTCTATTCTCAAAGCCCTTACTAAAAAGTATCTTGGTAAACTGATGATAAGAAGAACTTGAAGTATGCTTGGAATCCTTTTTTTTTTCATTTTTGACTTTCATTGCAATTTATTTGGTATGTGTTTAGTGGCAAAGTCAAGACTAAATTAGCATTTCCTTTTTTATTTCTTTTCTTTGTTATTTTCACTAATTTTGTGGATTTGAATAAGTCAGTTCCTTTCTATGACTCAGTTTCCTCAACAGAGAAATAATTGTTGGACTAGATGAATACCAGCTGTACATAGCTATTGTAATAACACTGTTCTGACCTTCCATATAAATTTATTTTTCTCAGTATAATCCTAAGGGTAGAATCACTGAGTAATATATCATAATATTCTGTTTATCTTTAAAAAAATTTTTTGGAAATGTTTTTAGTGACTGAAACTTGTTACATTTTCACCAGCAATGTAGGGGTTTTCCAATTTTCTCATGACCTTATCAACACTTATTGTTTTCCTTTCTTTCTTTTTTTAATTGTCCCATCTTATTGGGTGTGCGGTGGTATCACACTACAGTTTTGATTTACATTTACTTAATAACTAATATTACTGAGCATCTGTTCATGGACTCACTGTTTGACATTTGTATGTCTTATTAGTAGAAGTGTCTTTTTAATTTCTTTGTTAATTTTTAATAGGGTCGTTTAGCCTTATTATTGTTGAATTATAAAATTTCATTGTATATTCTTATCAGATACATAATTTGCACTATTTTGTCCCATTTTATCTACTGTCTTTCTTCTTTCTTGATAATGTCCTTGATGTACAAGAGTCTTCCATTTTTATGAAGCCCAATTTTTCTTTTTTTCTTTTTTCCCTATATTTTTGATGTTTTATGGAATTCATTGCCAAATGCAAAGTCATAAAAATTTATCCCTGTGCCTTCCTTAAGAATTTTAGGACTTCGGTATAATTTTGAATGCCAGTGGTATTATAGCATTCTTATTTCTAACATCTGCTGATAATTTTTCAGTTTTTTGGCATTAAATATGTTGTTAGCTTTCAGTTTTTCATAAATACCCTTTACTATGTTAGAGAGGTTACTTCTATACCTAGGTTTCTGTTTTTATCATGAACTGGTGTTGGGTTTTGTCAAATGTTTTTTTTTTTTTTCTGTATCAATTGAGATAATTACATATTTTTCTTTTTCCTATCATTATAATAATATACTATAGTTATTGATTGATTAATTTTAAACTATTCTTGAATTTTTGGAATAAATCAAACCTGTGCATAGTTTATAATGCTTTTAATATGCTGTTGAATTGGGTTTGCTATTACTTTGTTCAGAAGTTTTGCAACTATATTTATATTAGTCTGTTTTTTCCTATTACTCTGGTGTTTTTTTCTGGCCTTAATAAGGAATATTGCCACATAGAATGAGTTAAGACATGTTCCCTTCTGCTTGCTTGGAACATAAAATATTTTATGCGCCATCATTCCCTAACCAACTTCAACTACTTTTGGACTGTAATATGACTAAAAAATAAAATTTCACCACACTGAAAATATTTATTTTGGTGTCTCTTTGCTAAAGTATATTAGGCTGTGCTTTTAATTATGTAAGAACCATAAGATTTATCAGTATATAATTGTGATTCACAACATCCCAGAATAAAGTCAAATAAGGACAATTTGAAACAAGAAAACAAAGGTATCAAAGCAGGATCCTTAGATCTATTATTATTTAGAATTTGATAATAAAAAAAGAATAAACATAATATCCTGAAAAATTAAAGAAAAAAGTGATGAGAGATCAAGAAATATAATAACAGAGAAGTATAAGATAAATTTATCTAGATAACTGGTTCTCAAATGAAGGCCACAGTCGCCAGGGAGCATTTGAATATATATGGAAGTGTTTGTTTCTTTGTTGTTGTTTTTATTGTCCTAATAACTAAAGGTAAAAGTGACAAAAATATTAACCTTGTGTATTAAATGTCATTTTATCTACCTTCTATTCAGAAATAGAGTTATCGGCCCTGGCCAGTTGGCTCAGTGGTAGAGCGTCCGCCTGGCATGCAGGAGTTCTGGGTTCGATTCCCGGCCAGGGCACACAGGAGAAGTGCCCATCTGCTTCTCCACCCTTCCCCCTCTCTTTCCTCTCTGTCTCTCTCTTCCCCTCCCACAACCAAGGTTCCATTGAAGCAAAGTTTGCGGGGGCACTGAAGATGGCTCTGTGGCCTCTGCCTCAGGTGCTAGAATGACTCTGGTTGCAACAGAGCAATGCCCCAGATGGGCAGAGCATCGCCCCCTGGTGGGCATGCCGGGTGTATCCCGGTCGGGCGCATGCAGGAGTCTGTCTGACTGCCTCCCCGTTTCCAACTTCAGAAAAATACAAAAAAAAAAAGAAAAGAAAAAAAAGAAATAGAGTTATCACTTGACTTTTCTAATTAATGAAGTTAAAAAATAATCATATGATAATTTTTATATAAAAAGATTACTATTGGTGACTGGATCAATTTATATAAAAACATTATTTTATATCAATGATTACCTGTTTTTTCTCACAGATGTAAGTTAGATCTAAAATCTGTAACAAATTTTCTATCAATTTGGTGACATGGACTCATTAATTCTGTACCTTTTTGCTAGTGAACATTTAATAAAAAATAATTTACTGGGAAAGTATATATAATTAATGTAATTTGAAAGTATTTCTTTTTTTTTTTTTTTTTTTTTTCCTGAAGCTGGAAACAGGGAGAGACAGTCAGAGAGACTCCCGCATGCACCTGACCGGGATCCACCCGGCCCGCTCACCAGGGGCGAAGCTCTGCCCACCAGGGGGTGTCCCTCTGCCACGACCAGAGCCACTCTAGCACCTGGGGCAGAGGCCAAGGAGCCATCCCCAGCCCCGGGCCATCTTTGCTCCAATGGAGCCTTGGCTGCGGGAGGGGAAGAGAGAGACAGAGAGGAAGGAGGGGACGGGGTGGAGAAGCAAATGGGCGCTTCTCCTATGTGCCCTGGCCAGGAATCGAACCCAGGTCCCCCACACGCCAGGCCGACGCTCTACCGCTGAGCCAACCGGCCAGGGCGAAAGTATTTCTTAAATTTAAAAAAATCCCCCATGAGATATTTGTTTCCATCCTAGCATGAAATAAACATTTAATATTCTGTGCCTTAAAAATATCATCATCATCATCATGTTAACCAGCATCATGTGTAATACATAAATTTAATCTGTAATTATAATGATGAAAAGGTTTAGAAACTAAGCAGGAAATTATGTTTAGCAATGGGTTTGGTTACAATAATGTTAATCACACTATGTAAAAGTTGTGAAAAACTCATGTTCAATATGAACACCTGTAATACATTATGAAATTCTATGTAATCATCCTAGGTAAATAAAAGAGCAGAGATATTTAAAAAGTGCCGTTGCCATAAATTGTGGTCATTTTCTTTGAAACATGGTTTTTTACTAGTGGTCATGTCATAGACCCCTAAAGAAGTAAAGTCTATTTTCACCTTTTGGTGAAATCCATATTTGTTTATTTTCCTACTCACTATAATATATATTTAAATGTAACTTAAAAATTATTATTCATTGTGCTTTGGTAGTTATCTGCAGACATGCACAGAGCACAAAAATATTTAATTACTTGGTATACAAGTGCCCACCTGAGGTTAAATAAGATCATTTCTGCTTTTTGGTTTCAGTTTTCATAAACAGGTGGCCAAAAACTGGAAATGGTATGCAGCAGTGCAGTTTAGTTTGAGAAGCTTTGGCTTCTCAGAAACACATGGGTTTGAAAACCAATTCTGGAATCTGTTAGATGATCTCAAGTAAGGCACTTACTTTGAATCTTGTTTCTTTATTTAAGGAAATGAAGAAAATAGATTCTACAATAATGAGTTGTTTTATTAATTTAGAATATTATTTATGTGAAATATACATATAGCCATGTAGGTATACATTTTCCAGGAATAATAATTCAATATTCATTAATTTAGTGTTCAGGGTGATTTTATAGAACATAACTACTAAACATAGCAAGAATCAACTGTCTTTTTTTAATACATACTGAGTAAATAAATGATGGCTGTATAATGGATTGGTATCCAGTGCAAAAGGATTTTGAAACTCAATATAACTTGAAAAAGCATTTAATACTACCCAGGATGGAGAAATACATACCTTAGTAATATTTTTTGGTACCACTGACCAGTCTGCTTACTCAGCGATTTTTCACAAAAGAGAAGTGTCAGATCTGACTGATGAAACCGATGAGAATAAAGTATCAACTTGTTCACATTTCTATGCATTTGTTTGTTTTTGTTGTTGATGTTTATTTTAAGAAAAAAGATACTTTTTATTAATTTCTCTTTTTTAACATCACTTAGTTCTCTTTCCTGCCGATTACTAATGTCACTTATTGATAATGGTGGAAATAAAGTATTTTACTGTTCATTTTCTTTCATCATATAACAAAGTGATTTGAACAAGATTCTCTCCTTTGTTAAAGACCTTTCAGCTTCTAAACTTCTCAGAAACACATGTCTGGGAAATCAATGTAATTATGATTCCCATCCTAGGTTTGGTAAGAACATAGGAAACCTATACCATTTATTCCAATCTAAAAATCAATAGGCATGAAGATGTGAAATATTAGCCCCCCAAAAAACACTACACCTCCATTAACTTTGACTGGAAAATGTTTCCTAGGCTATAAAATGCAATTAACTGAGATAACTAGATAACTGCCAAATTGAGTTAGATCATATGCACCAAAATAATGTACCCCGTTTTTAAATCAGAGAAGTTGTTTTTCAATGGCCCATTGGCTGTTTTTTTTTTTTTTTATTTACTATCCCTCCTCTCTTTGTTGACATAGTTCCAAATTTGTTTGAAAGTTCATGATAATTGGCTATGTGTTCACTGAATAAGAACTTCTTTAGCTTCAAGGGTACAAAATAATTTGTTTAGGAGAATAGAGATTACCTTATTCCCTTGATACCTTTTGTTTGTTCCAGCAAAAGTGACCAAATTCTGGTTGATGAGAACTGAAAAAAAATATTCTTATGCAAAGGTTCTGGAAAATTACTTATTTCCCTCCTAATGAAAGATCATCCTTTCATTTTTGAATATTTTCATATTTTCACTGTTTATGCTGAGACTAGACATGCTATAATACTAAAATACATCTATGAACATGTTGAAGGTTGCAGAGAAAAACTGATGAAAAGTCAACTGCAAAGATGTTGATGGGCCTCTAAATTACACACCTGGAACTGACCTTATTTCTTACAACTTGTTATTGAGATAATGAACATTTTTTTGGCTAAGATTCTTAGTTGGTTTTCAAAAATTTTTAATTTTTAAAATTGTAACTGATATGCTCTGTGACTGAATGAGTCCACTGATGTGATGTTGTTTAAGTTTCTGCATCTGAATAATTGACATAATCATTATTATCTAAAAAACATTCGATCTGTATCCAGGCATGCATAGCTAATGCTGAGAAATAAAATGGGAAATAATTATAAATGAGCAATGTGTTACTGAATCAGCATACAAATAATACAGACAAATATACAAAAAGTGAAGAAATAGAACACTTAAATGCCATCTTTAAAACTTCATATTATATAGATTATCTATATAATATAGACTACAGGATAACGATTCATAAGTTAATGTCTTGAAAAATTATTGAAATTTATAAAGTAGAATTGAAGAAACAATACTTTGAACTCTTTTATATGAAATGAATTTCATTGGCAAAAATTATGTGAATTAGTGAAGAAAAATGGGTACTATGAAATGAATACTTGTAGCTATGGAGCAATGATATTTTCAAAATCAAATTCAAAATGTGTTATTTTATTTATCTATTTAAAATATGTGTGTTGTATCCTAAATATCTAATTCATTTTCTTTTGAGGAGCATAAAAAATAAATCAAAGGGCCCTGGCCAATTGGCTCAGTGGTAGAGCATTGGCTACAGGTGTAGATGTCTTGGATTTGATTCCCAGTCAGGGCACACAGGAGAGTGCCCATCAGCTTCTCCATCAGTCCTGTTTCCCTCTCTCTCTCTCTCTCTCTCTCTCTCTCTCTGTCTCTCTCTCTCTCCTTTACCCTCTCCCACAGTCATGGCTCAATTGGAACAAGTTGGCCTGGGCCTGAGGATGGCTTCATGATCTCTGCCTCAGGGGCTATAAAAAAAACCAGTTTGGGTTACTGAGCAACAGATCAACTGGCCCCAGATGGGCAGAGCTTCACCCCCTAGGGGGCTTGTTGGGTGGATCAAATTGGGGGCGCATGCAGGAGTCTGTATCTGCCTCCACACCTCCCACTAAAAAAAAAAAAAAAAGTAAATCAACTTTTCTTTTACTTTTTATTTTACTTATATAAGTTATATAAAGATAATTAATATTTATAACCCAGATCACAAACTTCCTGTGTAAGATAAAATTGATATTAAAAACACTTGACCATTATATAATTCATTCTATGGTGATATTTCTTAATTAGTTAATGGCCTTATTTAACCTCCAATCTTAATCTTCATGTCTTTTGAATCTGATTCATAAATATTTTATCAACTCCATTAACATTTAAACCTTTTTTTGCAATTACAGCTTTTAATGATCAACTTTCCTCTTTTTAAGGAGGAGGTTTTTGTAATATTTTCTTGCTTAAGAAAGAGATAGGTTGCTAGTTAGTATTCTTTTTCAAAGTTAATTAGAAAATTAAATTGGTAGAACTTTGATCTTTATATTTTTGTAGTTCTGTCACATTATTTGTTAGAGCCAAAAAGGATAAAAACCTGCCCAAACATCCAAAAAAATTCCACATATATTACACATAGACAGACACACACACACACACACACACACACATGCTATTTGCACCATTCTCTCACAAATATTTTTAGACAACCCTCCACCCTGGCTATGTTTCCAATTTCATTATTTCAATTGATTATAGCACTACTTCATAGAGGATTAATACATTACTTTTATGATGCATAACAGGTTTATTTCAGGCACTTTGAAAATCCAATTCTTTCAGTATGAAACCAAAAGAATAGGAAACAAAGAAAAAAATAGTTAAGTTGGGACTACATCAAAGCTTCTGCACAATAAATAAAGCAATTAATTCAGTGAAAAAGCAATCAATAGAATCAGAAAAATATATTTCAAAATCATGTGTATAAGAAGCTGAAATCCAAAATATACAAATACCTGCCATTCAATTAAAAAGAAACAATCCCATTTACAAAGCAATGGAGCTGAATACACATTTTTCCAAAGAGGACATACAAATGCCCAACAGATATAGAAAAAGATGCTCAACATCATTAATCATCAAGATAATGAAAATCAAATCAAAACCACAATGAGGTATCACCTCACCTCTTTTAGGATGGCTATTATATATATAAAAAAAAAGACACACAAAGAGATTAAGTACTGGAGAGGATGTTAAAAATTAGAATATTATACACTGTTGAAAATGTAAACTGGTACAGCCACTATGGAAGTTCCTCAAAAAAAAATTTAAAAAGATCAATTGAAGATGTGGCATAGGTAAATGAGGTGCTTGAATCCTCTCACACCCACATCAGAATTACAACTAAACTTCAGAAAAATCACCATTTAGAACTACTTGAAATCTAGCTGAACAGAAGTCTAACAATTAAGGATATAACAAAGATGTGGCATCAAGACTAGTAGGAGGGGCGGAGAGCCTGAACAGGTTGGTCCCGCACTCACATGGGGCTGATAAAAATCAGGAATGATATCTCAGTTGTGAAGGTCACCACTGAAGAACAAGCGGTTCCTGCCCCACACCAGGTCCCTAACCCAGGGTTTCAGTACCAGTAAAGATGACATTTCCATGACTCTGAAACAACCAAGGATTGTGGCTGAGTGAGATAGAAGGCTGCAGAAGTCCCAGGCATTCATCTCAAAGAATCCACACTGACTTACTTGGATTCACGTCCTCTAAGCTCCAGTTCTGGGGCAGCATTTCAAAAAGCATTTGGCTCATATGGGGAAAAACTGAATTGTCTGGCATCAGCACGAGTGCTGCAACTCTTGTTCCTTTGCCCAGCCCTTCTCCACAGACCGATGGGTGAGCACCATATCAACTTGACTAACGCTGAATTAATTGGGTATTGTGCCTGCTATTTTAACATCAAAATATTTATTATTTTCTTATGTCAGTTATGACTGTAGTAACTAAGTATATTGTCCAATATCAATTATTCATTATCTTTCAACTTTTAATAGTCTTGTAATAGTCAAATGTATCCCATTCACTTCTCTATAAATTGTCTTCATTTTATTCAGAATGAACTTTATAAAATGAAAATTTCAAATTATCTTTTAACCCAATCATTTTGTAGTTTACTCATGAAATTTGAAGGATTATATCTCCAGGCATTGTTCAAAGTCATCCAACCCATTTCTCCACTGTCAATTCCTGTCTAACAGACACCGGGAATTCTTAATTGATCTGGTTTAGTGCCAAGGAATTCATAATTCTAAATATTATCCCAAGTGAAGTGATTTTGATAATCTCACAGTTTTAGAAACAACTGTTCTAGGCAAGGTCAGTTCCTGAAACATTTTCTGAACCATTTTTCCTAGCTTATGCATTTACAATGCCTTTCTTATATATATATATACACACTTTTCAAAACAGTTTAAATCTTAACTTCTAAATGCTATTTGAAATAAAGTCCTCATATAAAATCAACCTTCAACTTTTTCATCTTTACATTATATTTTGTTTATAATTCTATTTTAAAGCTTATTAGTTTGTCAAATAACAGATTATAATGTACAGATACATTGTATGTTTATACAACTTATCATTTACATGGTAAAACATGTTTTCTCGCTGTCATTGAGAATAGGATACTTCTATCTTTTGCTAATTTTTTGTTATACCTTCTTCTGTTTTAATTTTTACTAAATATTAAACAGACATTAATTATACCACAAACAATTTTTTTTCCTTGATATGGTTTTCTACTTTGTACTTCAAATACTGTGTACAAAAAACATAGGAAGATTCTGGAATATCTTTCTTATTTGTTTATTAATATGTTCTTGCAGAATAATCACACTACTTTTATTGTTATAATAATTTGTTATATAAATGACTAACTAAAGTGTGTCATCAACTTGCATTTGAATATTTGAAGTAGGTGATCTATATCATTTCCTAGTCTCTTTCTTTAGAAAATCCAGAAATTGTATTGTTTTAAACACATAGAACTGAAAACTAATTTTATACTATTGCGAAATAAATATTTTTTTCTTATTATGTAGATTTATGTTATAAGAACATTACTGTGGTAGTAGTTATGTAATAAATATTAACAGAACATTTAAAGCAGCAAAATTATTGCTCTGAAATAACAACATACTTATTAGTTAAAGGCAAATGTTATTTACTATATTCAACTACTGATGTTTGTTAATCAGTCATGTTATTAATACATTAATAAAATGAAATATTTTAAATATTTACAGATATTGAGTAGAAAGTTGATTGGAATATTACAGAAAGCCAATTTTATATAAATTAAGGTAGATTTGATTATTTGCAAAACCACATTTTGTCCTGTAGGCCGCATAAGAGCTAAACATTTATTGTGTGCTTTTCATGAGCCAGATACTAATCTTCTTAATTCTTGTGACCAAAGCTTTGCTTACTTATCAAATGCACTCCAGAGAACAATGCCATTTTATTAATTTACTCAAGGAGAGCTGGTTTTTTTGTTTGTTTGTTTGTTTTTACCACTTCTTAGTTAATTTTCATTTTACTCTTATGGATGGTAATCAAAGACAGGGTTGAATATCAATTTCAAATTTTATATACTATTTGTTCTGTATGCTGAGAGTTTGTAACTAAAATAAAACAAAATAATAAAAAAACTAAATAAAATAATTATAATACTGCTAATTCCCTCAATGCTATACTATTTTGCAAATGAGAATTTATTCTACATTTATTTCTAGGTATATTCTAGAATATTTTGAGCATACAGCCACAAATAAAAACCCACATTTCCTAATCATATAATCTATCGCCTTTCAGCTTGAATACTTACTTCACTAGCTTAATAACCAGGCAAGTGGACGCAAAATTATTCAAATCCCCTTCTTTTGCTCACATTAAATAAGTGATTGACTGCTATAAATTCTACCCCCTTCCTTTTTTCTTACACCTGTCTCTTCTTCATTTACTCTTCTATTGTCCCATTTCAACTCTTAACCAAGTCTTACTTGAATGATTCTGCAGTTTTAGTCATTCGTCATGGGTTCTTCAGACGATTACTCAAATACATTTTCTCTAATTCAGTTCTAATCGTATAAATCAGTTGCACTGTACAGTCACTAACTTCTGTTCACGTACTGAATATAGGCAAAGTGTGGATATGAAATGTAAAGCCCCTCCAGACTCTAAACTCCTTTTATAGAAATATCTGCATTCTGATTGTTATTTGCCTCTTCCTCATTTCTAATATTTGAAACCCTAGATTTAATTCAAAGCTTCATTCAAAATGTATTTTTATTTCGTAAAATATTGTGATTGCCTTTCCCATGACAGATGGACTCATAAAATATATGTTTTTTTTTGTTTTTTTTTTCATTTTTTCTGAAGCTGGAAACAGGGAGAGACAGTCAGACAGACTCCCGCATGCACCCGACCGGGATCCACCCGGCACGCCCACCAGGGGCGGTGCTCTGCCCCCCAGGGGGCGATGCTCTGCCCATCCTGGGCGTCGCCATATTGCGACCAGAGCCACTCTAGCGCCTGAGGCAGAGGCCACAGAGCCATGCCCAGCGCCCGGGCCATCTTTGCTCCAATGGAGCCTCGGCTGCGGGAGGGGAAGAGAGAGACAGAGAGGAAAGCGCGTCGGAGGGGTGGAGAAGCAAATGGGCGCTTCTCCTATGTGCCCTGGCCGGGAATCGAACCCGGGTCCTCCGCACGCTAGGCCGACGCTCTACCGCTGAGCCAACCGGCCAGGGCTAAAATATATGTAATCTCTCATGCACTGATAAAATTTTATGCTACTTTTTTTTAGTTGTTTGTTTTATGTTGCCTATGTAACTGTACGATACAAACATTGGAGACTAAGATTGGTTCCAATTAATCTTCATATGTTATAGAAAAGGTGGTACAATGTTTTGTCTAAAGAAAGGCAAAAGAAAATATAGATAATGACTATTCTGAAACTATTCAAGTATTGTGCATATCTAAACTATACTCTCTGGATAAGAGGATTTACATTAAAAATGTTTGATCCACTTGATTCTCGCTTTACCAATACTTGATTGTCTTTTTAATTAGTTGTAACTTTAGAAAGACAAAAATGGTGTTACAGACTATAATCCTTTCTCTTTCTCCTCTTTATTTGCAAACAGTAATTTTTATGTAAATATATGTGCTTTTAGCAAAAAAAAAAATTGTATTACTCAAATGCAGTCCTATAATTAACTATTTCCTCCTATAACTGACATTAATATGCTTTTTAAAATTTATTTTTAATTGTTGACATATATTATTTAGAGTTAGGTGCAAAAATAGTAATTTAACATTTCTATACCTCACAAAGTGATCACTACAAATAATCTAGTAACCATTTGTCACCATATATAGTTATTATAATGTCATTGACCCTATTCCTTGTGCTACACATCATCTCAAGTGATGTATTTATTTTATTATATATTTATTTATTTTGTAACTGGAAGTTTGTGTCTTGTAATCTCTTTTCCATTTTCTGCCTCTTTTAAATTCCCAAATTATCAGGACTTTTGTGTATGGAATTGGTTACTAATTCATGCTCTACTTTGATGCTTTGTTTATAAAATATTTTCTGCTCTCTTGTTTGGCTTTAGACTTCATTTACTTTAAGCCAGTTCAATTATTCTTTGGAATAACAAAGTTTATATGCTGGGTAAAGAAAGTTGTTGTTTTTGCTAATGGAAATTATTAAGGTCCAATTCTTAAAGTACAGTGCAAGGCATCTTCTCCTCCTAACCAAGTATTGTACTTACATTTTTATTGTTGCACATGTTCAAAAGGAAAAAAAAAGGCAGCGCAAATTAGAACTCTTAGTCTAAAGTCTTTATTGGTTTTCTTTGAAGAGAAAAATCGAATACTCTTTAAAACAAGATGCTATTCTGTAGTTGTGGAGTCAAGTATTTCATAAGTAAGCCTTTGTGGGATTAGAGATAAAAAGAATGTTTCCTAATCAGTGTTGCTTGAAAGACTGCCCCATTTCCCAAAGTCCTACCTTGTAAATTTGCTTTCTTTCTCTCACCTTTGGATGTCAACTCTCTGAAGTACAGTTGAGGGTTAAAAAAAAATCACTTTCTTAAAAGTAGTGCTGCTTCCCTGGAGTAAGCAAGTGACCTAAAAGCCATTCAACTAATCATATTTGTATCTGAACTCTACTCAAATCATATTTTCAAATCTTAGCAGATATTATGGAGTAAAATAGTAACTTTTACTCTTAATTAATTGTTAATTTATAAGAAGTTATTACAAGTCAAAAAACTAAGGTTCAAGTCACTGATCTAATGGCAGTCATTATAGTTACTTTATTAATCACTTGTTGGTATGTTATTAATTCAACTCACATCCAAACTTGAAGTCTACCTCAAGTCAATCATTTAGTTAAAATAATTTAATATATTTAGAGTTCACTTTTTTAGTATTTTATTTTACTTAGATAATTAATTTTAATGGGGTGACATTGGTTAACTAGAGAATATGGATTTAGAGAAAATATCTCCACATCATTTTGACATTCAATTATGTTGTATAGCCATCACCCAGAGTCAAATCACTCTCCATTACCTTTTATTTGTTTCTCTTTATACCCCTCTCCTCCCCCCAACCCTTTTCCCCTCCTCCCTTCCCCTCCCCCTGGTAACCACTGCACTCTTATCTATGTCCATGAGTCTCAATGTTGTGTCCCACGTATGTATGGAATCATACAGTTCTTAGTTTTTTCTGATTTACTTATTTCACTTAATATAATGTTATCAAGGTCCATCCATGTTGTCATAAGTGATATTATGCCATCATTTCTTATGGCTGAGTAGTATTCCATAGTATATATATATATACTACATCTTCTTTATCCAATCCTATATTGAAGGGCATTTTGGCTGTTTTCATGTCTTGGCCACCGTGAACAATGCGCAATGAACATGGGGTTGCATTTGTCTTTAGGTACCAATGTTTTCGTGTTTGGGGGGTATATACCCAGTAAAGGGATTGCTGGGTCATATCATAGTTCTATTCTTAATTTTTTAAGAAACCACCATACTTTCCTCCATAGTGGTTGTACTACTTTACATTCCCACTAACAGTGAATGAGGGTTTCTTTCTCTCCACAGCCTCTCCAACACTTGTTATCACCTACCTTGTTGATAACAGGTAATCTAACAGGTGTAAGGTGGTGTCTCATTGTAGTTTTGATTTGCATTTCTCTAATAGCTAGTGAAGATGTGTATCCTTTCATATATCTATTCGCCATTTATATTTCTTCTTGGGAGAAGTGTTTGTTCATATTTTCTTCCCATTTTTTTTATTGGATTGATTGTTTGTTGAGTTTTGTAAACTTTTTGTATATTTTAGATATTAGGTCCTGATCTTTTTGTATTTTTCTGAAGTGAGAAGCATGCAGGCAGAGAGACAGATTCTTGCATGTGCCCAACTGGGATCCTCATGGCATGCCCATTAGGGGGCAATGTTCTGCCCATCTGGGGCATTGCTCTTTTGCAACTGGAGCTATATTTTTATCACCTGAGGCAGAGACCATGGAGCCATTCTCAGCACCCAGGTCAACATTGCTCCAATGGACCCTTCGCTGCAGGAGGGGAATAGAGAGATAGAGAGAAAGGAGAGAGGGAAGAGTGGAAAAGCAGATGGACACTTCTCCTCTGTTTCCTGGCTGGGAATCCAACCCATGACTTCCACATGCCAGGCCAACACTCTACCACTGAGCCAACCAGACAGGTCTAGAATTCATTATTTTTTTAAAAAGTGTTATATTGCATCAAATCACATTTTTTGATGATTTATATATTACGATATAAATATATGGATATGGATTTCTTATCACTTGATACCCTTCTAATTAAGCTAAGCCTATATATTTTTGTATTTTAAATTGTTACTAAACCACCAAGAGTGGCCACTTACTCAGAGCCCTTAAAGCATAATGATCCTCTACTCTGTAAAAAACTGACTCTTATACATACAAATATTGTAATAAGATCTAATTTATTAGAAATCATTTTCATACTGTTAAAAATTCATGATGATATCACTTGCATGGCACAACCAAGAGAAGACTTGATAACTATTTAGCTTTAATTTAACTGAATAGAAAGTGTAATAAATTAAACATGCAGCATTTTAGTAGTTTAGAAACATCACAATATATATTTTAATGTAAGTTACCTGTCAAGTTATTTGACAGGTAAAAATAAGTTACCTGTCAAGACATTTGAGATGCATTATTTTAGATTTTATTTATTCATTTTAGAGAAGAGAGAGAGAGAGAGAAAGAGAAAGAGAGAGAAGGTAGGGAGGAGCAGGAAACATCAACTCCCATATGTGCTTTGTCCACAGGGTTTTGAATTGGCAACCTCAATATTCCAGGACCATGCTTTATTCACTGCGCCATCAAAGGCCAGGTGAGATACAATTTGATTAATTTTGGAAGCAATTTGAAAGACATCTAATTTATGGTCAAATTGACTTTCATTAAACTTCTATATTTCTTTATTCAATGTTTAGCAAATCCTTGGTACCAGTAATTACAGTTAAAAAAAAAACAAACCTCCAACTACAAATTTATGTTTTAAAATGACTAATTTGAGATATTTAATTTTTACTTTATTTAAATAAAATGAAATATTTAACATGACTTAGGTCTTTAAATTTGTATTTATTTACTCAATGTTAAAAACCTGAAATCTATCTCTAGTTCTTGATCTTGCTGTTAAAAATCAGTATTTTAAACAAGAATAAAAATGTTTTCTTTTAGAATTTCATAATATTTTGGAGTTACAATCAAACTGATAATTATAATAAAATCTTACAAGTGACCTTGTGTAGTAAGGTACCAAAAAGCTACAGAATTAATATTAATATTTTAGGTAGCTTCAAGAACATTTTATTAATTTGGGCTAGGTGTGCAGAGAGATTTTGTAAATGTGATTTCTATATTTGTGAGATTAGCACCAACTCAGGATGGTTGATAGCATTGTATTGTAAATGAAGAGGGGAAGGAGATTTAAATTCCTGTCCTTCCCCCACACCTGTAAGGAAGCAGGTAAATAGCTAGCCAGGTGCAGTAAGAGGAAGATTAAAATAAACCTTTTCTTATTTTGATGGACCATTTACAGGCATTTTATCCCCTAGTGCCATGGAAATTAACCCTTCCCCTCCTGAAAGTGTGTAATTAATGTACATATATATCTCTAAACAAAGCAATGGCAAATGAACACTAGAAAATTTAGGAATAACTTTTAATATGTAGAATGACATTTTTACTATCGTGTTACCTTATAAGTTTTAGTGTGTAAAAACATTTTTATGAATCCTATAGACAAATGTTGTAAACTTGCTAATAAATTGTGTCCCATCCCCCTCATCCTTTTCCCCAATCCTGTATAGGTGAAAACAAAGGTTGTAAACTTGTGCCATGATGTCATGCTCTCCCCAGCCTGTGTGTGATCAAGAGTATATAACAAGCCCCTGAGATGTATTGAGAGACATGATTTGTGCCTTCCAGATTGCCCCATTGTTGGGCAGATAAAATGTATTATGCTCACTTTGTTAAAGTGGCGCTGCCCACATGGAGGCCGTTGCCCAGGTGATATTAATGTGTGTCTCTGTGGGCAGGCCGAATCCCTGTAGCCTGGGGCTTGGTTTTGGGATTAAGCCTTTCCCACCCTTTTTGATGTGGGGTGGTACAATCCAATCATGCCTCAGAGAAGTGACTTTGTATTAGAGACTTCCCTATTTGTATATTGGATTAAAGGTTTTGAATCTACACTATAAAATAGGGGCAGAAAGGGAGCTTGCGTTCTTGGTTCCTGGGATGATTAGCATGAGAGAGCAGAGAGAGCAGAGCAGAGAGCAGAAAGAGGCCATGTGGCCAGGAGAAGCAGCCAAGATGGCGGAGTGCTGAGTGAGATGCCAGTTTGTGTAGTGTTTGTATCTGGTATAAGGAAGGAGATAGGGAACTGAGGAGAATAAGGCTGGTGAGCTAGAAACCTTTGATTCTAGGAAACTCGGATAAGTCAGTAGCTTTGTGAGCACTGAATGTGAGTGGGTTTTGGAGCCCAGTGTATGTTTTTACTTGCCCGCCGGGTGCAAGCTAGGATTAAAGACGATGGCCCACCAGTTTGTGGCTCCGTTGTTTCTTTACCGACTGTCCGAATCCAATGCGAACCTGCATGGGCTGGGCTGCTCTGATGGTGGCCCTGGCTGTGGCTCCTGGCTCTACACCCATGTAAGCTATATGTGGCCGGTATATTTAATAAATCTCCTCCTTTAGTCGAACTCTTCAAAATTCATCTGGATTTGGTGTCTCTACGTAAACCTGTGGAACTGAGGTTTGGATACTTTACAACACTTGAACCGCTGTCTAAAGCAGTAAGAAAAATAACTAAACCTAGGAATGATATTTAAGCAATGTATTAGTCAAATTAGAGTGAATAAGAAAATTTAAAAGAAAACCTGTGAAAAGAACAGGGATGTAAAAAATTCATAAGAGATGGTATGTGGCTTTTGAATTATTTAATGTGGATGCAATGCAAGAATAGTGTATATTGTATGTACATACATTAATGTTTATATATATAAATATATATGTATATGTGTGTGTTACTTGCTTTTTTCTATGAGTTAAACATAAAAGATAAAAGATAAGTAACCTTTTGTCATTGACTTTATAGACTGCTCAAAATAGAGTGGATTTTACCTGTAGTTAATTGTAAGTCATTTGAGAGTTTTGCGCAGGGAAGCATTTTGATCAGATGAGTATTTAAGAATGATTGTTTACCATACTGTGAAGATAACTTAGAAAAGAATAGGTTTAGAAAAGGTATTAGGAAGATAGATATGATTATGAATGAGAAGGTGACCTGGTTCTGAAGACAAGTTTTACCACAGACAACAAAGAGCAGAGTGGCAAGTAATATTCTGGTCTGTTAAACTGGTATATTCATATAAATTTGTTATTTAAAACTTATGCTCAATAGATATGTCTCAAACTGTTGTAAAGTAATTAAATGCACAAATCTGTGGGTGTTCGTAGAGGCACATAGTCCAAATAAGTTTTTGAAAAGTTTTATTAAAGGAGGAAATTTATTAAATATGCCAGCTACATATGGCTGACACAAGGCAACAGATCCAAATTGTGCAGACTACAAAAACAGTTCAGGGGCTGTTTATATACTCCTATTTATACATGGTAGGGGAGAAAACCTAACATCATGGCATAAGTTTATACCTTTTGTTTAGAGATACATACATCAACCACATGCTTTCAGGAGGAGAAGAGTAGTTTCCATAGAGACAGATACCTGTAAATGGTTCATTAGTATAAGAAAAGATTTTAATTTAATCTTTTTTTTTTTCTGTATCTGGCTAGCTATTCACCCCTCCTCCCATAGGTGGGGGGAGGTCAGGAAATCCAAGTCTCCTTCCTGTTCTGCATTTACAACACAATGCCATTGGCCATCTTAGTTTTGATGCTAATTACACAAGCATAGAAATTACACTTACAAAATATCTCTACATGCCTAGCCCAAATTAATAAAATGTTATTTAAATTACCTAAAATATTAATATTAATTCTGTAGCTTTTGGCACCTTACAACAAAACATTGACCTAAAATGCCAGATTAATTCAATGAAAATACACTTTCCAATAAACTTTGCAGCAATAATGTAAGAGCAGTGGCCATGGCCATGCAGGCTCACATTGGATTCAGGCAGATGGTAAAAGAGCTGTGGAGCCAGAACATAGTGGGACATTTCATTTATTAAAGTCTCGCAATGAGGGACAAGCAAGCAGGCAGGGGAAACTGCTACCCTTTTTCTCCAGACTCACAAGTCAAAAACACGCTGGGGTGGGGTGGGAAGAACCCCTTCCCCAGCAAACAATAGCAAACAATGCCCCATCCCAAGCATGCAGGCAATGGGCAACTTGCAATCTGCCCCCCTGAGGGCAAGCACCACAGACTTCCATAGACCACACATGCTGCTGCTCCGAGCCAATGCAAACTACAAGGTGCAAACCTAACTAACTTGTTTCTCACTTGTTTGCCCAACAAAATAATTTTGCATAATATTAGTTTCTAATAAAACAGCAAATGTTTATTTACTATTCTTTAAAATGATCCTCCTAAAACAGACTTCAATTAAAAGTAGAAATCTAGTTAACTAAAATGACACATGAAATCTCTGGTCTCTTTTTACCTCATATTTCTCTCTGTACCTCACAAAACTGAGAACAAATATTTTTAATTCTGTTATGTCTTAATCCATCTTGGGCTGCTGTAAGAAAATCCACAGACTAATTTTGTCGGAGGTCAGTGTGCCTGCATGGTTCAGATCTGGGAAGGGCTTCCTTCCTGACTTTTATTTATTTATTTTATTTTTATTTTTTTAAAATTGAAATGTGTACTTTAATCTTTATTTTATTTTTTTATAGTTTTTTAATTACTAGTTGGGTACTTTTTTTTTTAATTTTATTTTTTTAATGGGGCGACATCAATAAATCAGGATACATATATTCAAAGATAACAAGACCAGGTTATCTTGTCGTTCAATTATGTTGCATACCCATCACCCAAAGTCAGATTGTCCTCTGTCACCTTCTATCTAGTTTTCTTTGTGCCCCTCCCCCTCCCCCTTTCCCTCTCCCTCTCCTCCTTCCCCCGTAACCACTACACTCTTATCAATGTCTCTTAGTTTCACTTTTATGTCCCACCCACGTATGGAATAATGCAGTTCCTGTTTTTTTCTGATTTACTTATTTTACTTCGTATCATGTTATCAAGATCCCACCATTTTGCTGTAAATGATCCGATGTCATCATTTCTTATGGCTGAGTAGTATTCCATAGTGTATATGTGCCACATCTTCTTTATCCAGTCATCTATTGACGGGCTTTTTGGTTGTTTCCATGTCCTGGCCACTGTGAACAATGCTGCAATGAACATGGGGCTGCATGTGTCTTTACGAATCAATATTTCTGAGTTTTGGGGGTATAAGTAGTACAACCATTATGGAAGAAAGTATGGTGGTTCCTCAAAAAACTGAAAATAGAACTACCTTATGACCCAGCAATCCTTCCTGACTTTTAGATGGGGATACTCATTGTATTCATTGCTCAGAGGAAATTCTGGTCTCTTCATCCATTTATATGGGCACTACAGTCATCCCTCACCATATTGCAGTTCACTTTTCATGGTCTCACTGTATCACTGATTTTTAAATTGTATATATCTAATTTTGTATTGTGGATTTTTCACTTTACTGCGACATTTTGAGGTACAAAGGTATTTTTCTACATTTATTATTTTAATTATGTTTGCAGTAAAATAAGCATTTACTAGCCTAAAAATTAAAAACAATATTAAAAATAGTCATCATCATCTTCATCATTCAAGTTGTAGTGAGTACCCATATATAATTTTATATGTTGTTAAAATTACATAGGTTTAAAAGTGTAGAAAGTGTTTAAGAGCATAGGAAGTGTTTTTTAAGAGTGTGGGAAATTTTAATAGCAGTGTGGAAAGGTTTATAAGAAGTGGGGAGGGTTTATAAAGCCTTAAAATATATATAAATAATAAAATAAATATAAGATCACTAAGTAGATTTTCACCTATTGCAAGCGTTTCTGGAACCTAACTTCCCCGAATGACCAGGGACCACTGTAAGCCCATAATGGAGGATCCACTTACCTGATCTCATCCAAATCCAATTACATTCTAAAGATCGCACCTCCAAATACCACATTGGCGTTAGAGCCACAAAACATGAATTTGAGAGGTACACAAACATTCAGTCTATAGTAGTATGTGTAATTATGAGTTGAGAATCATAGGTTGATTAAAATTATTGTCAATTTCAAATTATTATTTACCTAGGAAGACAAAACTTTAAAAATATATAAAGAAAAGTAGCAATTTCTTCTTCTACTTTCCTAAATGCAGTTTGCTATGGTAATTAATCAGTTTGCTAGGCATCTTTCATAATATTTTCAGTGTTCTTACAAACAAATTTTACATAAAGTAAATTAAAGTTGATTCTTTATCTTTGCACATAATACTATGTAATGGTATATTTTATATTGAGTTGAAATACATAAAGCTGTTGAGAAAACACTTGGTTAAATAGTGTAAGAATAAGATACTCTTTCTTGGTATTTCTGTTTATAGCACATGATCATGTCTGTGTTAATTTTTTTCCTTTCTTTTGATCTTTATCTGATTTTTTTTTCTGTAACTACCCAGCTTTCTCAGTACAAAAGGGGTGAAATTTTGTAAACACATCCATGTTGAAGTCACACCAATCATTTGAAGTGTTGACCAAACTTTAAACATACTGGTTTTCTCTCTAGTTCTCAAATATGTCTAAAACCTTTATTCTTTAATAATGCTTATTTTTTTCTTTACATAAGCTTTATGATATTCTGAAGGAAGCTCATTCTGAATTTTTCTCTAGTATCTATACCGCCTAGTTTAATGCCTAATCATTGTTCTCACATTTATTTTTGTTTTGTTTTATTTATTTGTTTATTTATTAATTTTTAGGGAGAGAACAGAGACACAGAGAGACAGACAGACAGGAAGGGAGAGAGATGTATCAATTCTTCATTATGGCACTTTAGTTGTCCATTGATAACTTTTCCATATGTGCCTTGATGAGGAGGTGGGAGGAGAAAGCGCTCCAGCCAAGCCAATGACACCTTCCTTGCTCAAGCCAGCAACCTTGGGCTCAAGCCAGCAACTTTTGGCTTCAAGCCAGTGATTTTTGGGTGTAAGCCAGCAATTATAGGGTCATGTATATGATTCCACGCTCAAGCCAGCAACCTCGTGCTCAAGCTGGTGGGCCCATGCTCAAGCTGGCCACCCTGGGTTTCCAACCTGTATCTTCTGCATCCCAGGCTGCACTCTATTCACTGCACCACTGCTTGGTTAGGCTCACATTTACTTTTAAATGCATGGCCCGCCATTAAGTATCCATCAGTTTAGACCATTTTGATTTAACACTCAACAAGATCTCTTGCACCTTCTAATGCTATGCACAATTTACTGAGGTATTCAATTCTTAGAAATTGGTGTCTCATAGAAATTTGGTTTACTGTATAGGGAAGTTAAATATTCAAGAAGGGACTATTAAATAACCAAAGCATTGCTTGTGGCTATTTTGTGTTAACTTTTTGTGTTTGATCTACCAATCATTCTGTGGTATGGTTCTCTTCCCTCAAGCTAGCCTTAAACTGTCTTTCTTTCCTTCTTATTAAAAACATTTACTACTAATTGCATCATTTTGCCATAACGGGATGTCTCTGCCTTACTAGGAGTCAATCAGATACCAAGATCAGCTATTTTAAGCACAAAGTGGCATCAAAATGATTCTTACTATACTAAGTAAAAAATTGTAGAGTCTTTAAAGATGTATTTATCACTTCCCTCTCTGAAACACTCTAATCTTTAGAGAGAAGGAAATACAGGATGAGGCAAAAGTAGGTTTAGAATTTGTCATATGGAAAATAATACAATAATTAATAATCATGCAAGAATAAACTTTCACATACTCACAATTGTAAACCAAATTTTGCCCCACTATATATAAGTAGTCAGTTTATACTTACATTAAGTGCTTTGACATAAATTGTATTTATACACACTGGGAAACACATAATGTTATGTGAATATAGATTGTATATATGAATGAACATTTATATATGCACACAAGTAAAAAGAATACATGCTTTCTATATTTATTATTTTTAAACAATCATTTATTTTATCTGGCACATTGCTGGCATATCAGAATGCAGGTAGCTTGAAATTACTTGCTTAAAGCTATAGCAATATATTTCTAGCACATTACTCAAATATTTTCATTCAACCTGAAAGATGTATCTGCAGGGACAAACTTATCTTTTTAATTCCATACATATTTAAGCTTCTAAATTTTGTTCTTGCCAGCAGAGACTTGCTGTCAAACACATAATTTGATGTTTGATCTTAACCTTTTAATGACTTATATCACAGTTACGGCACATTAGGCCAGCTGAGCTCAATTTATTTTAATCTGGGAAATTATGCACTGAATGTACATTCAGGAAATGGTGGTTCTGATCATTTTTAACAGTTGAGTTAAAGATGATAACAGTGTATTGGTAAAAATTTTATTTTATTTTTATTTATTAATTTGAGAGAGAGAGATAGAGAGAGACATTTGTTTTTTTTCCAATTATTTATGCATTCATTGATTGATACTTGTATATGCCTTGATCAGGGATTCAGCACACAACCTTAATGTATTGGGACAATTCTCTGACAAACAGGTAACCAGTCAGGACTACAGAAGTTTATTTTAATAACCATTTATATTCACTTCAATGTACATAGGGACAAATTGGTAGATACTTTATAAAATAAAATTATTTCCAAAAGATTAAAAGATAGTAATTCTCATGAACTACTATTTATTTTAAATTATTTTAGAGATGATAAAGTGAGTGAGCACAACAAAATTTTTCTATTTCATTCTTTTGAATTTAATCTTTATATATAAGCAAATAATTATTTTAAAAATGTATCAGTTGATATGCAGCTATCTAGGTTATCCTAAACAATAATATCAAGATGGCAAATTACATATACATATAGAGTGGTTGATATGTATGTGTGTTTTTGTGCAATTTGAGAACAATAATAAAATTATATAAATTTTATTTATATATTGTGGGAGACATATATTGTATGAAATCTGAGAATAATAAAATTATATAGTTTTAGACTCTGTGTAGCATATCATATAGCCATAATTTTGATTTGTAAACAAACAATTGTAAAAAATACAAATATATATTGTTTCATTCATTCAACTACATTCTCTCTTTTCCTGCCTCTTTTGCCTGGTACAATTTTATCAATTTTATTATCCCTTAATGGATTTTTTGTGTCTTCACTGAAGGTCAATGTCTCTTACAGTATGTTTTAGATGTTAGTATCAGGTTGGGAATGGAGGACAAAAAGTAAATTTAATAATAATACCAAAAGAGGTGTGTGGTAGTATATAATCACTGTGTTGCTTGATATTTAAGAACATAAAAGGTGAAAGATACAGTTTGTAATAAATCCAATATTATATCAGTAAGCAAAATTCTTTTTATATTTATGATAACTGACATAATCACTATAAAAGTTTAAAAACATCACATTTACACCTCCCTCCTCTTTTGGTTATATACCCCAAAATAAAACATATAACTAATATACATGAAAGTATTCACTTGTTACATTTTAGGAATTAAAATAAAACATTTTCAGTAACTTAATTAGCTATTAATGAAAGAAACTATGACACCATTTTGCCCACTTAAATGAGAATTCATTTTAAATAAGAAATGTAGTAGTTATAAGAAAATAATTTAAATATTAAATAAACTATTTATCATAGAGTAACTAAATCATATAAAATAATTTAGATATTAAATAAACTACTTATCATAATATAATTAAACCATAAATTATTAAACTTTTATGTTAATATATATCATATTTTAAAGATTATATGTGATTTGGAGCAATGTAGAATTTGCCAATTCTGGTCTTTCTTTCCTTAGTCTTAAGAAGAAATTGACAGTGGTGATTAGAATTGTAAGAAAGCCTAAGTTCTAAAACCCTCTGCATCTGATTATCTTGCCAATGAGAAAAGGAAATCACTTTTTTTTTGTCATAGTAACACCTAGTGGTTGATTAACTGAAAAAATAAAATATATTAACTAGTATTTTAATGTTTCTTTGCTAACATTTGTGAATTTATCCAAGTTTTCTTTCTTCTCAATATTTTTTTTACCTTTTATTTAGAAATTAAATGTAATGGGGTGATATTAATTAATAACAGTACATAGGTATCAGATGAGCATCTCTATATTATCCAAACTGTTGATTGCATTGTGTGCCCATCACCCAAAGTCAAATCATTTTCCATCACCATGTATTTGTCCTTCCTTCTTAACTCCCTTCCACCCATCCCCTCTCCCTTGGTAACCATTTCACTTTTATCTATGTCCATGAGTTTTAATTTTATATCCCATCAATGGGTGAAATCATATCATTCTTAGCTTTTTCTGATTTGCTTACTTCACTTACTATAATGTTCTCAATATTCATCCATGTTGTTGTAAATGACAGAATAATCATCATTCCTTATGGCTGAGTAGTATTCCATGGTATATATTTATATACCAAGTCTGTTTATATATATATATATATATATTTATAGTTTCTTTTCTTAATTACTGCTCACCATTAGAGTTTAGAAATTAACTTTGATCAGAGTGCACATTCAGAAGAAAAATCTATTCTACAGTTTGTAAGCATTATTTCATAGAAGTAAATTATTTAAATACAACACTTTAAGAAAAAAAATCTTCTCAAAATAATGAATGGATGGATACACACAAACACAGACACTTAAAAAATGCCAGCATAACTATGCCAAGTTTTATTTTTTTGTGTTTGGAAAATAAAACTATAACATAAGTCAGTTAGAATTTACAAAATATGCAGAAGTCACTTAGGTTGTTTGGTCACACCATGTCTTGCATCCTTAAATAGCAAGACTGATTGTTTCCATATGATAATCCTATATGAACAGAACAATTGCATGAACAAAAGTAAATGATAATGGACCCTGGCAGATTGGTTCAGTGGATAAAGCATCAGCTTTGCATGTAGATATTCCAAAATCAATCCTAGTCAGGACACACATGAAAAGCGACCCTTTGCTTCTCTTCCAGTCTTTCTCCTCTCTCTCTCTCTCTCTCTTCCCCTCCTGCAGACAGTGGCTCTATTGGTCAAGCATCCTTATGCTTGCTAAAGATATCTCAATTGACTGGAGCATTGGCCCCAGGTGGTGGTTTCTGTATAGACCAGTGATGGGCAATCTTTTGAGCTTGATGTGTCAAAATTCACAAAAAAAAATGAGCATAACTCGGGTGGTGTGTCACTTCGAGAAAAACAACATAATTTTGCGAAATTTATAGTTTAAATAACAAAAATGTATAATTTTAATATATAACTATTTAATAAACCAAAAACTAATTATTTAACTTACCTGCTTAGTGACTTCTTTATTCATCTGTCAGTCGATTTCTTTTGTTGGTCTTGATATTATATAACTTGTGTAGGGTGCTGTGAACTAAGATGAGTAGAGGGAGGGAGAATTCTTTAACTAACCTGCCTATTAGTGACTTTTTTGTTGCTGAATTTCATTGACTAAATCTTCAATTGAAGGTTGGTATTTTGTACACTTCAAGCCCAAGCAAGCGCTACTAACTTCATCTGTTAATCTGTTTCTTTTGTTTGTTTTGATATTATTTAATGCTGAGAATGAGGTCTCACAAAAGTACGTGGAGGGGAAAATTGTGAGTATAGCCATTGCTATATTTTTCAGGGTGCTAAAAGTGTCTGGTAATTGGTTCCAGGCACTCCAAATTTCCTGTTTGTAGTAGCACTCCTCTTGATTCTCCAATCAACACCATTCCAGATTCTCAAGCTTTGACCTCAAGTCAACAAACACCTGAGCCCAGATGCTGTCTTGAAATTCTGCAAGTTGCATCTTATGTAAATTAAGATGGCTGCAGCTATTTCTAATGGTGCAAAACGGCACCCATAGCACAGGCCCTCGCCTCTCCCAGCATCCCCCTTACTTATCTCAGTAACGATGGTCAATTAGAAATCCACGACACCCCAGAACAGTAGATTGGATGATGGTTGCTGTGGTTATGTGGTTGCTGGTAATGGTGATCTCAGGGCCCCCAGAAATGAGTGCCCCATGGAATTCTGCTGCTCCCTGCACTGCCAGCAGGAAGTGAGGTCAAAGATTCCCTAACGGCCTAACCAGAAGTCCCAGAACTAGACGCTCTGTGCCAGAGTTCTGTTGTTTTGGACTACAGACCTCCGGCACAGTGTCTACACTACAGCAAATGTTTTATCCTCAGCTACTGCACCTGACCTTGCAGAAGCCGAGGATGAAACATCCTTCTCAGCATGTGGCCTCATTCTTCTCTGGTACGTGGTGGCATGTGGCTGTGTGTCATCGAAAATGGCTATGTGTGTCAGTGCTGACACACGTGTCATAGGTTTGCCATCGCAGGTATAGATTCTGGTTGTGCTGCATGGGAGAGTCTATCTTCCCTCCTCTCATTAACAAAAAAAAAGTAAATGATAATAAAAATATATATTCCAATTTAATTTTTAGATAAATTAATGTAGATAAATAATCAGATAGAATGTCTTGTGCTTCAGACAAGAGATGAGACCATACTGGAAATAATTTATACTTACCTTAAAATCTTAAACTGAGTCAATGTTTTAAAGAGGTTTGTGGGTAGTTCAGCTGTTTTGTTTTTCTCCACTTCATTTGGCCATTTCAGTGTAAATAATAAGGCAGAAAGGGTAGAGGAATGTTGTCTTACTTTCTAAGAATATTCATGTCTTCTCATTAACTTTGAAAGTTGGCTTTGGTTCAAAACAATTACAACAGCCTGCTGCTTAATTTCTTTTAAATGGAAAGGTAATGTAAATATGAAAAATGGTTAACAATTTTATTGTTAACCCTAAAACTAGTACTTGCTCTTTAAATTTTAGCGGAAAAGTGGGCATATAAGTCCAAGGCCAAGACTACATGAAGTCATATGTAGTAGTTCAGCAAACCCAGATTTTTTACAGGTGTCTTATATTTACTGTGATAATATGCTTACATTTATTTCAGAAAATTTATATTTTAAATATAGCATAGTGACATAATTCTATATATGTATATACACATAATATGTACTTTAAGTCTTCTATTTAAATTTCTAAGCTAATTTAAATGCAGTAATCTGGGGAAAATATTTGTAATTCATATGTTAGAAAACAACTAGTATTTAAAAAATTTTTAAAGTTCTTTATAGAAAACAAGATAAATTGTTAATTAAAACAATGAGCAGTTTGCCAAGAAAAACCAAGAGGCCAATAAAAATATGTGAGAATTTCACATTTTTTATATTTTATTTTATTATTATTATTTGTATTAGTATATTGTTTGTTTGTTTATTTATTTATTTATTTATTTATTTTTGAGAGAGAGAAAGAGAGGCAGGGAGAGAGAGAGAGAGAGAGGAACATGGATCTGCTCCCATATGTGTTCTGATCAGGGAATTGAACTCTGCGCTCAGGGACGATGCTCCAATTGACTGATATATATGGCCAGAACCTAATTTATTTTTATGTTTAGAGATACAAAGAGAGGAAGGAGAGAGAAAGGATGGGGAAGGGAAGAATTTATTTGTTATTCCACTCAGTTTGCTGCTTCTCGTGTGTGCCCTGTGCGAGGAGAGAACCCACAATTTTGTTGCTACAGGATGAAGCTTTTAACTGACGGAACTAGCCACCCAAGGCCTATAATTTCTTATTTTTAACAAAATAAATGTAAAAAGTAAAATACTTATTTATTACTGGAGTAGAAAAAAATAATTAGAAATTTTCATATACTGGTGGTTGATAAGTTAAATGCTACTGTTATTTTGCAATAAAGTCTGTGACTATCTAATAAAACTAAAATTTCAGATATCAAGGAATCAATAACATATGTCCATAGAGAAATAAATCATGAACGTGTTCAACACAGCTCAGTACAGCTTATTCTTGTACTGTGAAAAAAAACAGAAAACATTGCAATGTTAATCAATAAAAAAACTAAAGAGCATATGTTATGAACACATTTTGATGACTCTGCAGTGTCAGTAATCTTAGATATAAGAAAAAAAGGATGATAGATGATACATAGATAGATAGATAGATAGATGATAGATAGAAAATAGATAGATAGATGATAGATAGATAGATTTTCCTAGAAACAAATATAAATATAGCAAAATTATATTAATTAAACAGTATTGAATTTTAAAAAGCCAAATTATGCTAGTATCAATTTTATAAAATAAATATATTTGAAGAGTAAAAAAGAAACAAAAATTTAAGTCCTTATATATAAATGACCTGGAATATTCCCCAGCATTTCTATAGAGGTGGTTACCACAAAGGAAGAGAAAACAGAATTGGTCTAAAAATGTTGTTTAAAAGGGATTTTAATTCTTTTTATAAAAAGACAGAAAGGAAATCTAAAAGGAAAAGTTAATTATATGACTGAATTAAGTATTTTCCATTTAATTTTAATTTCTTTTTTTTTAATTTCTATTCCTAACTATAAATACATGAAAAATCAAAGATGAGCTTGTTATTGCAGGCAACTCTCTAATGCAATCTTATTGTGGAGTAAAAGCAAATTATATAATAATTGTTTGTACGAATATCCTCCTACCTTTATCTATGTATTCCTTGATGGCTTTAATGATGACTGTATACTCCCAATATCTGCAAATTTTCTGGTCCAATAATAGCTCTCATTTAGCAACTCTTTGCTTTGTTCCAAGTGCTGTACAGTGTACTTATCTCACACAATTCTCACAAAATTCTTGTAGTCATTACAGTGATATAATAGGCAGTTAGACAGACATCAGCAGAGTAGGAAAGATAGGCCAGGTATGAAATGTCACCAGAGTGAAAAGTCCTGGGTACTTAGCAAAAGGCAAAAGTGGGAAAACAAGTACCTAAGGCCCTCCCTCCAGGGCGACCTTTCCACCCATAGCATATCTCTGGTTGTGCAGTTTAGACCCACTCACCTTTCAGATTACTGGTCACGTAGTTTGGACCCTCCAGTACCTTTCTTTCCCTAGAATGTCACTACTCATGTGGTAGACACTCTTAGAGAAGAAATACGAGGGCCAGAGAATAGCCCCCTAGGACTGCCATATAAGCCCTTACATGAACACTCTTAAGCATTAAGTCCTCAAGACAATGAGGTTCTGACTGACATCAAATAATCTTAGGAACGAAGACTCAGATCTGTTGACCACAGAGAAATGATTTTGACCAAACTAGAAATAACTTGTGGGCCTCAGTTATATTTCAGCTCCAGGCCCAGAAGGTCGTCAAGGCCAAGCAGGGCTGACATCGGGACCAGATGTAATGACTAATGGCCCCCTTCCCTGGTGCTGACCATAACACTGAAGGACACACCTGGAAAAGTTGATGAATATTCTATTGAGATCTTCCCCTGAGATCTTCCCTAAAATCTGTCTATAGAGAGCAGATTAAAAAGCTCATGGCAGAGGACCTAGTATTCTCATTCTCTCTCTCTTTCTCTCTCTCACTCTCTGGCATGCTCACACCTTCCTCACCCCCCAACTTTCCTCAGAGTATGCTCTCTCTCTCTCTCTCTCTCTGGAACAATTCTCACTAGAAAAGTGGTGGTGGCAGCTGAGAGAATCAGGGAACTGCACCTCACAGTGGTGGGAGAGCGATCTAGGAGAATTGCCACCAAGGGAAAGCACCGTTAGCTTTTCATATAGACACCACACACGTGGCTTTCTGCCATGTGCTCACACACTAATTGTGCAAAGTGTTTGCAGACAGAAAATGTGCCCCAAGCATGTTACCTTGACCTTTCTTTCTCTTAAGCTCCAAGGGACCTTCATTTGCGTCTGTAACTTGTTCCTTGAGTCCACACAGCCCAGCTGACTCACTTCTTTCTATCTAAATAAACTTTCTCCTTTGATTTGAGTTTCTTGACTCTGAGTTCTTTCTTTGACAAACTCAAGTACTGAGGTTGTTGAATTGAGAGCCAATCACCAGCAATACCAGGTTCCATTTCATTGCTAACAGTGAGATGGATGATATATCTCAACCAATCCTTCTGAAAAATAAAATTTTCTTTAAGGTCTATAGAGCTGTGAAAGGGTTCAGAACAGGCATTCCAAAGATGTGCTACTATGGTATGTGGATTATTTTGAACTGAAGGCAATAGAGACCCTGTAGGTTCAGATGAAACTTCTCTCCTCCCTTAACTACATAAAAGGATCTAAGTAAAGGTCTTAACTTTTTCTTTAAGTTCTTTTCAAATGGAGTTAGTTACTAAAATTTTATCAAGGAACATGACAGTCTCAAATCAGGTTCTACAAAATAAGATTTGAACTTCCTGAAGTAATTAGCAATATATTATATTTAATTTTGGCAAGATCTGCAAAAATTTGTACCTAAAGACAATATTAACTTCAGTTGGTAAATATATCAATATATTACTGTGTAAATGTAACTTATAGGCCATTTTAGAATATAGTTTGATAGTTCCTGAAACAGAAAAAATAACACTAACATATGACCCAGCAATTCCACTTGTTGGTACCTATGCAAGGGAAATAAATGAAGACATTTCTCTACACAAAGCAATCATGTGAATGTTTGTTCACAGCAGCATCATTTATAATAGAATAAAATTAGAAACAATCCAAACATTCATCTACTTGTAAATGGTATACACAATATGGTATATTAATAAAATGGAATACTATTAAACATTGTAAAAGAACAAAGTATTGACACATGCTACATCCTGTATGAAGGTTAACATTATGTTAAATCACACAGTCATAAAATGCAAATTTGTAGAGATAAATATTAGATGAGTAGGAATCTGGGACTGGGTGTGAGATTGGAGATAAAACAGCATAATGGTTCTGTTCCCTTACAGCAGATCAGTGATTAACACAATTCTTGAGTCATTGTACAGAGATGGCACTAGCACGTGCCACCTTGTCCTCCGGATGACTCCAGAACCAAGAATCTTCAGTCTACAAAATTCAAGTTAGAGAAGTGTGGCCACCAGAGCTTTATGAAGTAAGAGATATTCAATAAGGAAGATATTCAATAAACCAAATACAGACAAATATAGAACTGACCAATGAAACCCAGCCAGATTGAAATTGCTTTGTGCTTTCTCTTGCCTGACCCTATACCATAACTGGCTAAGTTTCAAAAGCTTCCAATCACTGCCAGATGTTAACCAGTTCTCCCTGACCCTTAAAACTTGTCCTGACCCCAGATCAGAAAGACTGATTTGAGTGGTGGCTCCTGGATAGATTTAGCAGTAAATAAATGCCTCTTTCTTTTCTCATAGGCAGTTGTCATTTGGCTCCTATGTGCATCAAGCAGTGGGCCCTCTCAGTAACAGACTTACAGTAAATGGGCATATGGAATCTTACTGGAGAAATAAGATTGTTTTTAAATTGATTTATGTTAAGAGTTGAACCACTCAGGGAAGTTACTAAAAATCTCTTTAAATAAATCAAGGGAAATTAGTGTATTTTATAATATCTTAAATACTTCTCAATAAAACTATAAATACAGAAGTGAAATAAAATATTATGAAATAAAATGCACTAATTAAAATTAATTAAACAGACAATAAATGTAATATATTATTGAAACATGTGGAGAAAGAAGGAGCCACAGACTTTTAAACCTGATAAGCTCAGGGGAGGCCTGCATGGTGGGTCTTACAAAGTTAGAGACCTAAAGAAGCCACATAGAATAATCTGAAAGAAACCTGTCAGGGCAAATGGTATTGTTCTAAACTGGTATCTTCCTTGACAAAGGTCAATGTTTACCTTAATTGAACTTATCTATTGTCTTTTCTGCATCTACAATAACAGACCTTTAGCATATCACGGTAATTTCCTTCCCCCCCTCCATCCTTGAGGGCACAATCTCACATCCATGTAGGAGACTACAGAATCCCTCCTTGTTCTTTTCATGTTAATGTTAACTACCCCATACCCACCAGTGTAAAAGAAGTATATGCCTATTCCTTTTATCTTTTATCCAATCCCAGAGATATTCTGCTTCGATTTTCCTGCTTCCTTAATCCAATGTCAATGGATTTTATGTAACCACCTTGTCTCCTCCTTTTATTTTAATGTACAAAATAACGTACAATCTCAAGCCATTGAGATTTTTCTTCCAGGCAATGATAGTTTCAGTTTGGCTGAAATAAATTCAAAAATTTTTTTTTACAGGTTCGGAAGTTTCTTACATTGACACTTGCAAACATTTTGAAAAGGTGGATTTTATGTTTCCAATTAAGTTCATTTCAATTTACACATGCCTACTTTCTGATGGGCAAAAAGGATAATGCTAAATATATTATATGACCTTTTGGATGAATAGGTGAGATAACCCAAACTGCATCCTCCCCTGAAGGAATATTCAAAAATTGCTAAGCCTCTTAAAAAATTAAATAGCCTCATTTAATTTACATCATTTTCTCTTTTTATGCCAACTCTCTAATGAAAGTGCTGAAGAGCAATGAAATGGACAAAGGCAAAAAGCCAGAAAATGGAGATAATAAAGAGCCAAATAAGCAACCTTTAAATAAGTAAGACTTGATTGATTGGTTCAACCCATTTAGACAATTATCTTAATAGCACTGTTTGTTAAAATTTCCTGTTGGTCTTGCCAAATATTCCAAAATAGCTGCAATTTTGAAACAATGTGAGTGCAGAAGATGGAAAGTCAGACAATTTTGATTTAAAGAAAGTATCTAGGCCCTGGCTGGTTGGCTTAGCGGTAGAGTGTTGGCCTGGCGTGCAGGGGTCCCGGGTTCGATTCCCGGCCAGGGCACACAGGAGAAGCGCCCATCTACTTCTCCACCCCTCCCCCTCTCCTTCCTCTCTGTCTCTCTCTTCCCCTCCCGCAGCGAGGCTCCAATGGAGCAAAGATGGCTCGGGCACTGAGGATGGCTCTGTGGCCTCTCCCTCAGGTGCTAGAATGGCTCTGGATGCAACAGAGTGATGCCCCAGAGGGGCAGAGCATATCCCCTGGTGGGCATGCCGGGTGGATCCCGGTCGGGCACATGCGGGAGTCTGTCTGACTGCCTCCCCAGTTTCCAGCTTCAGAAAAATGAAAAAAATAAATAAAATAAAATAAAATAAAATAAAATAAAATAAAAAAGAAAGGATCTACAAACTCTGATGTGTACAACTTCTTTCAGGTGTCAGTCATACTAATGTATGGATTTAATGTGTTCATACATGTAAACACCACACTACCCAGTGCATTGTATGTAGTCAATAAACAATCACAGAATTAATTATATATAATAGCTGTCATTAATATTTTAGAAAGTCATTCAGGAAGAAATCAGAATGGACCACATATACTGAAGGTCAATATAATGGTAGAAAAGCAGTTAATGTAATCCATTCAATAAACTATTCAATTTCATAGGAAAGGTTTAGAGATTTACTGCTTCGTCTATATAATCAATCAATACAGCTAGAATAATTGAATAGGTTATTCCACAGGCCCAGGATTTTTGTGATGTTTTCTATTTAAATTAACAAGATGTACTAAATAATACACAGTTATAAGATTATTGAACACAGCTAAATATTGAGCAATAAACTCCTTTAACAAGAAAAATAATCTGTATATATAGTACATTTATACTTTTGTAGTGATTCTCCTTATAAGTCCAAGTTATTCATTGAGCAATTGTTTATTTTGCAAACAGAAAATATGTAACAAGTTTTATGCTGAAACTAAGGTATACAAACACAAGTATTTAGAGACTACCTTATTTGATTAAAAAAAAACTATATAAGTCACAATGGCAGTAATAAAAGAAAAATAAATAATAGCCTTAGGTGGATAAGCAAAATTTTCTTTTAGGACAGAGCTCATCAAACTTTTTTTCTGAAAAAGGTCAGGTAGGAAATGTTTAAGCTTTACAGGCCAGAGACTATTTATCAGAACTATGTACTCAGTTCTGCTTGTGTTGCCAGTGAAAATGGGTTCTTTTGAGGTGTCATGAGAAAGTAATTTCAAAGAGAACACACATGGAAGAAGTTTATACATAGTGACAAGATTTATTGAAATGAAGGGAAATAATACACAATTGGGTATGTAGAGGATGAGCAGGCTCCAGCAGCAACTGCTGCAAGATTCCTGATAATCCTCCATATATTTTCTTGGTTCTCATTAAGAAACAAGCTGTCATTCAAACCATCCAAACCATCCAAACTACTTCCTGATTCTGCCTGGGGCTGAACTGGTTTCTCCCTCTAACCAATCTTTTTCTTACCAGGGTTAGGTGCCCCCTATCCTTTCTGATTTTTTTCCTAGATTTCTCAGGTTAGATTCTGCCCCTTTAAGTGGCCATTCTGGCTTCTGCTGTGCAGGGCTCAAAGTAGAAGCACCTCCTTCTGCAGCATCCTGACTTCTGTTGCGCATATACAAAATTTCTGCTGCATTATCTGTTTTCTAATGTGCATGTACCTAGCAGAAGAATCCTCTCACCCCTTCTGCTAACCCTGATATTCTGGCCTCTGGCCAGTAGTTTCCCAGGGAGATCACTTTCAGGATTAAGTCCTGTCAGCAGAGGATGCAGTGGTTGGTCTCTTGGAGTGTGTGTGAACAGGTCTATGAATGCTCTAGCTTCCCAATGAGCTAAATGGAATGCTGTAACTTCCTAATGAAACAGGCCTGATATCTGACTCAACTTCCCAGATTATTAAGTTTAATATTTGATTTCACTTGCTCCCTCCCTTTATTAATACTACCTACCTTCGCTAACAGTAGCACTAAAACAATTATAGACACTCTGTTTAAAAACACAAACAAATAATAAAAAAAGCAAAACTAAAAACCATAAAAGGTATAACAGTTTTTTAATAAATCATTCTTTTTAAAAAGTAGGCCTGATCTGACCTGAGTGCAATACTTTACTGACCCTGCTCAAGTTAGTTGAAGATTAAATATGTGAAAGAAAATTAAGGTTGGAAAAATAATATAAGTAAATAGTGAGAACTTTGTTCACAGATAGAAACTGTACCTGATAAACTGCATAGTCTTCTTACCACAAGACTTATTTTAATAGCTTATATTTGCAGACTCCAAGGGAAACTAAAGCATGGTCCCATTGGGACACACGTGCTGACCATGCCTTAGGACTCCAACTCTTGGCCGTATCCCATGACTCTACCTGTAGACTATGAATCAAACAAAATTACCCATGTTTTCCTCAAAACACCACTTGCTGACCACTAAGTCAGACAAATCTTGAAAGTCCAGTTGCTCCAACCAATCAGAAAATCAATGATGAAAGTTTATGATCTTGTTTCTTTAGCAACTCATCCCTTGAATCATTAGCTCCTTGCAACTCCTGCCTTGAAAACCTTGGCTTTATTTTTCCCACCTTAATACAAGTCTTCGGTTCATGCCAAAGGCTACATTCTCTGATTTACAAACCATGTCAGAATAAAATTCTCCTTTGAAATTCCTCAGAAGAGTCCTGTGGAACTTTGTTTTAATAGAAACTCATACCTTTCCCTTTTAATTCCCTTAATGATATCCGTTGTTTCAGTCAAATGCATACATAATTTGGAGTTTTACTGGTAAAATTTATACTTTTTCATGGTGGTGTTATTAGGTATTTTCTTGAAGCTCAGTAAGATGAAAATCTCCCACATCAAACAGTTATTATTTGAAATTTAATACAACATTTAAAAATTATTTTAAAGTGCCAAAATTCTGATTCAGAATTTTAGGAGCTAAGTTCAATATGTTAAAATATTGAGTACTTGCTGATGTTCATCTCTTTGGAAACTCATTATCTGAAATACCCAGTGTTTGGAATTTGCTTTTATTAAAATAAAAGTATTAGGGATTGTGATTTGTTTAAAACTATTTAGTTTCAAAGCAAGCAATAATCTATGTATATAATTAATCAACATTTACTTCTAAAATTTAGTTAGGCACTATTCAATAATGAACTTACAAATATACCTAATTTATAACCACTTTCAGGATGAAAGTTCAGAGACAAAATTAATAATCCTATTATTTAGTGAACACTTCAAATGAAGTCTTTGTACCAGGTAGCAGTTTTAACAGATAAAACCAAAACAAATACAGGATGGGGTAAAAGTAGGTTTACAGTTGTGAGTATGCAAAGTAGAGTTTATTCTATTATTATTTATTAATTACTATTTTGTTTTTCATACATATAATTATAAACCTTTAGCCCTTTCCTGTATGTGTTTAAATTTCTGCTTATATTTATACACCATTATTTTATGGTGCAAAGTCTTGGCCTAGGTGATAAGAGACTAATCTAATTGTTGCATGCTGATTGTATTTGAGTGATAATGAGACATACCTTACAAATAAGAAAATATTGTTGTAAGCTGAAACAACCCTTTAGGAAGGTTAAGTGCTTAGATTAGTGCCTTCCAATAGAAATATAATAAAAGACACATGAACAATTTTAATATATCTAGCAACAACATTTTTTTAAAAATAGGAAAAAGAAACAGAGAGATGCACAAAAAAATAAAATAATCTCAATTCTTTTCTATTGATTATATGTTGAAATAATATTTTGTATACATTGTGGTAAGTAGAATATATTATTAAAATAGTTATTATGTTTCTTTTTACTATTTGTACTAGCTACATTTCATGTTTTCAATATCCATGCTTGGCTGATGATTACTGCATTGAATAGTAAAGGTTTAAAGTCCAGCCTCACATTTTATCAGGTAAGTTAACAGAGCAAATTGTCTAAATTCTCTATGACTCAAATTTATACTCTTGATACTAAACATAGTGACTGTTTTGTTGTGTTTATGTGAAGATACAATATTATATATTGTATCAATATACATTTCTTACACTAAAAAAAAAAGTTAGCTAATATTCTAATTTTTATTGGTGACAGCATTTCCTTCTTATATTCATACATGGAAGAAGTATACTTCCAAACAATTTTATCTCTGATCATTACTTAATGTGATAGTTAATTTTATTTATCAATTTAGCTAGACTCTGGCACACAGTTGCTTGCATCAGTCTAGATGTTGCTGTTGTTGTTGGTATTAGTGTAGAGTAGACTTTGAGAAAAGCAGATCACCACTAATAATGTAGGCTTCCTCTAACCAGTTGACAGCCTTTAGAGAAGACGGAGGTTCTCAAAACAGGAAACCTGTCTCCAGATTGCCTTGGGAATCTAGACAACAACGTCAGCTCTCCCTGTAATTTTCAGTCAGCTAGCTGCTGGCTTGCCCCACAGATTTTGAATTTGCCAGCTGACATTCATATCAATGTTAACAGAGACTGTCATAAGAAATCCAAAATTAATTGTAACCTTGTCTGTAAGTGTGCTTTGCATTTTTTGGTAGTATTTAATCTTTCAACATTTCTTTTCACATCAATTTTCTTTCACTCCTTAATTATTTCTAACTTTGCAAGGAACATCATCATCCTATGACACTGAGGTAGATTTCTGGTAAAAGGGCTATTCTGACACTGAAGTGCTTGATTTACTTAGAATGTCAACCATAACCTTAGTTACTCCAGTGCTAAGTGGTAAAATTCATGAACTTTGCTTTGAGCCTGAACAAAGAATGACAAATATTTCTGAGTCAGATGTCCATATATTCTTTATAATTACATTCATCATCCCCACTTTATTTGTTGTATCAAAGAAAAAAATTTGCACTGGACAAATTTGAACAGGCAAGATGACTTGTTCAAGTCTACTGTAATAGGGAAAAGAGAAAAAGAACTAAGTCTGAGCTCAACTTCACTGAATCAAAGGGCAGGGAATTTTCTAGTGTTGGATGAATTTCTAGAAAAGAAATGAAAGATGTTGGGGAGAAGGTAAGCAAGATAAGGTACCTAGGATGTTGAGTTATTCCTCAGTTTGCCAATACTTTTCTCTCTGATTAGGCTATGTTTACTAATTGGTGCTTAGGGAAGTTAAACTCTTAACTTTCCACAAAGACTGGGAGATGGGGCTGTCTTCTTTAATGTTTATATATCCAAAGGATGGATTCTAGGTCCTTCAAAAAGACAGTCCTGTGTTTTAAAACTGGCAACAGACTTTAGAAAAGGTTTATATCTCAAGGAGTGCAGAGAAAGAACTAAAATTACACATTTTCTACGTAAGTCATCTAAAAAAAAGGAAGTCTATGGGCTTAAAGACTGGTTGAAGCCTGTCCAAAATTTAGTCAAGCTAACCAAGTTCAAGTCTGCAAAGAAACCAAGAAGGCAAACACATCCAGCTGTCACAGTGGACTGTGAAATGGGGACAACTGAAGCAGGCTAGGCAACTTGTGACTTCTATGTGATCACCATCATTTGGGACATATAGCCAAGCTTTTGTTTGTGGGCCAGGGCTGCTATTTATCTTTATTAAAAGTTAGCAGCTGATTGAAGTGTGCAGAAAAGAAGCACAAGCTTGAAACCATTGGTTAATCTGGCATTTATCTCTAAAGATATTTAACATTAATGATCTTTTATTGCTCTTCAAAAATGTAGGGCTCTGTGATGATACTAACCTGGACCACTCTATTGGTTTCTTTGAAAAGTAGTTTCCAGTTAAATAAAGTTTACATAGTGCAATCTAGCACAATCCCAATGTTGGCTTCTGTACACACATCTCTTAGATATTTTGCACTTAGACAGAAAGGTAATGACAGGATCATTTTTGTATCTAATATGATGCAACAACGATCTCTCATATAATCAAAACCATACTACTTGCCTCCCCAAAATTAGCTATACAGTATTTCTTAATATTCATTTGTGGGTGATTGTCATGCTTTCATACCTTAATTATACCCTTTGATATCATATAACTTCAATACTTAAATATCTGTTTAACCACTACCAATGTATCTTATGATATATACGTACAGCAGAAGAATGTGAGGAAAACAAGGAGGGACTGACATACAAGCAAATATATAGTAACTATATATATTCATATCAAAGCAAAGAAGAAATTATAATAAATATATCTCTACAAATGTTTACACAGTCGTAGTTAGGATATATAATTGTCTTCTACTTCCCATCCCGTATATATTTTGCCTTCAGCAAGCATATCAATTAGTGCAGCTCTTCACTAATGGGTGACATTCAATTTTACTCTTGAAGTATCTATGCTATTAGAAGTCATGTGTATCTTGTAGTTTTTTATTAAGTTTTAGCGATGTATATGGGACTATTAAAAACCACCTGAATCTCAGACATATGCTTCCTTGCCCCAATTCTGTAGTACTAACCAAATTTCCCCTTGATACTTGGCATCAATCACTCCTACCAATTCAGTAACTCATTTTTTTTTTTTGTTTTTTGCTGTTGGTTGAATGGCATGAGATCAAAGTGAACAAGAGATCAGCTCTCTTTCACATCATTGGCTCCATTATCAAGTCTCCAGATAACAATATTTCTCATCTTCATACGAATATCTCTAAAATGCCTGAACCCAAAATTGATAGGAGAAAAAAATATTTTCTGTGGATCATTAGGGACAACAATGATAGAAGAACTCTCATCTGTACCTCTTTATTCCTAGATAATTAATTCTGGCATTTGAAGAAACAACACCTTATTGCAGTTCCTAATTCAGAACACACATTTTTTCCCCCTGAAGATCAATATTCCAAGTGCAATGTGGCACCAAGCTTGCAATGTAATTTATTGTTCAAAAGATCATTCTATCATTTTTATCAGACTGCCTATACTTCAGAATGGTGGGGTACAAGGTTCAACTGTGAAATCCATGAGAATGAGTCAAATGCCAGGCTTCATTAGTTTAAATTATTTCCCTCGTCAGAAGTGCTGTGTGAAAAACTGAACACATACTTGTCTACAGATGGTGACATTAGAGGAAGTATTGCAGGCAGAAAATGAAAATGCATGTGCAGAATGTGTCCATTCCAGAAAGAATAAAACATTGTTCCTTTTTTTAAGGGGACTTTTCAAATATATTCACTCTGACTCCAGAGAGGCAGCAGGATATTATGTTATGTTGCTATATCAAGGGCTCAATGTTTGTCTCTATGATGGACAATAGGGAAACAGCAGTTATTTTAAGCAGACATGCCTGGATGTTTCAAGGTGGGTGTTGTGAACATCATGCATAACTATGTTAGCCACATCCCTGCTTTTATAGACACATTTATAATATTTGCAAAAGCTGTTTGCTAAAGAATAGGGATGTCCAACTATTTTTAAAATCTTTCTCTTCTGAGGCTATTCTTTCTTTAGCCTTTACAGAGTAAACAAATACTTTAATTACTTAAACAAATTAACAAAAAAATCACTTAAACAAATACCTAAATTACCTAAACAAATTTTCTAATGCTTTGAGGTCTTTCAGGGATGCTAATTCACATGCCACTTTTTTAGTCTTTTTTGTCACTGTTCTAATTAAACTATTCTAAAGTCTTGACCATACAGCCAGACCATATGCTTTTGTCTATCAATGCATATTCTCCATATTTTCATCTTCCAGGCAAAATAAGCAGCCAGCTATCTAGCTCCTGAGGGAATTTCTCTTCTCCCTTGTGTTCAGGGCTGCTGCTGAGTGCTAGAGCTGTCCATTTTATGTCAGTTAATTATGCAGAATTACATATTTAAAACACCTCTGAATTATTTTAGTCCTTTGGTCATAATAATCTCAAGAGCATACTGATATGAAATGAGAGATAGAAATTAAAGGAAAAAAAAACCCAGGAAATATTTATTCTTGACCTCTTGTTCATATAAATTACTTGTTCCCTCAGTATGTGCTTAAGGTTTATTTACTATGTACCAGTTCCCCCAGATAATGGAACACTGCTGCTTTGTATGTTCAACCTTATGGTGTAAAGAATAAGAGAAGTTCCAGTTCATGCTGTGGCCAAGGACACACATTATGTTTCTAGTATGGCTCCGTAGCAAGCTGGAAGGTGTTTCTCAGAGGGCAACATTTTATTTTCTATGGATATCATATATTTAGTCCAAAACCCTGCAGTGCTATACTGGATTCACTCATAGTGATCTGCTAAAGGCTCAGTATATCAACCTTCACTGACTCACACATTCCAAGAACCATTTTATCTCCTTAGTCATAGAGTCTAAGTAGCTAAGAAACGTGCACGGTATCACCTACTTGATTCAGATCCTTCTCTTGCTCTTCACTCCACTCAAAGCTGAAATGAAGTAGGCATGAACTGCAAAAAACAAATAATCCCACTGGAAGATTTGCCTCTTTCTTAGTGGTAGGAGTTGCCAGAGGTAGCAATGTGTCCCCTTATGAAACAATGTTTCAACATGCCACAGAACTCTGCTGACACAGCAAGTTTATGGAGCTAGGGGCTCCTGAATTCTTATGAGATTTACTTGGCACCTTCTAGCACATGTTTCTCATCAATAAGTAGAGCAGTTGCTACTTCCAGCTCACTTCCTCCAATCAGTTCCATGGACTGGCATCATGTCCTATGTGACTGAGAAAATATCGTGTTCTTATACAATTGCCATCAGTAAGAACTAGAGAGTAAACATTATCCTGAGGTAAGAAAGTGAGGTTAATAATTGGCTCTGCCAGTTAAACATAAACTTCCTTTGCTGGCCTTTGTTAACACTTTTCTATCAGTAGTTGCACCTCAGGTACCATGGGATGTTATTGTTAAAAATTAGTTGTTTCGGTAAATACAGAGCAAAAGTCTTGATGTTCCTACCTTATTAAATATATGAAAATACATTATGATCATGCACTTTCCATATGTTTTTGTTTCTTTTTCATTGAAAGCATGGGAGCAGAAAAAGGTTTGTAAGAATTAGGTGAATTAGTTTATATTTTACTTTCTTCATTATACCAGCTGCGTGCAGACAAGGAGGAGGGACAAGAGGGCTGAAAGTGAACTTCTCCATCATATGAGAATTGAAGCCAACCTACAAAGAAGTCTTTATATACTTTTGGTCTGTATTTTGCATAACATTCCCTTATACACCAAGATACAATCCTCCTTTTCTTCCTCCATCATGCAGCATCAAATGATAGGAACCAAGAAAATATCACTGAAATAAAATGACACCATTAATGCAGGTTGCCTTAACTTCTTCAACAAGTTAAATTGAAATTACTACAGTTATTACTGAAGTATGTGGTACAGTAAAGTAGAAATTTCAAAATAAATAAAGCATAACAAAAAAGAAAATAAATGAATATATTCATTTGGAAATTTCAAATAATATGTATTTAAAAAATTTTAAGACTTTATTCATTTTAGAGAGAAGAGACAGTAAAGAGGGAGAAAGAGAGAGAGAGAGAGAGAGAGAGAGAGAAGGGAGGAGCCAGAAGCATCAACTCCCATATGCACCTTGACCAAGCAAGCCCAGGGTTTCGAACCGGTGACCACATTGTCAGGTCAGGTCCAAATAATATAAATTTAATGTGGATACTGCACCTTATATAATCATTTATTTCCTCATGAAACACTTAATAGTACATACTATGTATCAGATCATATTTCAAAATCTGAGAATACAGATGTATATAATATAATATTCTCTTATGCAATGGAGTGAGACCACAGACACGTGCACATACAGAGGTAATTTTACAAACAAGATAATTTCATATTTTTATACTGAAATAAGAAAATATTAGATACAATAATGTGACAGAAAGTGAATGGGATTATAAGAAATTGGCATGCCAAGGAGATGGTGATACTTCAGCTGAGACCAGAGATGTGGAAAGCGCCAGTTATAAAGGAATCACCTGACAAGCAAGTATAAATAATAGGGTCAGAAATAAGCATGAAGTGCTAGAAACACACAGAAGACTGGTATGCCTTGGCTTTAGTCGGTGGCATTGAGCCTGTTAAAAGATGAAGATAGGCTTGAGCTACAAATGTAGTGCCTATATTTTATAAAAAATACTTTTGTTAATATAAAGAAAATCAATTTTCACTAAATACGCTTTAAAAAATTTTAATGTTAACTTTCCACAGGTGATACATGTCTTAGCATATAAGATTATATATACCCATTAGCTGGTATAAAGATTTTCCTGTGAAATGTTTATTTATTCATTTTTTTATCACAAGTTACTAAAGTGTATTTTTGTACCTTGTATGCAGTCTTTATTTATCTTAGAAAGTATTATCATTATATTATATAATCAGCTATTATTTTTGATAATTATTTCTTGAGCTTGATGGCTAAATATAATATTAAAAGCAAAAATAATTGAGTCTAATGAAAGTAGAATTTATAATATACAGACTATATTATTGTTTAGTAGTAGGGTATTTTATTTTATTTATTTATTTATTTTTAGAGAGAGAGAGAGAGAGAGAAACATCCATCTGATCCTGTATGAGCACTGACCCTGACCAGGGGATTGAACTGGCAACCTCTGTGCAGCAGGACAATGCTCTAACCACCAAGCAATCTGGTCAGGACATATTTTTAAACCCCACTTACTCTGTTCACTAGCCAGTTAATACTCAGTCACAGTAACAATATACAGTAATGTTGATGAATCACACCTCAATGTCTACGTAGTAAACAAGCATAAAGTCATACAAAGTGGAGATTTTCTTTCCAGGTAGAGGTTTTGAAATTTCCAATTGAATATATAACTCCGAAAGTATAGCAACTGTAATGCTGGTGGCCGAGGCCAGGCAGGCTCACATTGGATTTGGGCAGACAGTAGAGAAACTGCGGAGCTGAAAGTGTCGGACCATTCCATTTATTGGAGGCTCGCAAAGACAGGCGAGCAAATAAACAACAAAAGGGAAAGAGCTGATAAACAAAGGAAAATCTCCCATTCACATTAAGGGCAAGGGAACAAGGAAAACTGTACCTCATGGTGGCAGGAGAGCTATCCAGAAGAATTGCCGCCCAGAGGAAGCACCCATACATAGCCTCATATGGCTATGCACAGTGCCTCTGCCACGCGCTCATGCATTAATCAAGCAAAGTGCTTGCAGCTCGTAAACCCTTGAGCAAGCGAGCAAGCCTAACACAGTTGCCCCACAGCAATTTATTAGCATGAGATAATTTAATGAAATTACATATGCTTATTCTCATCTATCTCTAATCTGATTCTATAATAAACCATAGCCAGGATGTATTTTTATTTAGCAATTATATGGGTGTCAGAAAGGAGGCACTTTGTATACATGACTGCTTTCAGATCTTGAATTAGGTACTTATCCTACCTGCACTGACAAATTGAATTTAGCACATGGCCCTGGCTGATTGGCGCAGTGGTACAGTGTTGGCCCTGCATGTGGAAGTCCTAGGTTCTATTCTAGTCAGGGCACACAGGAGAAGCGGCCATCTGCTTTTCCACCCATCTCCCTCCCCTTCTCTCTATTTCTCAGTCTCTCTCTTCTTCTCCTGCTGCCACACCTGGATGGTTTGAACACATTGGCTCCAGGTGCTCAGGATGGCTCCATGGCCTCGCCTCAGGTGCTGCAATGGCCCCAGATGGGCGGAACATCTCCCCTTAGGGGGCATGATGGATGGATCTCATTTAGGGCACATGCAGGAGTCTGTCTGTCTGCCTCCCTGCCTCTCCCTTAATTAAAAAAAATTAACACATATTTTTGTCTTGTTCGAGTTTTGGTATTATAAGCATTTTTTTTTCAGGTGACTTAGATGGAAGCAGTTAAATAAGCTAAGCATCTGGATAATCAATGACTCTAAATCAAGCTGGTATTGACCATTCAAAATATATCTATTTGTAGATCATGTCTATTATTACAGTCTTCAAAATTATCCTCTTATCATTTTAATTATCTTATTACAGTGATCTTTAAAAGGTTACTTTAAAAAGGCTACAAGTATGAAACTATAAAACTAATACTACTGAATTGCAAATATTTGAAGAACTGTAATATCTTGATTTACTTAAGTTATTATTCTTTGGCATATGGATTTGTGAATGATTAAGAAATGACTTATACATGTAAATGATGATTTTGGCTATAGAATTTTAGTTTAAGACAATTTAAATTAGGTACAGTAATATCTGAGTAATTTCACTGAATTTTTTAATGATTTATATGGCTTTAGAAACATTTTTTTGGCCCTGGCCAGTTGGCTGAATGGTAGAGCATTAGCCCAGCATGTGGATGGCCTGGGTTCAATTCTTGGTCAGGGCACACAAGAAAAGTTCTCATCTGCTTCTCCACCCTTCCCCCTCTTGCCTTTTTCTCTGTTGTTTCTCTCTCTCTCTTCTCCACCTGCAGCCATGGCTTAATTGGAGCAAATTGGCTGGGGTTCTGAGGATAGCTCCATGGCCTCTACCTCAGGTGCTAAGAAGAGCTTGGTTGCTGAGCAGTGGAGCAAAGTCCTAGGTGGGCAGAGAATCACTCCCTAGTGAGCTTGCTGGGTTTATCCCAGTTAGGATGCATGTAAAGTCTGTCTCTGCCTCCCCTCTTCTCACTGAATTAAAAGAAAGGAAACCTTTTTTTTTTTTACTATGATAGAACAATATTCTTTCCCTGTCAAAATGATAGTTAAATTTTATAGAAAACATTCTATAACTTTTATGAATTTGACAGTAGTATTTATAATTTTCAAGCTAGAGTGCGCATGTTTTTCTTTAAAATGAGCAGATACATGTTTAATTTAGAAGTTAGATCAACTTTGATTAGATTAACCCTCTGTTAATATTAATAAATGCCATTATTCTAATGTTCCACATTATTTATCTACATACAATTTTATACCCATGGAGAATAGTGAAATTCTCTTTGCTCATTTCTAGCAGAACAGTCTGTCAGTACTGTTACCTACTTATTACCTCCTACACATTCCTTTTATAAGTGTGTTCCCATTCCATATTTGCATGCCATTCAGTACCTCTACTATTAGTAATGCAGCAGTGAACAAAATAGGTAATTTATTTGTTTTCACAGTGTAAAAGCTGAGACATGTACCACATTCTTAGTGGTGGACATTGCAAAATGAAACAAAGGGAATATCTCAACATGCTCCAGGAAATGGGAGCCTTAAATTTGTACTAATGTGGTGATGTATCATCATCCTGTGGAGACAGAATGTACTCCCACACAAACTTCAGTTCGGATGTCAGAACTACAATAATGATGCCACCGTACACACACACCAGAGGTTATGAAAAACATTTTCTATCATCATATTTACATAATAACACTTTGTGAGGAAAGCTGGGCAGCTCTAAAACAAGTTTGAAAATGGTTTGAGCGGCCAAAGAAGGGAGAAGCGCTGAGGGATTTTAGAGTGGTTAGAAAGAGGGTATTCAGTAAGAACCCCCTCATGCAATTTAAAATTTTCACTGGCACCAAAGGAAGGAGAATCTGGGTTCTTAACAGTTTGTCCATATATGCAGCAGAAGGGAAGGAGGAAAGACTGAGGCTTAGAAACTACCAGCAATCAAACATCAGAAAATGGAGACAAACCCTTTATTATATGTGGTGAGCCACTGAATCTTTGTAGATTTGTTTACATCTCCCAGGGTCTGAAATACATATAGCCTTACAAACTTTCCAACGCATCTGCCACTTCTTGTTCATCCAGTGCAGCAGTATATGTTATCCAGAACAAGGTGATGTTTATAGAATGTCCACATGATCTATGTCCCTTCATGCTATAATTATGATAGAGGAGATTTAACATAACCTTAGTATAGGACTGTAAATGTAGACTCTTATCCACTCAACTTAAATTTTAAATTCTATGATCCTTACTCACCTCTTATGGGGATAGAAAATAAAGCATTTGACAAATCAAAGGCTACATACATTACACCAGAGGCCATGCTAATCTGTTTTATTAGTATACCCAGTTGCAAAACATTTGCACTTGAGGCTTCTACTTGGTTAAATTTGTCATCATTTAGTATATGTATAAGTTCTATAGGGGTTAGAGTGATGAATTACATAGAGAAATAAGAGTACCACTAACCCTTGATGTTGTGGGAAAATACTAAATTCTTCCATATCTCTAGAATGCAATCTTTTTGATTTTATACTTTCTTTTTTCCTAAATTGGTTATGAAGGGGCCAGTTTAGCGGTTTCCATCTGTCTGTTCCCATTAAGCCACTATTTATGAAAACTGTATGTGTGCTGTGCAGGGGACTGGGGTTGCAAAGTCTTTTCAAGTACAAGAATTCATTCTAATATTATGTTTGAAAGTTGAAAAATGTAAACATTTGGTCTAGAAATTTATTCATTACTGAATTCCATTGTTTCTCCTCTTACAGTGATAATAATCATATTTTGATTCTAATCATCCTAAAACATCTAGATAGTCACCCTTGCCCAGAATACAGATACCCAAGTAAATGACTCTAGGTCATTTTGAGATTAATGTGGTGTTTCAAGGTTGTTCCTTCTAGACTCCTGCTTTTTCCTACAGTCAACAGCTTCTCAATGTGAATATGGACTAAAGTCCAGAAATTAGCAAATAGTGATTATATTCAGGCTTGATTGCTTTTAATTCTATAGATTCAGCATTCTTGACAGTTGCCAATCTACCTTGACTCCAGTAAGACCATGTTCAATTAACCATTTCCATAACTCTCTGATGTTTAAGTCAGGTTGGCTGCATCTCTGACATTTTTTACTTGCTATGTAATTACACCTGACATTTAAGCCCTGCCTCCTGTCCTCGATCATTTCAAAATCCCTCTATCCACTTTGATGTAAAAGGTCCTACCTACATTTATAAAAGTACCTCCTTCCATCCGCCCTATTCTACAGAGGAAAGTCACCAATGACACTCTCAATAGCATTAGTGTTGCACTCACAACATTTTTTTGTTGTTGCTTTACACTATCATTCAAGTCCTCTTGAAGAACATAATCAGCAGGGAGTTTTTGCACATTATATCAATATCTTGTTTAATTTTGGAGATTTTTTGGTTCTTTTTTTCTACAATTTTCTATAATTATTTGGGATTCTACTTCCCTAGTATAACCCCTTATATAATAGAAAGTGCCAATAGCTATTGTGGCAGCAATTAACATCACCTCTCCAGTTTCTTACCAGTATGTTAAATCTTATATTCTAGAAATATTCTCACATATGGATAAATCATTTGTCATAAAACTTTATACTATACCTCTCTTGATACAGTAACTCAAGATCTCATCCCATAATTCTTTCATAGCACATGCTCAGTATAGTTTCCTTTTTTTTTCTTACAAGGCTTAACGTTTTTCCAGCTAAGACATTCTCTGACTAATCATATTTATGGGGCTGGTGAGAAGACAAGGAAGTGAATGCAGATACTGAGTGGTATCTAAGTAGCCCTTTCTACACTTATAATGAAATCCTGGTTCTATGACTTTTCTTTTCTTATTGTCCAGCAACAAGGTATTAAAAACTCTCTTTATGTTCTCAAAAATATCTATGTTTCACACTTAGCCTAAATCTTTGATGATATCTCTGCAGAACTCCAATATTTATATATATTTTTAAACAGTGGGATAAACTTTATCATTAGATAGAGAAAAGTGGAAGTGCTTAGAACAACAGAAATGTGATTTTTCTTTCTCAGCAACAACAAAAGTTTGTCCAAAGGTAAATTTCAGAACATAATAAGTTAACCAGACAACCTACAAAGAATGAAATATGATATATATATATATATATGTATATATATATATATATATATATATATATATATATATATATATATATATATATAAATTCAAATGTACTACATGCCTTTCCAGAGGAGATTGCATGTGAAACTTGAACCCAGTCTTTTTAGAGTAGTAAAGGGATCAAGTCACACTGATCCATAGAGAAAACATAAGCACATTATATGAGTTTACAGAGCCAATATGCACTTTAATAAATGTTTGTTAAATATTTTTAGTGATTGGAATAATGTTATAGACAGAACATGAATATGGTATATGTTATAATTAATATTACTAAGCTAAATTTAAAATGTTACCAGCATAATAATTTAAAATTATTATTTAAATTTGACAGGAATTGAGAGAAAGAACAGACACAGCGAGAGGGATAGGTGGTTAATATATTCATTCTATGAAGTGGAAAGCCCATGAAGCATTGTTTAAAGTAGATAAAATAAAAGACAGATATTCATAAAATTATTATTTAATATATAACTAAAAATCAGAAAATAAATTGATATTAAGATAAGTGAGAATTATATCAACAAAAAGTTTTCATTAAAAAGAAACAATTCATTAAGTATATAAAATAATAAGTAGCAATTTAGAAATTAGCAGTATAAATAAATTATTTAGTTGAATAGAAGAAACTAGCATATCTTAAAACAAAGTGTTCAAAAATATTACTTTTTAGAAAGGAAACTAGAAATAAAAATGCTATTTTTTGTAATAAACTGTGTATAATATTTTTACATTTGTATAGTATTAAATACAAAAGAAAAAATTGCAATACCTATCAAAAATTATCAAAAATGCCATAAACTTTGATATATAATTGAGAAATTACCTTAAGGAAATTATTCAACATAAAAAAGCTACAGCATGAAATTTTTTATTGCAGGGTATATAAAATACTGAAATACAGAAATAACTAATTAAAAATAATATGTGCAAATTATTAAAGTAAACTACTATGAAGACTGAAGGAGCCTGACCTGTGGTGGTGCAGTGGATAAAGCGTCGACCTGGAAATGCTGAGTTCGCCGGTTTGAAACCCTGGGCTTGCCTGGTCAAGGCACATATGGGAGTTGATGCTTCCAGCTTCTCCCTCCTTCTCTCTCTCTGTCTCTCCTCTCTTCTCTCTCTCTCTCTCTCTCTCTGTCTCTCCCTCTCCTCTCTAAAAGGAATAAAAATATATAAAAAAAAAAGACTGAAGGAATTTGGCTTTATGACTATATAAAATATTGAAGATAAATACAATTTCATGTGTTTTATTATAATTGTAAATTTATAAACAATTAGTTTGAAAAGAAAATACCTGCTAAGAGAGATAGTGTTTAATGTGTGTTACTGTTTTTCTATTTTTTTTTTATTAGTTTTTGGCTTTCTAAAACTTTGAAGGAGTAAGAACACTGAAAAGGAGACTTTAGTGACCGAATCAAGCTGGAAAACATGGATTTGAATCTGAAGATCAAAGATAGGGGCCATGCTTGATTGAGGCAGAGAGTTGGAATAATTCAGAGTCAAGAAGCTGAAAAACATGAATGAACCATGAGTTGCAGAATTTCATCATAATGATGGACAGCCAAGCTATTATGCTTACTCGGGATTATGTCAAACATCAAGTTAAGAAACAGAGTAAACAACTTCATCTCTGAAATAAGAAGCAACCCTGTCCTTTTAAAAACAGTACTCTCACTAAAAAGCTATCCATGCTGGACAGGGCCACAAATTCCTGAATGTAACAGTAACCTCAATTTATACCTGAAAATTAGGCAGCATTGTCTCATGGTCTTTGCAAGCCAGGTGATAGCAAGTTGTGCTAACCTACATCAATAATCAAGGAAACACACCAGTCAATACTGATCCTATTTCTTTTTTTTTTTTTAAGTGCACACGTGAGAGAGAAAGACAGACAGACAAACAGGAAGAGAGAGAGATGAGAAGCATCAACTCATAGTTGCGGCATCTTAGTTGTTCATAGATTGCTTTCTCATATGTGCCTTGGTGGGGGGAAGGTCCCCAGCCAAGTTAGTGACCCTTGTTCAAGCCAGCGACCTTGGGCTCATGCCGGTGAACATGGGGTCATGTTTGTGATACCACACTCAAGCCAGTGACTCAGGTCTCAAACTGGTTAGCCGGCACTTAAACTGGTGACCTTAGAGTTTCAAACCTGAGTCCACAGGGTCCCAGGCTAACGCTCTATCCACTGCACACCACTTGGTTAGGCTGACCATAACATGTGATACACTCATTATTTTTTTACTTTATCAGTTGACTATGTAGTAAAATAGCATTAAAGGTTGCACTTAAAACAAAACTCATAGTTGCACACATACATCCAAACTAGATGAAAAGATAGGAAATCATCACAAAAGAGGGACGATGGTTTGTGGTAAAATACAGTGAAACAAATTTCACACTTCCCTCTCAAAATCTGAAAAAAAGTGGTAGCTTAATCTTTTTCTCGCACGGGAGAGTTGCCTGCATATTTCCTGATGAAGTCAGCCATTTCTTCTATATTGCCACCTTACAGAAATAAATAACCTTCCTCCAACCAAAAAGAGAAAATGCAAGAAATAAAAGAATAAAACATTTAAAAGTTTTCTCTTTTCTCATAATGCTGAATATCTTTGATGAATTAAAGACTATTTCAGAATGCTTTGTTTTAGAAATATTTCTGAGATTTATTTGTATTTGGTTAAACTTAACTCTTCTTGATACCCAGAAACCTGATCAAACTGAGCAGTATGCCTGATTTTGAAGAAAGAAAAGATAAATAATAAAATTTAGCTGAAAACAAGGTTGTATTTTTATTAAGCCAAAGGTGACAATTATAACATCAATGGAGCCTGTCCTGTGGTGGCGCAATGGATAAAGCGTCAACCTGGAATGCTGAGGTTGCCAGTTCAATACCTTAGGCTTGCCTGCTCAAGGCACATATGGCAGTTGATGCTTCTGCTCCTACCCCATTTTCTCTCCCTTCTCTCTCTCTCTCCCCTCTGTGTAAAATGAATAAATAAAATCTTTAAAAAAATAACATCAATGGACAACACATTAACTCAGAAATACAAATAACCTTGAGGACAAGTAGAAAGGCACAATATTTTCATCTCTTGTAATGTCTGTGTTTCAGAGATAGCTCTAATGAGGCTTTAAAATCCTCAAATGCTTTGCTCTACCACCAGGGACCTGGTTGGTGCTGAAAGTGATTTTATAAAATGAATTAACTATTTATAATCGAAATATAAAAGAGTAATTTTACTTGCTCTTTGAAAGAAACTAACATTCATAACCTATGAAAAAAATTTTCAAAGAAAGAAAATTTATGGCTCATTATGAATATTACTATCAATTTGAAGACTTGGCTTCTCTTTATTTAAATATTACTTTCATTAATATCACCTACAAACAACTCCAGGCATTTTTTGCAGATCCTGGCTCTCAATCTGTTTTGATTTATCATTTATCTGCTGGATAGATATAGAAACAAAACACCCTACCATTACACTTCTACCAGTTATTAAATTATTACAATTTTCCAATTCTCTGAAGCAATAAAGAATCTTTCTCGTTTAAACCTGTTATCATGCCATTCTCTTCCAAATGCAGGTTTTCTTCTTCCTTTCCCTTCCTCATGCCAAAATGAAATTTGAATGAGAAATATCTCATAAATTTGTGTTTTTATAGTGCCTGTTGTGAGAACTCTTAAATAACCTAAAACCAAACAAAACCAAACTTCTGTTTAATCAGTTTTTGTATTGTTTGTTCATATATATTGTTCTTTAGATTCCACATTAAGTGAAAATATGTAATGTAATATGTCCTTTTTTTACTTATTTCACTGAGCATAATACCTTCTACTTGAATCCATGCTGTTGCAAATGTCAAGATTGCATTTTTGGGCCATGGCTGGTTGGATCAGTGTAGAGCATGGCCCAGTATGTGGATGTCCCTGGCTCGATTCCCAGTCAGGGTACACAGGAGAAGTGACCATCTGCTTCTCCACCAATCTCCCTGTCCTTTCTCTCTATCTTTCTCTTCACCTCCCACAGCCATGGATGGGTTGGAAGAAGTTGGCCCCAGGCACTGAGGATGGCTCCGTGGTCTTGCCTCAGATGCTAAAATAGCTCGGTTGCTGAACATGGAGCAGTGGACCTAGATGGGCAGAGCATCGCCCGTTGGGGGCTTGACTGTGGATCTCATTTGGAGCACAAGCAGGAATCTGTCTCTCTGCCTCCCCACTTTTCACTTAAGAAAAAAATAATTTCATTTTTGTTTATGGCTCAGTAATATTTCATTGTACAAATGTACTATAGCTCTTTTTATTTTTTTACCCCTTTGAGTAGTACAAACGTTCATGTACGTCCTTGTGCTTCCTGACCATCCAGAGTTCAATAGATTTATTTTAAAAATGTGTAAGGCAATATTTAAAAAAAAGGCAAATGTATGTTCTTGTTTCCATAAATTGGTTATCAGACAAACATGATTTGAAGTTAATAAAACTGTAACTGTAACTAATTTCATTTTTTGAAAAAAAACTCACTCCCTCGGGTCAGCAAGCATGAAAAAAATTCACTAGTCAAAGGGTTAATCTACTCATCTTTTGATAAGTACTGTTAGTTGCCACAGGGGAGGAAGATTTAAGAACCAGGTGAAAAATGTGAAGAGATTAAGAAGTAAAAACTAGTAGTTACAAAATAGGCATGAAGCTATAAACTACAGCACAGAAAATATTGTCAATAATATTGTAATAAGTATGTATGATGCCATATGAGAATATCTTAGAGAACATTTTGTAAAGTATATGATTGTCTGATGATTGTGATGCACACTTAAAATTAATATAAACTAATATTGAATCTAAAGTGTAATTAAAAGTAAATAAATAAATGCTTCTTTTATTCTGCACAATAGTAACAAAATAAGATATGGACTTGAAGAGTTAAATTTATTTATTTAAAAAACACAAAATTTAGATGAGGTCAGAGAAGAGAAAGAGATTAGTGAAATTGTATATACATAACACAGCATTATAGAGAACAGGACAGCAAATCCTGGAGGGAGGGGGGAGGGAATTGGGGAGAGGAAGCAAAGAAGTGGGCCAAGGGGAACATGGGGGTGTGAGGGGGAATATATTTGGTGGGACACTTGAATCTATGTAAACACAATAGATTAAAATCATAAATAAAAAAATAAAAAATATTTTAAAAACCTTTTTTTGTTTAATTTTATTTATTTATTTTTAGAAAGAAGAAAGGAGAAAGACAGAAACATTTATCTGTTCCTATATGTGCCCTGACCAGGGATTAAACTGGCAACCTTTGTTTATAAGAAGGAGGATTTAACCTAGTGGTTTTCAACTGCCTGTCTGCAGATCAGTGATGGTAATAAAAATGTTAACCACTCTGATGTTGTATGAAGATATCATCTATCCGGCTAGGGCTCAACAACATTGAAAATAATTATTTCATGTAACCATTAAAAAGACCAATAAATAAAAACAGAGTATAACAAAAAATCATCTTCAGAACATAAATCTGTAAATTTACCAACTACTTTATATTTAGAAATACACAGTAAATTACTTGCCATAAATTGCATAAAACATGTTACTAGACACATTCAGCTAAAGTTTAAGAAAATACATTTTTATTTTATTGATTTTTAGATAGAGAGAGAGAGAAAATAAAAAGGGGGTAGATGCAGGAAGCATCACCTCGTAGTAGATGCTTCCTGTATGTGCCTTGACCAGGGAAGCCCAAGGTACGAACTGGCAACTTCAGCATTCCAGGTCGATGCTTTATCCACTGCACCACCACAGGTTAGGCCAAAGTTTAAGAAAATAAGTGCTGTCAAAATAATTTCTCTTCTTTAAGATAGAGTGACAGATAGGAGAGATCTAAGAAGTGCAATAGACAGACGTAATTATCTCACCTTTAGGAAGGCTTCTGATTCTGTCCTTCAAACTATAAAATTAAACATCCAGAAAAATATGACCTTGACTACAAAATTACTGAGGAGGCTAAACAACTGTCTGTTGGTTTCTAGTGGATTATGTCATCTGAGTACAGGGAATAAACGATGCCTTTAGCAACTGCTTCTAGATTCAGTGATATTTATTGCTGCCATCCATAACCTAGATCAATACTGCTTTTCAAAAAAAAAATAATAATGTCCTTGTTACTCACTTGGAAATCTGGGGAAAGGTAACTATTCAATCTGCTATTTACTATTTTATTTTTGTCTTCCATACCTCATTAAAACCACACAGATATCACTCTCTTTTCTTGTATAACCATTCTTTTTTGTTATTTTAAATCATAAGAATAGGACATAAGAAAAAATTGTTATTCATGAATTTATTTAAATGTCTCATTGTATAGTTTGTAAATAAAAAATATAATAATGCAACTGTTTTTCAAACATCTGTTGCTAAGAATCATATGGGCTCCTATTAACAATTCAGATTTTGAAACTCCCCTCTTCTCCCAGGAGTTACTGACGCAGCATCTGAATTGGAACTTGGGATTTCATATTTTCCACTAATGCCTTATAACTTGGTATGTTTGAAAAACACAGATTTAAATAATTTAATCTAACATGTCCTTCAAGTTTTCAAATCAAGATACAAACAGAGACAGTATACAAGATTTGCAATTGATGCTTTACTCATTCTTTTCACTGAAGTGGTTGAAATTTAATTTTCAACATGATCTACATTTGGGTTATGATGACTAAAACAGAACTTTTAAAGAATGTTTATATATGAGCATTAGATCACCATCAAGAATTACACATTTAAAAAAATCTTAATATAACATTCAAAGAGTTGGCATTAGTTAACATTTTGATATAAAACAAAAGCCCCAGTCACAGATGTATTCTATGACAGAGTTTTTTAGCAAATTTCAAAGTTTTTAGCAAATTTCAAAGGCTGTTTCAAAGTTACTAATGAACTGTACACAGAGGAAGGACTCAATTCTAGGTAGGATATTCTTGGTTATCATTTTTGTCTCTAGAGAATCCTCAAAATTTGATCCTGGCAAATTGACTCAGTAGTAGAGTATTAGCTCAGAGTGTGGATGTTCTGGGTTCAATTCCCCATCAGGGCACACAGGAGATGTGCCCATCTTCTTCTCCACCCCTCCCCTTTTTGCTTCTCTCTCTTTCTCTCACTTCCCCTCCTGCAACCATGGCTTGATGGAGCAAGTTGGGCTCAGGTGGTGAGGATGGCTCCATGGCCTCCGCTTCAGGCACTAAGAGGAGCTCAGTTGCTGAGAAACAAAGCAACGCCCCAGATGGGCAGAACATTGCTCCCTAGTGGATTTGCTGGGTGGATCCCAGTGTGGGCACATTCGGGCATTTGTCTCTGCCTCCCGTTCTCTTACTGAATTAAAAAATAATAATAATAATTCTCAAAATCATACTATTTATATAATGTTTTCCACTTTTGACCTGAAAAGATAGTTACTATGAAGCTTATAAAATAGAAGAAAATTGAGAATACAGACATTGTCTATATATACCAAATATAAAGAGTTAGTAGAAAACAGCACCCTGGACTGATCACAGGCTGTGAGGTGTGTTCAAGTTTCTGCTATAGCAAGAGACTAAGAAGTTGACTCATGGGAATGAATATAACTTGTGCTACTTTTCAAATTACATTTGTATAGAATCGCCTCCACATTAGAGGACTATTCCTCCTTTCTGCTTCTCTTCTTCTTGTCTTTACTTCCTACATAAACTTTTGTTAGCAAGGATTAAAATTGAGAAATATAATTGTCTCTAACCTCCACAATACCTTCACTGACTATATACTGCTGATACAATAAAAATTAAACTCTTTTTTATTGAATGTTTATGGCAGACCTCTGCCATATGTTAAAATCTTTCTCAATCCCTTTATCTAACTCAAACTTTATGTTTCAATAACTAAACAACTGGTCTTTTTTTGATATGCCCAACTTTTTTATAACCTTATGCCTATGTGAGTAATGTCTAGAATGCCTTTTTCTTGTTTTTCCTCAAGGTGCATGCTTGATCATCAGTTCAGTCTCATTACTATATTAATTTCTAAGCATTCTGTCATGCATATCTCAAACATAAATATTACCAACTATATTAAATTTAACTTTCCATGTAATATTATCAGTATTTAATGGTATTTGTACCAAAAACAGCTGTAAATGCATCGTGATTCTTCATTAAAATGATATAATTGGTAGTTAAGGCCTTGGACACAGGATGCTACAGCTAAGTATACCTTTAAATTCATTTTAACGTATCTTCTTTTCATTATACAAAGTGAATATGAATACACTGCCTAAGGATGCTTTGGGATTGAACCTCAGACTTGAACTTTCAAGTTCAGATGTCTTGATATGGTTTTCCTCTAAGATCCAGGCAGATTTCCAAACTATTAGGAAACCAGAATAAGTAAATATTAATTCAAAATCAACTGTAGAAACCCCAGTTTAACCATCTGACCAACAATAAACAAAAGTTAAGCTAGCCTGCTCTTCTCTATGTTTTTTTCATTTTAATGTAAAGCTAATAAATGTTTAAAGACGGCAACCTATTCTAGTGTAAGACTTGTTTGTTTCTACTAAAGAAATCCATGGTTGTCTAACTGTCCAGAAATAAATAAATAAAAGCCTTAAATTCAAAATTCAAATGAAGAAGAAAAATGCATGTAGATTCTAATGTCACCATTTTATGCCTTATGACCAAAGGCTTGTAAAAATGCAACAAATAATGTCTCTGTTAATGAAATGAGGGTCTACTGATTACTTCATATCCTTCTAAGAAAGAAAACAAATCTCTGGAGTTCAACATATCAAACAAGAACTTTTCACCGAAAGCTGTTTGTCTGCATAAATGTTATTAATATATGTAAAATTACATGTCATTTGTTAATAAAATCTGTGATGAATCACATCCATGTTGGAAGATTTCGACAACAGAATTAGACTGATCAAAGTTCCAAGTGTCCATCAGTGGACGAGTAGATTAAAAAGCTGTGGTACATATATACAATGGAATACTATGGGGCTATGAAAAAGAAGGAAATATTACCTTTTGCAACAGTATGGAGGGACCTGGAAACTATTATGTTGAGTGAAATAAGCCAGGCAGAGAAAGAGAAATATCATATGACCTCACTCATTTGAAGAATCCAAGGAATAATGAGAACTGAGGAATGGAATTGAGACAGAAGAGGGATCAAAGGGACCAGAGGAAAAGAGGACAGAGGGAAAGGGGCTGATAGGATGGGATAAACTTGAAGGGAAGAGGGGAAGGCGCTGTAGGGAGGGAGGCAAGGGAGATGTCGGGGAGAATAGGGGGGAGGAGGGATGCATTCAGGGTGTCCTTAGAATCTATGTAAACACAATTAATTAAATTTAAAAAAGTTCTAATTATATGTTAAGATGTAATCTTCATACTATATTACCATTTAATAAATCTGTTTCTGTATTTGTAAAGACATACTGGATAAAAACTTTTTAAAACATAAAGAACACTCAAAAGTCCAGAATAGGAAAACAAACAAACTAATTAAAAAATAGGCTAAAAACTTTTAGAGGCACTAATTTAAAGAAGATATGCACATGGAAAGTAAACATAGGGAAAGATGATCTATATCATGTCATCAAAAATGCAAATGCTAATAATAAAATACCACCATATACCTATTAGAGTGGCCAAAATTTAGAACACAAAAACACAAATTGCAAATGAGGATGTGTAGCAACAGAAACTCTCAATTATGCTGGTAGGAATGAAAAATCTTACAGCCACTCTGGAAGATAGTTTGGCAGTTTCTTACAAAACCAAAAATATTCTTATTATATGATCCAGCAGTTGTGCTGCTTGGTATCTACCCAAAGGATTTGGAAATTTATGTCTCCACAAATTCTGTACAACCATTATCATAGTAGCTTTATTTATAATTGTCAAAACTTGGAAACAACCAAGATGTTTTCCAGTAAGAGAATGGATTAAGAAACTGTGGCACGATCCAAACAATGAGATCTTATTCATCACAAAAAAGAAAAAAAGTGAGGTAGTCATGAAGAAACATGGAGGAATCTTAAATGCATATTAGTGAGTGAAAGAAGTCAATCTGAAAGGGGTTCCTATTGTATGATGTCAGTAGAGGATGTTGATAGTGGGGGAGCTGAGCATGTGAATTGGTAGGGAGCAAATGGGAAATCCCTTCCTCTTTATTCTGCTCTGAAACTAAAACTGCTCTAAAAATAAGTAAATAAACAAACAAACACACACACAAATAAATAAATAAATAGAGTCTTAATAATAATACAAGATAGTCCAGAAGAAAACTGATTTAAGACATCTAAAAAACAGGAGATACCTATGGGGAATGTTGTCCCAAATTTTCTGTACTCTTCATCTCTTTAGGAACTCTTCAGACTCTTAACTAATAATTAAACAAAATTATAAAAGGTTGGCTTCTCCAAACATCTTATTTTGGCTTTAATCTCATTGCATATGGTGGTAACTTGGTTTTGTTTCTGGGTTCAAGTTTCCTAGAAGCAAAGACTAAAATAATGATTATTATACAAATGATATAGTACTGGAATTTTGCCAGTAAAACATTTAAGGATGTGAATAAAGTAGATAAAGCAGAAAAATAAAAGCCAGGTAAAAATTTTATTTTAGCCTATTTACTACTTCAGCCTGATCCAAGAGGGAGCATGGATGGCAATACAAGGTTGTCTAACCTGGAGGGGAAGTAACTAGGTAACTGTACCTACGTATCCACTAGCCTGTGGCTTTACACATGCTCAAAGGAGCACAACACTGTAGCACATTTCTGGTTGGTTTAGATGACTTAATTTAGCCAAAATCATTTCTCATAATAAGGGTACAGTGTTGAACTATTATTTATTGGCAGCCAATACCCACAGTAGCTGAAAGATGGGCACTCCAGCCCCTTCTGGTAACCACAAGACTGTTGTCAGTGTCTATGAGTTCTTGTTTGTTCATTTGTCTTGTTTGTTTACTTGTTTTCAGTTTTATATCCCACAAATGATAGATATCATATGGTTCTTGACTTTTTCATCTGATTTAATTCACATAGCATAATATCTCAAAATCCACGTATGTTGTGATAAATGGCAATATTTAATTTTTTCTTATGAGTGAAATACTACTTATGAGCCAGTAGTATTTCATTTATATGTGTGTGTGTGCCACATCATCTTTATCCAATCATCTATTAGTGATGTATTGCTCCCTTTATTGTTATAATAATCCATCGTTGCCTCTCCTTACTATTTTTATCTTTAAGTTTATTTGCTCAGATACAAGTATGGCTACACCTCTTTTCTCTGGATGTTATTTTCTTGAAGTCTCATTTTCCACCCCTTTACTACTTTGAGTCTATATTTATTTCTACAGGTAAGATGAAACTCCTGAAAGCAACATATGGTTGGGTTTGGCTTTGTTTTCTGATCCAATTTACAATTCTATACTTTTTTTTTTTTTTTAGTTTTCTGGCCAGCAATAGAAGGGGCACAACAAAAGGAGAGGGTGGTGCTACAACTGAGCGGCCGGGCCCCAGGGACACTACCTGAAGACCTTAGATGCCTCTGTAGGGCATGAGCTACGGCAACTATTTCTGTGAGGGGGTACCTGTCAATTCTCACATTCCAGACTTTGCCACAAGGACCAGAATGCAAATAACATTCAAGATGAGGACTGTGTTTAAAAAATATGTGTTCTGACCCTAGCCTTGGTAACTCAGTTACAGTTGTGGGATTCAAAGAATCTAACAACCAGTTATCTGCCCTAACTACTATTTTAAGTATAAAAAAAATGATATACCAAAAGGGAGTTTATTATTTCATGCATTTAACACTAAATAAGAACAATAAAAGAGGACACAAAATGACATTATGCTATAAATCTTTTTTAAATATTAGTGAAAAAATATTAAATAATACCTGATAAAAAACAATAAAACTGTTATTTAAGATATTTCCAATGACAGCTTGTCACCCCCAGGTTGTTTGGCACTTTTTCTCTTTACATTATGTTTGTTTATTAAAGCAACAAACATGAGGGAATTAAAATGTAATATTTCATCAAAGGTATAATGAGTTTTATGAAATGAATAAATATTACAAGCATAGTTCTGTCAATTTTTTTAACCTATGGACAGAATAAACATTACTATGGGGCTTAGAATGTGCTGTTGCATAGATGAATGTTAAAAAAGAGGAAGGAATGTAAATTTGTGATTTCCACATTGAGCAGGTGCCCTCCTTAGAGAAAAACCCGAATACAAGTGCCATTTTAACAACCTGTTCACTGCATTCAACAAAAAATTAGGTATTGGTTTTGCTGAACTTCTCTGAACCAGCTAAATCCAACCACTGCTCAGCTGGTTAGTGACTTATTCCAAAATCCCAAGGCTGTAGATTTGATCTCTGGTCAGGGCACACACAAGAATCAACCAAAGAATTTATAAATAAATGGAACAACAAATTGATCTCTCTCTCTCTCTGTCACTTCTCTGTCTCTGAAATCAATAAATAAAATTCAACTAAATTGTTTAAAAAATACAATATTCTAAAGTTAGCATTTTAGAAACTTATAAGTTTCTAGCTCTAGTTGATGATGCTCATAGCCTGATCTAATCAGCACTTAAAAGTTATATACAACTAAATCTTAAATATGCCTAAATCCAGCATAGGCATCTGTGCTATCTTAACCAGTTTGTGTGGAATTACTTCTGGATTATGTTCTTATGCCTGGTTTAAATCTAAAGCTATTATATAAGTATTCTCTACACAAAAATGATTCTGAGCTACTCTCGGCACTTAAAAATCCTACACAATTGGGAGAGAAAATGAATGTTAAACAAAAGACTCAAATGACAGCAGCTGCAGAGAAGCTGTGCATCTGGCACATTCTGACTCTTGTTATAGCCATGCAGTGCAAGTGACAATTGCTTTCTTTAATCTTGTGATTGTGTTCTGTACAATCTGAATCATTTTCTATAACGACTGGACCTCCTACAGATATCTATGTCCCAAATTGCATTTGTCATTGCATTACATCATAGTATTGTAGCAGCGTTATGCCATGGCACTATAGATTGGTATTTTATGTGTTACCTCTGCATGCACTTAATACTGATAAAAAGAAATTTACTCATAACAGTAATAGGGCAAGACAGGACAATAAGATTTATTTGGAGGTATAGTAGCCTCATTCAATTTTATAAGTGGCAGTGTTTTACATTGTTAGTTTCAACTAATATTTATCATTGCTTATATTATGGGAGAAAGGAAAAATGTAATCCCTGTATTCAAGACATAAACTATACATGAAATATTTAAATAGAATCAAGACAGAAATTCTGTTATATTTGGTGCAATTTTTAAGTTTTATAGATGTTCTGAACTGCTGTAAGTATGGGTATTTATAAGGTTAATTCATCTGCCTTTATGATGGCATTACCCATCAAAATGTTACTGAGTATTTATCATTTACTCCACAGTCACTCATTTAATTCACTCAACTACTGTATGCCTCACTTATTATTTATTATTAAACCATCAGGTTACAGATGTAAATATAGAATGTGGAAGGTTAAATATGTTTTATTATTCCTTGCACAGAATGTAGACAGGACACAAGCCCAAGGCTCTTTGACTCCAGAGTTTATTTTCTTAAATGTTTCTCCACCCTGCCTAAACAGGTGCTAATGTGCACAGTATAGTATTTTTTAACTTTATTAAGATATAATTTATATATAACATTGTGTACAAGGTGTTGATTTGATAAACTTATATATTGCAAAATGATTACCATGATAGTGTTAGTTAACATTGCCATTACATAATAGTGTTACCAATAATTTTTTGTGCTGAAAACATTTAAGATAAATGCTCTCAGAAACTTCCAAATATATAGTGCAGTATTGGTATTTATAAACACAATGCTGTGTATTGATCCCCAGAACTTGCTACTGGAAGTCTTTACCCTTTGACTGAATCTCACCCTTTTCCCCACTGCTAACTCCTGGTAATCATCTTTTTATTCTCTTTATCTACAAGTTCAGCTTTTTCAAACTATAATTTTTCTTTAATTTCTCAATCCTAGTAGACAAATTTTGCAACTTGTAACACATCTGAAATATCTGAAGAAAGTTTTGGTTTTCATAACTGATGGAGAAACTGTTACTGATATCAGATGGGTAGAGGCCAGAGACACTTATAATCATTCTACACTGCATAAGAAAGTTCCCTACATCAAAGAATTATCCTGCCCAAAATATGAACAATGCTAAGGAGATCATCATTACATAATTATTTGTTGTAGAGATCTGTCTTGTGCACCATAGTTTGCTAAACCACAATCTGGCCTCTCCACATTAGACTGCATTAATATTCATCCCTCTGGTTTTGACAACCAAAAATACTAATAAGTATCCTTTAATAAAGGACAAGGCATTTATATATCTTTGCTTGAGATCCTCTGTACTATAATAATTAGCTTACAATCAAATGAGCAGAGGAGTAACCATGCCAGATAGTCATAATTTTTCATGGAGCTAAAACAAAGAAACAAACAAGGTTTTACTGGGAGACAGAGGAACAGGCAATTAATTTTACCTGGGTCAGTTCTTAGAATCTTCACTATGATGTGACTGTGAAATGAATTTTCAGGATAATAGTAGTCATAGAGAAAAAGGGAAGTCATTTGAATGAAAGGGAGGAGCTTGTTCCAAGTCATAGCAGTAGATAAAAAAAAATACTGCAAAGGAAGGGAGAACATGTTCATGTGGCTTATCAATAGTTTGAGAGAAGTTGGGATGATTAATTTAATGTATCGCCTTGATAGGACCACAAGGTACCCAGAACTTGGCCAAACATAATTTTGGGTGTGTCTAAGAGGATGTTTCTGGATAAGATTAACATTTGAATCAGTAACTGGGTAAAGCAGACTTCCCTCCCTAATGTGGAGGCCTCATTCAATCAACTGAAGACTTGAATAATGCAAAAACGCTGAATAAGAGGGAATTTCTTTCATCTGATTACTTGAGCTGAGACATTACCTTATTCTGACTTTGAACTTATACGGAACATTGGTTTTTCTTGTATGTTTAGTCAGCTGGCTTTCAGAATGGAGCTTCCATCATTAGTCACCTTTTTTGCAGAAATTTAGATTCAGGCTGGTAATATACCACATTGGTTGTCAGCTATAATCACATAATCATGTCAGCCAGTTCCTTATAATAATAACTATCTTTAAATTAATCTCTTTTTCTCTTTAAATACACATATGAACATATACAGCTGATGTTTGGACAACACAGGGTTAGGGGTTCATACTTCATACTCCTTCTCCTCTCTCTCTCTCTCTCTCTCTCTCTCTTGACTTCTCCAAAATGAATAAATTTTAAAAAATCTAAATAAAAGAGGGAGATACATAGATGGATAGACAAATAGATTAAAAAATATATACTGCTCACAAAAATTACAGGGTAGAGAGGAAAAATGACGACAGAGTAGGTGGACGATACAACTCCCACCTCCCAGAACCAAAGTAGATAACAACTTAACTTAGGAACAATCATCTTGAAAAAACAACTTTGAACTAAACTAAGAGGAATCTATAACCAAGCATCACTGAAGAAACCATACTATGCAGGTAGGAAGGGCGGAGACTTGGAAAGGACTGCCCCACTCCCAGGAGCGAGACGTATCCTGGAGGGTCTCTCAGGGCAGGTTGGGTTGCCCAGAGAGTTGTCAGTCCTCAGTTCCAGGACTGGAACCTCAGCCTGTAGCCCCAGAGACTAGAGGAGGCATATGGACAGTATTTAGCTGAAAGAAAAGCTGGGTTTCTGTTTGCCTGAGTCTGAGAAGAATACAGAACTCTCAGACTCAGGCTCAGTCTTAAAGGGATCCCTTAGAAAAACTCGTTCACAGCCAAACTTACCCGAGGCTCTGGGAGCGGGCAGTTCCGAGAGGACTGGAGTATCAGAGGAGAATGTAGTCTCATGGGCACAGGGAGAGACTGTGAGGGACAGTCACCCTACTCCTGTACTGGGTCACTCTCCAAACCTTATGTGACCATTTTTCTTAAAATAACCATGCCAGCAAATAGAAGCAATTACCCTGCCTACCAGAGGCTCCTCTGCTCCAGTCAGTGCAAAAAGACACTTAGAAGCAAGGGGCGCATCAGGGACACAGGTTTTGATTGTTGGGTCTGGGCTATACCACCCTCCTCAAACTGCTGAGTACCCCCCCAAAGGGAGGGAGGTACCAGCTGTGGCAGCAGCTGTGGTGCTTGGCCAGAGCAGCAATGGTGGGGGGGGGAGTTGGAGCCCATAAAGGGAACCCATGCACCTGTGGGGGGCAGAGTCTGACGAGAGGTCCCATGTGCCCACAGGGGGTGGAGCCTGGCATCCTGCATGCGACAGCAAGAGGCGGAGCCTGGAGAGGCGTCCCTTGTGCCCACAGGAGGTGGAGCCTGGAGAAGAGACTGTGCGCCTATGGGGGCAGAGCTGGGCGAGGCAAGAGGTCCCCCCTGGCAGGGCAGCCCAATCTGTGGCCCACAAGCCCACAAGCCTGGCAGTGCTGATACCCAAATGCCTAAGGAGGTGACAGCAGCAGGGAGCCAGTGGAAAGACCACACCTCAGGAATAGAGAGGCCACACACACTGGCCAAGAGTTGATAAAAGCCAGCCTAAGAGTACAGCTGATATTTACAATGGCATCAGAGTTCAGCAGAGGCAGCCACAAATTCTGGATTGCAAGTAGCTCCAAGAAGGTTGCTAAGGGCCAGTCATAAACAGTGACTCCCACTGGTCTGTGCCAGGTTTCAGCGAGGGAGGTCCAGTGCTGGTACATCTAGTAGCCAGATATGGAGAGAATCAAATCAGAACCTAACAACCTTGTTAGAGTGGTATCTTAAGAAAAGGCTCCTCAGATAAGGCATAGAAAATGCTGACACAGGCCCTGGCCGGTTGGCTCAGTGGTAGAGCGTCGGCCTGGAGTGCAGGAGTCCCGGGTTCAATTCCCGGCCAGGGCACACAGGAGAAGCACCCATCTGCTTCTCCATCCCTCCCCCTCTCCTTCCTCTCTGTCTCTCTCTTCCCCTCCCACAGCCAAGGCTCCATTGGAGCAAGGTTGGCCTGGGCGCTGAGGATGGCTCTGTGGCCTCTGTCTCAGGTGCTAGAATGGCTCTGGTTGCAACAGAGCGATGCTCCAGATGGGCAGAGCATCGCCTCCTGGTGGGTGTGCCGGGTGGATGCTGGTCGGGCACATGCAGGAGTCTGTCTGACTGCCTCCCCGTTTCCAACTTCAGAAAAATACAAAAAAAAAAAAAAAAAAAAAAGAAAATGCTGACACAAATATTAAAAAAAGCAGTAGCAACAGTCAAGAGCTCTCAGCAGATTACAAACAACAGCTGAGGCCATCAAAAGAAGATCTAGAAACAACACAACTGAAAGCTGGAGGCAGACAACATTGACCCAATACTCAGCTAGCTACACAAACAACACATCCAAAAGAGCAGTGAATACAGAGACAAAATAGAAAGACAGAGAAATACAATTCAAATGAATCAATAAGAGAAATACCCAGAAAAATAACTGAAGGAGATGGAAATAACCAAGATACCAAATGCAGAATTTCAAAAATGATTGTTAGGATGCTCAAGGATCTTAGAGCAACAATATAGATGGGCATAATGAGCACCTAAACAAAGAGATAACAAGCATCAAAAAGGACAATGAAACCATAAAAAAGAATCAGACGGAAGTGACAAACACAATATCAGAAATGAATACTACACTAGAAGGAATTAATAGCAGGCTGGATGAAGCAGAGGATCAAATGGAAGCAGAACAGCAAAAAAAAAAAAAAGAATCAAAAAGTCTGAGAAAACTCTAAAAGAACTCTTTGACAACATGAAGAGAAATAACATCCACATAATAGGGGTCCCTGAAGGAGAAGTGAAATAACAAGGAATAGAGAACCTGAATGAAGAAATTATAGCTGAAAACGTCTCTAAATTGATGAAGGAGAAAGTCACACAAGTTGAAGAAGCACAGAGAATACCATTAAAGAGGAACCCAAGGAGACCTACACCAAGACACATCATAGTTAAAATACCAAAGCTAAGAGATAAAGAAAGAATACTAAAAGCTGCAAGAAAAAAGCAGTCAATCACCTACAAAGGAGCCCCTATAAGGATGACATCAGACTTTTCCACAGAAACACTTGAGACCAGAAAGGAATGGCAAGAAATATTTAAAGTAATGTGAAACAAGAGCTTACAACCAAGATTTCTTTATCCAACAAAGCTATCATTTAAAATTGAAGGAGAAATAAAAAGTTTCTTAAACAAAATAAAAAACCAAAAAACAAACCCAAGAAATTCATTATAACCAAACCAATGTTGCAAGAAATGTTAAGGGGACTGCTGTAAACAGAAAAAAAGGGAAAAATATCTAGTAAAAGAGAAATGTAGATTTAAAGTATAAAATGGCAATAAACAACTACATATCAATAATAACTGTAAATGTCAATAAATTAAATGCTCCAATCAAAAGACATAGGGTAGCTAAGTGGATAAGAAAACAAAACCTGTACATATGCTCTCTACAAGTGGCCCACTTAAAAACAAAAGATACACACAGACTGAAAGTAAAGAAATGGAAAAAAATATTTCATGCAAATTCAAGTGAAAAAAAAAGCTGGAGTAACAATACTTATATATGACAAAGTAGACTGTGAAACAAAAACTATAGTAAGGGATAAAGAAAGTCACTACATAATGATAAAGGGAGCAATCCACAGGAAGATATAACCATTATAAATATCTCTATGCCTAATATAAGAGCACCTAAATATATAAAGCAGATTTTAATGGACATAAAGGGTGAGGTCAGTAGCAATACTATAATAGTAGGAAATTTGAATACCCCAATAACATCACTCGATAGATCCTCAAGAAAGAAAATTAACAAAGAAACAGCAGCCTTAAAGGACACACTAGATCAACTGGATTTAATAGATATCTTCAGAACCTTTCACCCTAAGGCAGCAGAATATACATTCTTTTCAAGTGCTCATGGTATATTCTCTAGGATAGACAATGTGTTAGGACACAAAATGAGTCTCAATAAATTTAAGAAGAATGAAATCATATCAAGCATTTTCTTTGATCACAATGGCATGAAACTAGAAATCAACTACAATAGAAAAACATTCAAACACTTGGAAACTAAATATCATGTTATTAAATAATGAATGGGTTAACAATGAGATGAAGGAGAAAATAAAAACATTTTCTTGAAACAAATGAAAATGAGCATACAACAACTCAAAATTTATGGGACACAGCAAAATGAGTCCTAAGAGGGAAGTTCATAGCATTACAACCATACCGTAAGAAGCAAGAAAAACCTCAAATAAACAACTTACCACTACATCTAAAAAAACTAAAAAAAGAACAGCAAGTAAAGCCCAGAGGATGTAGAAGCAAAGAAATAATAAAGATCAGAGCGGAAATAAATGACATAGAGAATAAAAAAGAATACAGTGGATCAATGAAACTAAGAGCTGGTTTTTTGAAAAGGTAAACAAGATTGATGAACCTTTAACCAGACTCACCAAGAAAATTAATAAAATTAGAAATGAGAGTAAAGAAGTAACAACTGACATAGCAGAAATACAAAATATTGTAAGAAAATACTATGAAGAACTGTATGCCAAAAAGTTAGACAACCTAGGTGAAATGGACAAATTTTTTGAAACATATAATCTCTCAAAAATCAATCTGTAAGAATCAGAAAACCTAAACAGATGATTACAACAAATGACATTAAAACAGTTATCAAAAACTCCCAACAAACAAAAGCTCTTGGCCAGATGGCTTACAGGCGAATTCTACCAAAAATTCAAAGAAAAACTAACTTCTATCTTTCTCAAGCTATTTCAAAAAATTCAAGAGGAGGGAAGACATCAAAGCTCCTTTTATGAGGCGAGCATAATTTTCATTCCAAAACCAAGCAAAGACAACAAAAAGAAAGAAAACTATAGGCCAGTATCCCTGATAAATTTAGTTGCTAATATTCTCAACAAAACATTAACAAACTGTATCTAGCAATACATGAAAAAAAATCATAAATCATAATCAAATGACATATATTTTGGGGAGGCAAGGCTGGTACAATATTCACAAATCAATCAGTGTGATTCATCATATAAACAAAGGAAAGGAAAACAATCACATGATAATATCAATAGATGCAGAAGAAGCATTTGGTAAAATTCACCACCCATTTATGATAAAAACTCTCAGCAAAGTGGGAATACAGGGAACATACCTCAAAATGATAAAGGCCATCTATGACAAACCCACAGCCACATCATAATCAATGGACAAAATTAATAGCAATACCCTTAAGATCAGGAACAAGGCAGGGGTGTCCGCCTTCACCCACCCCTCTTATTCAACATAATACTGGAAGTCCTAGCCATGGCAATCAGACAAGAAGAAGAAATGAAAGGCATCCATATTGGAAAAGAAGAAGTAAAACTATCATTATTTGCTGATGATATGATACTGTATATAGAAAACCCTATAGTCTCAGTGAGACAATTACTGGACCTAATAAATAAATTCAGCAAAGTGCAGAATATAAAATCAATATTCAAAAATCAGTGGCATTTTTATACAACAACAATAAACTCTCTGAAAGAGAAATTAAGAAAACAATCCCCTTCACTATTGCAACAATAAAATAAAGTACCTAGGAGTAAATTTAATCAAAAAGATTAAAGACTTGTACTTGGAAAATTATAAAACATTAATAAAAGAAATCAAAGAAGATACAAGCAAGTGGAAGCATATACTATGTTCATGGATAGGAAGATAAATATTATTCAAATGTCTATATTAATCAAAGCAATTTATAAATTTAATGCAATTCCTATTAAAATACCAATGGCATACTTCAAAGATATCGAACAAATATTCCAAAAATTTATACGGAACCAAAAAAGAACACGAATAGCCTCAGCAATCTTGAAAAAGAAGAATAAAGTGGGTAGTATCACACTTCTGGACATCAAGTTATACTACAAGACAATAGTACTCAAAACAGCTTAGTACTGGCATAAAAACAGTAATATAGTTCAAAGGAACAGAACAGAGAACCCAGAAATAAACCCAAACATTTATGGACAATTGGTATTTGACAAAGAAGGTTAGAGCATACAATTGAGTAAAAACAGTCTCTTTAACAAATGGTGTTGGGAAAATTGGACAGCTTTCTGCAAAAAAATGAAACTAGACCACCAGCTTACACCATTCACAATAATAAACTCAAAATGGATAAAAGACTTAAATGTAAGTTGTGCAGCTATAATCATCTTAGAAATAAACGTAGGCAGTAAGCTCTCCGACATCTCTCATAGCAATATATTTGCTGATATATCTCCTCGGGCAAGTAAATAAAGGACAGGATGAACAAATGGGACTAGATCAAACTAAAAAGCTTTTGCACAGCTAAAGACAATATGAAGAATATTAAAAGAAAAACCACAGAATGGGAGAACATATTTGACAATACATCTGATAAAGGATTAATAACCAAAATTTATAAAGAACTTGTAAAACTCAATACCAGGAAGATAAACAATCCAATCAAAAATGGGCAAAAGAAATGAATAGACACTTCTCCAAAGAAGACATACAGATGGCCAATAGGCAGATAAGAAAATGTTCAACATCACTAATCATTAGAGAAATGCAAATTAAAAACATAATGAGATACTACCTCGCCCTAGTCAGAATGGCACTCATTAACAAAACAACACAGAATAAATGCTGGAGAGGATGTGGAGAAAAGGGAACCCTTCTGCATTGCTGGTAGTAATGCAGACTGGTGCAGCCACTGAGAAAAACAGTATGAAAATTCCTTAAAAAATTAAAAATGGAAATTCCTTTTGACCCAGCCATCCCACTTTTAGGAATATATTCTTAGATTACCAAATCACTGGTTCAAAAGTAGAAATGCACCCTCATGTTTATTGCAGCATTGTATACAATAGCCAAGATCTGGAAACAACCCAAGTGTCTGTCAGTGGACGAGTGAATTAAAATCAGTAGTACATATATGCAATGGAATACTATGTGGCCATGAAATTAAGGAAATCCTATATTTTGTGATAACATGGATTGACCTGGAAACTATTATGTTAAGTGAAATAAGCCAGGGAGAGAAAGAAAAATATCATATGACCTCACTCATTTGAGGAATCCAATGAACAATGTGAACTGAAGAATGGAATAGAGACAGAGACAGGATCAAAGGAACCAGAGGGAAAGCAGACAGAGGGAAAAGGGATGAGAAGATTGGATCTGAAAAGGGAAAGAGATTGGTGAAATTATATATACATAACATAGCATTATAGAGAGAAGAAAAGCAAATCCTGGAAGAAAGGGGGAGGGTGTTGGGGGGAGGGAAGCAAGGGGGATGTTGAGGGGAACATGAGGGTCAGGGTGGTGTATTTGGTGGGACACTTGAATCTATGTAAATACAATAAATTAAAATCAATAATAAAAACAATAACGACAACAAAAATTATAGGATATTCCAATATGAATTTGAAGCAATAAAATATCCTCTAATTTATGTGAGCAGCATATATATATAGATATAGATATAGATAGATAGATAGATAAATATACTTAGATACAAAGATATCTAGAATAAAGATATCATTGATATAAAGATATTTAAATATACAGGTATCTGTAATGTGTGCATGTATAGACCCATCCTACTGACGTTGTTTCTGTGGAGAATCAGAACTAATAAAGCAAGTGAGAAGTGATCTGGAAGAGAGTACAGTAAAGAGAATGAAGCTAGTGTCAGAATAATTAAAGCGTTGTATAGTGAGTTGTATAAGGCGTTGTATAATTAAGGCATTTGAACTTCAATCCAGAAAGAAAAATGAGTTAATATCAAATTTGGGTGTCTGGCCTGACCTGTGGTGGCGCAGTGGATAAAGCGTCGACCTGGAAATGCTGAGGTCGCCGGTTCGAAACCCTGGGCTTGCCTGGTCAAGGCACATATGGGAGTTGATGCTTCTAGCTCCTCCCCCATTCTCTCTCTCTGTCTCTCCTCTCTCTCTCTGTCTCTGTCTCTCCCTATCCTCTCTAAAATGAATTAAAAAAAAGCACCTCTTACCTAAGAGTGTGCCTAAAAAAAAAAAAAAAATTGGGTGTCTTTTATTTTTCCTTTTTTGTTTATCAAAGTGAGGGATGCCAATATCAGGTTATATATGCTTGTTCATGAGTTTATTGGTTTACAGAGAAAGATTTTATTGATAGTGTGAAGTACCACTAGTCTGGAATAAGTTGAGGCTGAATGAGAGGTCCTATTGCTATAGAACAGGCAACAGATGATAAAAATGTGCATGAGTTGTTAATTATATAATTAAGAAAGGATGAGTTAGGCAGAAAACTATTAGGAAGAGAATTACAGAGAAATATTGAAGGCATAGCAACTTGTTTAACCTGTTTAACGATGTATAAAATTATATATACTTTTTATAATTCTTTTTATTTTTCAAATACAGTTGATATATAATATTATATTAGGTTCAGATCTACAACTCAGTAATTATGCATTGAATAATGTACAAAGTGATAATGACCCTGATAAATATAGTATCCATCTGAAAACATACATAGTTATTACAGTTTCATACATTATATTCCTTATGTTGTACTTTATGTCCCCATTACTATTCTGTAACTACCGATTTGGATTTTTTTTTATTTTTTTATTTTTATTTTTGTATTTCTCTGAAGTTGGAAACGGGGAGGCAGACAGACTCCCGCATGCACCCGACCGGGATCCACCAAGCAGGCCCACCAGGGGGCGATGCTCTGCCCATCTTGGGGCGTCGCTCTGTCACAATCAGAACCATTCTAGTGCCTGAGGCAGAGGCCACAGAGCCATCCTCAGCGCCCGGGAAAACTTTGCTCCAGTGGAGCCTTGGCTGCGGGAGGGTAAGAGAGAGACAGAGAGGAAGGAGAGGGGGAGGGGTGGAGAAACAGATGGGCGCTTCTCCTGTGTGCCCTGGCCGGGAATTGAACATGGGACTCCCACACGCCAGGCCGACGCTCTACCACTGAGCCAACCGGCCAGGGCCTGATTTGGATTTCTTAATCTTTTCGCTCTTTTCACCCAGCTGGCAACTGTCAAAATGTTCTCTGTATCTATGAGTCTCTTTATGGTCTGCTTATTTGTTTATTTTTTTAGATTCTAAGTGTAGGTGAAATCATCTGGCACTTGTCTATCTTTGTCTGAATAATTTCACTCAGCACAAGTCACTCTGGGTTCATTCATGTTGTTGTTGATGGCAGATTTCATAAAAAAAGAATTCTTTTATTGCATATATGTACCATTTTTTTCCATTCATCTATTGATATACACTTAGGGTGCTTCCATATCTTGGCTACTATAAATAATGTTGCAATGAACATATGAATGTATGTCTTTTCAATTCAGTGTTATGGGTATCTTTGGATATATATATCTAGAAGTGAAACAGCTGTGTCCTTCTTTGTCTGTTGTCATGCAGCCCTTGTTTAAAAGGCTCTTTTATCAGGTATAAGTATTGCTATCCAAGCTCTTTTTGTTTGTTTCCATTTCATGAAGTATCTTTTCCATCCTTTTATTTTCCATTTGTATGTATCTTTTGATCTGAAGTCTCATAGACATCATATGTAAAAATCTTGTTTTTTTTTCCATTCCAATCAGAACTGCAAAAAATAAATAAGTAAATAAGTTAAAAAAGACAGAAAAATAATCCATAAAATAAAGGCTGTTAAGAAGCCTCTAGGACACTTTAATCACACCAAATTTGCATCATGAAGGTACCACACAGAAAAGAGAGAGAGCAAGGCATTGAAAACCAACATGAGAGAAAAAGATGATGGAAAACTCCCCTAACCTGATGAAGGAAATAGTCATATAGAGTCAGGAAGGGCAGAGAATCCCCCCAAAAACTAAACCTAAAGAGGCCCAATAAAGACACATGATAATTAAAATGCCAAAGGTTAAAGACAAAGAGAAAATCTTAAAAGTAGCAAGAGAAAAGCAATTAGTTACCTGCAAGGAAGCTCACATGAAACTGTGAACCAATTTCTCAGCACAAACTTTGCAGGTCAGAAGAAATTGGAAAGAAATATTCAAAGTGAAGAACAATAAGAACCAACAATCAAGATTATGTTCCCATTACTATTCTGTAACTACCAACCTGTACTTTTTTTTTTTTTTTTTTTTTTGACACAGAGAGAGAGAAAGAGAGTCAGAGAGAAGGATAGATAGAGATAGACAGGAAGGGAGAGAGATGAGAAGCATCAATTCTTTGTTGCAGCACTTTAGTTATTCATTGATTATTTTCTCATATGTGCATTGACCAGGGGGCTACAGCAGACCAAGTAACTCCTTGCTCAAGCTAGTGACCTTGTATTCAAGCTAGTAACCTTTGCTCAAACCAGATGAACGCACGCTCAAGCTGGTGATCTCGGGGTTTCGACCTGGGTCCTCCGCGTCCCAGTCCAACGCTCACTCTATCCAATGTGCCACTACCTGGTCAGGCCTAATGTGTACTTCTTGATCCTTTTACCTGCAGAGCTATCATTTAGAAACAAAAGACAAAGAAGAAGCTTCTCAGATAAGAAAAAATTAACGAATCCTGGCCAGATGGTGGTGCAGTGGGTAGAACACGCACCACCTGAGATGCTGTGGACACAGGTTTGAAACCCCGAGGTAGCTGGCTTGAGTGCAGGCTATTCTGGCTTGAGTGCTGGCTCACGAGCTTGAGCAGGGGTTCGCCACTTTGAATATGGGATCATAGATATGACAACCTAGTCAGTGGCTTGAGAATAAAGTTCACTGGTTTGAAGCCCAGGGTCGTTGGCTTGAGTCCAATGTTGCTGTCTCTAGCAAGGGATCACTTGCTCAGCTGGAGACCTTCATTCACGGCATGTTTGAGAAAGCAATGAATAAACAACTGAAGTGCTGCAACTCTAAGTTAGATATTCTCATCTCTCTTCCCTTTTGTTTGTCTGTCCCTGTTTCTTTCTTGCTAAATAAATAAATAAATAAAATAAAAAAGAACAAAAAAAGTTAAAAGAGTTCATCACTACCAAACAAAAATTATAAAAAAAATATTAAAGGATCTTCTCTAAGAAAAAGAAGAAAAAAATAAAAAATATAAATAATAAAATAGCAGTAAATATATACTTATTAACAATTCCTTTAAATATAAATTAATTGAGTGGTCCAATCAAAACACATTTGGAGACTGAATGGAACATATGATTAACTCTTTGTATTACAATTCAAATTTTTGATTCAATGAGTCCATATTTCTATTATTTTTTATTTTCCCACAAGCAAAGATAAATTCAGAAAATTAGCAATATGTCTTTTGAATTCACTTAAATCCTTTCAGTTTCTAAACCATGTAATCTGTAAGTAACAGATTGCATGTATATTCGTATATATAAAAGAAATCACCTCTTCCACTTTTTCTGTCTATATACTAACTAAATTTAAATAATTTCTTCTACCTTCACCCCCCATTAAATACATAGGTTGTTCTTACATAGAGAAACTACCTATAGTTAACTATCAGAAGAGCTATAATATATAGAAGAGCTCTAATATGGGCAGCAGTTTTATTTTCCCTGAAAAAAAAAAGTTACGGAACTTTAATAACTAGACAGATTATTAGACCCAGTTTATCTACATTTCTGTCTATTAACTGCATAACACATGTCTAGGCAGAAAACAAATACAGTCATCAAGTGAGTAATAAGGTTTTTTCTCTATATTTTATCTGAGTCAACAGAGTGAGTCCAATAAAACCTTTGAGGTAATCATTCCAGAATTATTATATGCTCCTGACTGCACCCTAGAGACATCTACTTTGACAGAAATACAGGTCGTTGTGGAGCACTTAACTTAATTGGACCAATATCAAGAGCTAACACTGAGCTTTAGTATGACAGGTATTCTAAGATTTTCAGTAATAGGAAAGTAAACAACTGTTTGAATCATGTTCCTCGTGGTCTTCAGGATGACTCCAGGCAAAAATGCGAATTAAAAGTCTGTTTTAGCAGTTCTCGCCTAGCTACCTACCAAACTTCTCTTGGTAGAAAAGACTTGCAATGATCTATTTACAAATGTGCATGATTGAAATTGTGTGTTACTTCTTTAAGTATAATGTTTTAAAATCTTATTTGTAGTTACACAATAAAAAATTCTGTTTCGTTTAAAAAACTCATCTTTTTAAAAGCAGGTAAATGAAACATGTAGCTAGCATGGACGTCCTTGATCCTCTTCCATCAGCCCAGTTTCTGGTCTGCCTTTAGGTGGAAAGCAACAGAATTCTGCAGGAGAAAAGAGATAGAAAAGAAAGAGAAGGGGTTAACTAGACATTGCAGAGCTGTTAGTGCTTCTAGAAAGTTAGGTAGAAACCATAACTTTGTTTCTCCTGCGTTCGCTGCATTAATCATTCACTTTGCAAATATCACTGAAGCTGAGATTTGTGCTGTATTTCTAGATTGATGCATTGACCCTACTTCATAGAGCAGGCATAGCATGTTCCTGAAATATGTGTATTTCATTTTATGATTTCTCTTGATATACAAATTCTCATAAATCACATTTAAAGGCAGATTATTTATGAAAAACAAATTAATACATTTTTTTTTCCTGAAATCACATGAGGGTATAAATGTTTAATAAAGTTTTATAACAACATAAATAAGTTATTCTAGTATACACTACAACCTGAAAAAAAAAGTCATTTGAGATTAGATTTGAAACCAAATATCAAAATATTTAAGGTTGATGAATGGCCTGTCTCTGACCATGGAGAAGGAAATATCTTCTTACAGTGAACCAAAGTTTTGAATTTCTCAACTTTTAAAAAAGCTAAATTTTCAAATAAAGTTTAATCAGGAAATGTAAAGGAAATGAATAAATTTCCCTTTTATAGGAAACCTGAGACCTTCAACACTGACCCAATCTCCAGGCTAAACTATTTAAAATTCTTTAATAATTTAAATGTTAATGCTGTTATCCAGTGAAAAGAAACCAAGGCTTCTTTGACAAAGAGCTGAATCTATGACTGGAAAAGGAAACATAAAAGATGAGCCATGAACATTATATGGTGCCAGGAGCAAAAAGGTATTAAACATTTTGATGGAACTATATCAACGGGACACACAGAAGTTAAATAAAGAACTCCCAATGTCTAAAGTAAAAAAAAAAAGGGGCAAAAAATAAGTGACATATTATTGAATTATAGTTCACAATATTGGGTGGAGCAAAAGTAGGTTTACCATATTTTATATGGAAATATATATAGCCTGTACAAAATAAATATCCAGAAGTCCATTCTAATATAAATAAGATTGAATAAATAAATGAATTGAGAATAACAAATTTACCTTGCAGAAAAGTTCTAAAAAATTGATGTAGGTAACTCTCCTTCAAGAGGTTGGAGTGCAGCTCTGTATTCCTTAAGTGAAGGCTGCACATAATGACATCCTTACAAAGAGTTCAGCATAGAAACGGGGAAAAAAGAGTATCATTATAGTGGAGAAATATGACAAACACTACCTCAGCCAGGTCACCTACTTTTAACACAAACAGTGATAAGTTATATTGATATATATATATCAACTTTTTAAAAAGCTAATTTTTAATTATAATTTAATTTTTAATATATATCTACTGGAACGGTCTGTTCATTTCTATCACAACAAGTTTCGACACGTAAGTACATGTTTATTTGGCGCATGTGTGCCTCTCTATTTTTATCACTTAATGTATACATACTGACATAGCAAATTAACTAAAACAAAGTTGATTCACGTTAGTCTTAAGTGTGAAGCGATAGTGTACCCATGGCTACTGATAAAGTTCATTTACGCCACTGTAATTTTTACGAATTTCAACAAGAAATGCTACAGAAGCATGTCTGTCTCATCCACCATATTCCCCGGACTTAGCACCCTCCGACTATCACTTGTTTGTGTCCTTACGAAATTTTTTGAAGGGCAAAAAATTCAAAAATGAAGAAGATATCAAACAAGCACTGGTTTAATTTTTCGCATCGCCCTGGCCGGTTGGCTCAGCGGTAGAGCGTCGGCCTAGCGTGCGGAGGACCCGGGTTCGATTCCCGGCCAGGGCACATAGGAGAAGCGCCCATTTGCTTCTCCACCCCTCCGCCGCGCTTTCCTCTCTGTCTCTCTCTTCCCCTCCCGCAGCCAAGGCTCCATTGGAGCAAAGATGGCCCGGGCGCTGGGCATGGCTCTGTGGCCTCTGCCTCAGGCGCTAGAGTGGCTCTGGTCGCAATATGGCGACGCCCAGGATGGGCAGAGCATCGCCCCCTGGTGGGCAGAGCATCGCCCCTGGTGGGCGTGCCGGGTGGATCCCGGTCGGGCGCATGCGGGAGTCTGTCTAACTGTCTCTCCCTGTTTCCAGCTTCAGAAAAATGGAAAAAAAAAAAAAAAAAAAATTTTCGCATCAAAAGATAAAACATTTTTCAAAAATGGGATATACAAATTGCCCTCACACTAGCAAGAAATCATTAATAATAATGGCTATAATATTATTTAATAAAGTTTATTGATGGTAAGAAAAATTAATATTTTGTTTTATTCCAAAAACGAACAGAACTTTCCAGTAGTTTTAAATATATATAAATTTGATATATATTTGTTATGATGTGATAAAATGGTACTTTCCTCCCCAAACTCATAGCACTAGTCAAATTGTAAGTAAAACATCAGACCCATCCTAATTAAAAAACATTCTACAACAATACCTGACCAGTTCTCTGCAAAAGAAGTTATCTGCAAAAGAAGTTATCAAAAACACAAAAGTTCTGAGATACTGACACAGTTACATGGGATTTAAGGAAACATTATTATTTTAATACTATGTGGTACCCTGTGTAGAATCCTGGACCTGGAAAAGGACATTAAGGTCACGGTAAGGACATATAAAAAATTGTGAAATTACTTAATAATAATGCTTCAATTTTAATTCATTGATTGCAATAAATGTACCTTATTAATATAAGAAAAAATATGTTAATATAAAAGAAAACTAAGTGAGAAGTATTTGGGACTCGTTTTGTAAATTTTTTCTAATCATCTAAAATTAATCCACAATAAAAACTTTAAAAATCAAAATGCAATTAAAATTTCAGGTTCTCAATCATGATAACAGTTCAACTCTTCATCATCCCCATGTGGCTGTGGCTCTTGAATCGGGCTCGTATACAGAGAATGTGTTCTTCATTGAATATTCGCAACCAAGTCCTTCAGTGGTCTTGTTCAAGGTAATTTCTCAGTTACATCTTCACTTTTTCCACTAATTCATGCTCTAAATAAGGTTTACAGTTATAAATCTAGGAATGAACATACTAAAAGATATGCCTAGTCTCTCTTTGCTCTCTCCACATTTCAAATATTTACCATTTACTACTCATTTAAAATTCTAAAACAGCTCATCTTAGTTATTGTCTTAACATATTTTTAAAAGTTATTTGTTTCCAATAAATATTGTAAAGAAAAAAATCGAAAGTCCAATTACATATCCCTTTATCAGGCTCTTAGCCTTTTGGTAAATATTGTACTCTTTCAAACATTAGAAATCCCTCATTGGCAAGGCACTGTCAATCTTCATTCAGCAGATTTTGTATAAAAATTCTTATTCTGATTACAATAGTGCTCATCACATTTCTTATCGGTACATATTTATTATAGAAACATATTTCATATATCATTTTGGCATGAAATCTGGAATCATATATAACATGAACGAAAATAGCCAGAAGCATCCTTAATACTCACAATCTGTATGTCATATTCCTAGTGTAATTGAAACATAGAGCACCTACTGTTTCTGAAAATGTACTCTTTGGAGAAAAAAATATTTTTATCCTTGAGAAAAAAATGAAAACAAAAAAAAATGGAAAAGAAACGGTGCAGAAGTTTATAGAATTATTCACTACATTTGTAAATTAAGTAGCAGACTATTTTAATTTGTAATGTATAATGAAAAAATAATTTCCTTCCTCTGTAGAAAAATAGCATTCTCCATTAAAATATTATTGATAGTAATAAGCTGCTCAGTGAGACTCTGACTTATTTTCAATATAAAATTTTCTTTAAGAATTATTCCAGAATTTTATTTTGTTTCTCAGAATTTCACATTGCAATATAACAACTCCCTAATAATTTCAAGAGTAAATTATAGCAGTTGAGTCTAAAATTGAGCAACCATCATTTTTATATATTTAAATACATTTTTGAGTACAATGCTGATACTTTAATAGTTTATTTGAATCTTTTGACTAATAACTTATAAAATCTAGTACCTCAATACAATTTTACATGAAGCTGTTTTATATTTGTCCTAGGCACCTGTAATTGCAGAAGGATACAGAATGTTTATGTATCTTGCTAATTAATGATTAATCTTAATGGAGTACATATTAGTACTTACCAATATGTACCCATTATGTACCCGTTGAATAAAATTGAGGGGCTTGCTTTGTAATGTGTGTGTAATTCACAGACGAGCTCCCTAAGACAGAACTTATGCTAATGAACACATACAATTTGATCCTACAACAATGTCTTAAACCTCACAAAAAACATGAGTCTTCACATAACTTGAAGAAATATGCAGCCCTGGCCGGTTGGCTCAGCGGTAGAGCGTCGGCCTAGCGTGCGGAGGACCTTGGTTCGATTCCCGGCCAGGGCACACAGGAGAAGCGCCCATTTGCTTCTCCACCCCTCCGCCGCGCTTTCCTCTCTGTCTCTCTCTTCCCCTCCCGCAGCCAAGGCTCCATTGGAGCAAAAATGGCCCGGGCGCTGGGGATGGCTCTGTGGCCTCTGCCTCAGGCGCTAGAGTGGCTCTGGTCGCAATATGGCGACGCCCAGGATGGGCAGAGCATCGCCCCCTGGTGGGCAGAGCATCGCCCCTGGTGGGCGTGCCGGGTGGATCCCGGTCGGGCACATGCGGGAGTCTGTCTGACTATCTCTCCCTGTTTCCAGCTTCAGGAAAAAGAAAAAGAAAAAAAAAAAAAAAAAAAAAGAAATATGCACAGCCTACCTCCATAGAAATGTCAGGTGATCTTAGGGGGCAAAAAGCCATAAATTAAATCAGAAAAAAAAAAAACATTACATGTTCATTGAAAATGGTTAGTGTTAATAAACAATTCAGTAAATTTTCAGGATGCAAAATCAACATGCAAAAATCTGATTTGTTTCCATACACTAATAATGAACTATCAAAAAGAGTAATTATGAAAACAATCCCATTTGCAAATGCATAAAAAAATCAAATACTTAGAAATAAATTTAACCAAGAAGATATAAGAAGTGTTCTCTGAAGACATTGATAGAAGTTAAAGACAACACACCACATGGAAAGATATTCCATGGTTATGGATTGAAAAAATCAATATTGTTAAAATGTCCACTCATCAAAAGCAATCTGTAGATTCAGTGGAATACATATCAAAATTCCAATGGCATTTTTCAAAGAAATAAAACAATTCTAAAATTAGTATTGAATCACAATAAAATTTAAACTTAAATAGCTAAAGCAATCTTGAGAAAGAAGAATAAAGCTGGAGGCATCATGCTGACTGCAAACTATATTACCAACCTATGGTTATTAAAAATGTATAATATTAATGTAGATACAGACACAGAAAAATGAAACAGAATAAAGAGCCCAGAAATAAATCCACACATATGTGGCCAGTTTATTTGGAATAAAGGAGCCAACAACATACAAAAAGAAAAAGACAAGTCTCTTCAGTAAATGGTGTTGAGAAAATATACCACAAATGAATCCAAGTAAAAAAAGCGGCAGAAGATCTAAATAGACATTTTTTCAAAGAAAATACAGAAGATCAGCAGTTATGTTACTTATAAGAAAAACTTAAATCAAAAGCATAATGATATAGTACCTCACAGTATGTCAGTATGGTTATTATAAAAAAGACAAAAATTAATGTGTTCATGAAAATGTGTAGAAAATGAAACCTTTGTGCATTATCATTGGGAATGCGAATTTTGTAGCCACTATGAAAAACATTGTGGAAGTTCCTAATTTTTTTTTTTAAACAGAACTGCCTTATGATCTCAATTTCAGTAATTTATTTGAAGAAAACAAAAATAATCAGAAAGTTATATACACCCCCATGTTCAATGAAGCATTATTTATAAGAGTCAAGACATGGAGAAAACTTAACTGTCCATCAGTGGGTGAAAGGATAAAAAAATTGTGATATATGTATTTATAATATATTTTTCAGCTATTTAAAATAAAAACCTGCCATTTGAAACAACATGGATGGATCTCAAAAGCATTGTGCCTTCGCATGAAGACATAAAACTTTCATATGAAACAATGAAGAGGACTTCAGAAGACATTGTTATAATGTGGACCAGTTCTAAGTATGATAAGATTATGGTTTGTCATTGCTGGCTCTGCCATGTAAGCAGAGGCCGATTAAGGTTGATTAAGGCCCCAGGCGCAGAAGAAAATATTGGGCCCCTTAAAAAAAAAGAGAGAGAAACAGGGAAAATAAAAATACATGTTAACCATATATTTAAATAAATAAAAAACTATTGATATTACGTACTATTAATGTTAAAATTGTACATATGAAACCAAACTTGGTGTCATTAAATAAAAGTGTAAAATTGGGGTTTTGCAGGGTCCTTCAGAAATCAGGGCCCAGGGCTTACGCCCAGTGCGCCTGTAGTTAAATCCACCTCTGCATGTAAGGGTTATGTGCTAAGACTAGAGAGAGACCTTATGGCGCCTTAAGAGAGACTCTAGTCAAAAGCCAGCAAAGAAATGAGCCTCAGTCCTACAGCCACAAGCAACGAACCTTCTCAACAATCTGAAAGAGCTTGCAAGTAGATTCTTTCCAAAGCCTTCCAGTAGAGCCCAGCTAGCTAATCTCTTGATTTTGGCCTTTTGAAATCAGAAACAGAGATACCAGCTGAGCAAGCCTGGATGTCTGAGCTACTGAATGGTGTTAGATAAATATCCTTGAATAAATAATTACTGAAAAATGAACTATATTAGATGGCTACTCTATCACATGAAAATAAATTGAAAATAAAGAAAAAAAGGGTTCAAAGAAGTACTGTCAGAACTGAGCATAAAATTGACAGAAATCAAAAAATAATTTTGGAGGTGAAGATCACCACTTTTTGCTGTCTGAACCCTAAGCTTGGTTCCATAACTGAGCTTGGCATTTCCTTGGCCCTGCGTGCCCCCTGCCTTTCAGACAAGGTCCCAAAGATATAACTGTCTTAGCCTCTGTGGAGATGGAGTTTGCTTGAAAATTTTCTTCATGGAAGTGATGTCCTCCCAGTAAGATACTCTAGGGGGGACAGGTATGTCTACTCTAGGGAGTTCCAGGCGCCAAAAAGGTGAGGACACTGAGGCAGGGCCCACAATGCCGCTGGAGTTACCACTACAGCAACAGACAGGCTCACCACTCATGCCCTCCCTGCCTGATAGCAAGGCGTGGGAGCCTATCATCACCTGATTTAACACGGGAGGTTCAGGGTCCCTTGCTTTACTTCTAATTCTAGAACTCGTGCTTTAGCCACCCTAATAACCATCTCCTACATCACCCCTGGGACCCTTTGTCTCTCACATCTCCCTGATACTCTTTGCAGTATCCTTCGCGTTTGAGTCTAATCACTCTTTGAGTAGCCTCCATCTTTGTTTCCATTCACTGCAGAGTAGGCAGACTGCCCTGCTCCCCAATGGGCGTGGGAAGGGAAGGGTGGAAGGTGGAGGGGGAGTGGCGTGATTGAGCAGGGTAGAGGGTGGGGAGCAGGGTACTTTGTTGTAACATCCCTTTCCCCAGCTCCTATAGGTGCTGGGTTCTGGGATTTCCCCAAGATTCCCCAGGAGTGCAGCGTTTCTTAACCAAGAGGAAAGCTTTCAGGTCATCAGAGCTGGTGGTGTCCAGTGGAATTCAGCAACTTGCCATGAAGAGAATTAAAGCACTAGTGGGAAGGAAGGGGAATGCTCCCTCTCTTACCCTGGACAGAGCCTTACAGGAATGACCTAATGCCAGGGAAAGTCCTTCTGTTAACATGGACACACATACATTTCTGTCATTATTCATGTGCTCCAATAAGATTCTGCTACTTGAGGGCAGGTAGAATTCAAAAGAGGCCTATAGAGGTATATTTTCCTGTTTAATGATCTCTTTGTTGTGGCCAAAATAAAATAAAATTAGGTGATATGTGTACAACAACCTGTGTGGCTTTATTAACCAATATTACCCCTATAAATTCAATTAAAATTAAAATAACGTTTAAAAAAGGCAGAAAATCATTCTCCCATAGAACTTTCAAAAGAGCATATATAGCAGTGTCAACATCATGCTTTTGGGTCAATGATTCTGGTGCCTGAAATGTGATTTATATAACTATCAGATAATAAATGTATGTTATTTTTAAAAAGAACAAAGTAATTGTACTGATCACATCTGTTTTCAAGGAAATCTTGAAATACACATACACATATAGAATCATAATTAATTTTATTTTGAAATTTTTGAAAGAAACAAGTATTTACCCAAGCTGTCTAAGGCATTGTAAAATGAAGACTTATTCTGATATTTATTAAAGAATATTAGGCAAAAAAAAAAAGTCAGAAAATGGTCATTCTTGGAAGACATGATGATTCCACCTGACTAATAATTGTAGTCAAGATTGATGATTGAAGGCGGTGATATTGGTATATCTGTGAGTAGAAAACTTGGAAAAATAGGAAAAACACAACAGGAGTATTTAGTGCATATAATGTGGTAGCTGGTAATATATGTTTCAGGGCTTCTGAAATACACCTGTGGAAAACTCAACCTATTTGGGGAATGTTTTCTTTGAAATCATAGAAAGTCCTAATTATGTTGTGTGCCTTAAAATTGATCAGAAAAACATACCATATATATATATATATATAAAGTAATATAAAATGATTATATTTTGAACTAAGATATACCAAAGAGATTTAGTACTTTATAAAATAAGGCAGATGATTTTATGATTTTATAGGGTAATTAATGTAAAAGTTAATTTATGATTAAACAATGCATCTTCATTTTCACAACTTTTGATTTATGAAATGAGAGAAAGATGCATAGTTCTATAACTTTCAACACACATTATATTTTCCATAATAAGTTTGTTTTCCTACTCCTTTTTTTATACGCCAAGTTAAAGACTGGTTACTGTGTATTTTCAGTTCAATAAAATAAAGACAGATGAAATCAGCAGCAAGGTCCAATATTCTAAATTGAGCCTTTACTTCAGAGTGGTCTAAAGCAACAATTTCAACTTTTTTATCTCATGGCACACATAAACTAACTACTAAATTTCTGCAGCACACCAAAAAACAAACAAACAAAACACCTACATTTTTTTTGGATCTGACAAAAAATAATAGGTATATTTTTTTATTCAGTCATACTGGATGTCTATTGTTGTGCTTCCTGTTGTCTTTTTTTTATTTTTGACAATTTAAGGGAAATGAACTCAATGCCTCTGACTAAACAGTCAGTTGTCACATGTTTTAGAAATACACTAGTTGAAAATCTCTGGTCTAAACAGATAAAATATAGTCCACCTTCTCTGAAAAGATATAAAACTTCCTTGTCAGAGCCTTACAAAGAAAATAAAATCATTTGACATACCTTGTGTGCCTCAACCTGATACAACAGTGCTTTAAATAGTAATGTTGCTTTTCTCTCTTATTTTGTATGACTTGGATATTTTTATTCTCAATCTTTTACCCACGTGGAAGGAAGGAAAATGAATATTGCTGAACACCAAGTTTGTTTCTTTATCACAACAAACATTTTTATTTGGATTTGGATTTTATATATTTTATTGTCATGGATCCTTATCAAACCCCAGGTTATCTTTTTCAGAAAGGGTATCTAAAAGAACTAGTATTTGTTCTTTGTCCTTGAAAAGACAAGTGTATGTAACCAGTGGATCAAGAGTAGAAGAACATAGACCCAATTTAGCAGATGATTTACACAAAACAACTAACTTTTGAGAGTCTGTAAGAAACAGATCCCAAAGAGAATATGATTTCAATATCCATCCCATCAACTCAAGATCTTAAATGACCTAGGAGGAAGTCAGTACTGATTCTCAAGATATTTTCATGTTTGAGATACTTGATAGAATGTGTAAAAAAACGTCAAATTGTTTTTAAATTATTTTTGAGGTTAAGGGTTATACACAAAACTACCATGTATTTATTGTTTTGTTGTCTGCATATTGATTTTTATAAAAGAGAAGGTGTATGTTGTTATTCTATCACAATTTTTGCAGTCTACAGCATAAAACAAACTTACTGTCAGCATAATCTGACTTTTTCTAAGTTTTTCAGTTTGATTCAATAACCAAATAGTATAGCAAATTTTCAACACTTTTATCTTTAAGTGCACCACTTCTGCATTGGTTAAAAAGTAGTTCTTGATTTAGCAGCAAAACATTCTTTATTCAAAGTTTCTGAAAGAAAAATGAAAATTGTATACTTTTTCAATCAATATTCTTTCTGTAACTTTACGGAGGAGACATGATTCAATATTTTGGTTAGTTTCATAACCAAATTAAATATGTCCATCTTAAAAGTATCCAATTAATTCTGATAGTATATGAACATCTTATAAGTTTAATTTACAGTGAAAAATGATGGAATGACCTAGTCAACTCTTTACAGAACTTGAAATACTGATTAAATGACAGTCATTTATTTTAGTCACTATTGTTTGTTTCCTTAGTGTTTACTTATAAATATTCCAGATTTCATAACACCACCAGCAAGATGAATTGTTTTATCAGTTTTATAATTTTTTAAATTCAATTTTAATAAAGTATCTGTTTAGAAAAGAATGTTTTTAAAAACATTTAATTTCATTCTTAAATATTTTAAAAAGTCTTTATTAGTTTCTGGAATTAAAATCTATTTTAAATTAAATCTGAAATAAGCATGTTTTATCTTTAACATTTCTGGTCCATTTTTTATTCTTTTACATCAAATAAATTAAATCTGTATTATTATGATGCTGTGATAAGTAATTTGAAACCACCAAAGACCTGCCTTATGTCATTCTTATTTCATAGTAGTCCTTATCTACCTGATTTACTATCTTCTTCATTAATGATTATATAGTGTGGTAAATTGCATGTTAATATGTGGCAAATATGACTAAATATGAACTACTATTAACAATTAAGTTTTCCTGAAAAAAATATTTGCCGATTTTATAGTGACTACTTGTTTATCTATAGAGGTTTCTGATGTTATTACTTTTACAAACTGAAAAACAAGATGTATTAATATTTACAAGCAGTTGTCAGTATTTGAGATATGAAAATGAGAGGTAATGGATTCTCAGTTAGATAATTTTACCACAGGAGAGAACTGCAGATTCTGAGACATTTTTGAAGATTTGAATGCAGCAAGTCTTCTTTGAGTCAATTCTCTACTATTAATACCTGAACTGTTTGTATGAAAGACAAACTTTCTGTCAGGGCTGTTCATGCATGTCCACTCCACTGTGAAGTGATAATCAGAATTAACTGTAGCTTTTAAAAATATATACTTCATTTATAAGACAACATAAAAATAAATTAAAGACAGATAACATGAATTTTATAACCTTAAGCAATCATGTTTTAAATTAGTTAAATGACCATGCTTAATTTCATTCTATGCCAAAAGAAAATCAAATTCTATATGTATAAGTATCACATTTATAGCCTGAGTGGTGGTGATGCAGTGGATAAAGTATTAAACTAGGACGTTGAGGTCCCAGGTTCAAAACCCTGAGCTCTTCGTCTTGAGTTCAGGTTCACCAGCTTGAATGTGGGATCATCAACATGACTCCATGGTTGCTGGCTTGAACCCTAAAGTGGCTGGGTTGAAGTCTAAGGTTGTTGACTTGATCCCAAGGTTGCTGATTTCAGCAAGGCGTCACTGCCTGCGCTGGAACCCACCCCCCCTCCATCAAAGCACATATGAGAAGCAATCAATAAATAACTAAAGTGCCACAACTACAAGTTGATGCTTCTCGTCTCTTTCCCTTTCTGTTTCCCTCACTCTCTCTCTTAAAAAAAATCACAATTGCAAACAATTTGTTAAGGGCAGGAATATATTTGCTATTCATAATTCTCAAATAAAATTTTGTTTTCACCTAGGATCTTGAAAGCAGGAAAAGTATGTCCTAACATAACAATGAGAAAAAAAAAACCCAATAAATTTTACAAGCAATGCTTTCAAGGTATTTTTTTTTAATGAACATGAGAAAAACAGAGATTTCAGCACAACTAGGAGACCTGAAGTCCAACACGGGCAGATATTCTCAAGGAGAGACTGAATGTGGTAAAACACATTGAAGGAAAAATGGGCTGTCAAATAAGCATGTTCTAATATGAAAAATGGGTACACTATGCAGGAGCAAATAAAGAGTTTCAACATAACAAAAAATATAAATATATCTATATCTGTAATTCAGGTACAAAGAATAATTTCATTGGACTTATCAGTTGAAGAAATAAATGTGCAAAGAGAGAATTTGTAAGTAATAAGTCAGTAAAAAAATTTTCATTTCCAAATGAAAACCAAAAAAAAACCAAACAACAATAACAAATGGAACAAGAATAAGACACCTCAGGATTGCAGAACAAAATCAAAAGATCTAATATGTTTGTAATCAAAATTTCAGAATAAAAGTAAAAAGTAAAAAAAATATATATATAGTGCATTTGAAGAGCAATTGAGTAGTCAGTTATATTCTGATAAAATAGAAAGATACAAGTTTTAAAACTTTAGAGTATTTCTGATAAGACTAAAAGAAATGAAAAACACAAAGCACACATTTGTACATGCACACACACAAATACACACACAAATACACACACACACTTTTGGACACATCATATTCAATCACCATGTTAAAACTTGTGAAAACTAAAGATAATTAGAAAATTTTGAAGATAAACATGAGTAAACTATAATGACACACACAGGGGAAAGACAGATGTTATACAGTAACTTTGCAAGCAGGAAGTAATAGAGTTATATTTTTAAAATATTGAGAGAAAAAAAATCAACTGAGGCATCTATAACCAGAGATTATATTTTTCAAAATATACAGCATTTTGAACAAATAATGTTTTGTAAATTAATTGTCTGAAGAATTATTTAACAAGAGAGAAAAGAGTTCTTTAGAAAGAACATATATATGGTATGAAATAGAATGCATCTACACAAAAAAATGAGACCTGAATATAAAGAATATTAGTTAAATATAATAACCACTTACCATATTCACTAATACTAACTGAATAAAACTCATTATTGGCAAATCAAATTTAAATGGTGAAGATAAACATCACAATAAGATCTATTGTCATGAGCAACTATTCATATAAATAAGATTTATTTTAGATTTACAATCAATTTTATTTCTGTGTTTATTAAACATTATTTAGGTTTAAAAGTAAAAGTTTATCCACTCTTTCAAAAGGTTAGATTGATAGATAAATATCAAGGTTGCTATATTGCAATTTAATTTCATAACATTTGAAAAGCAAAATTTTACTGAAGGTAATATTAGATTTTTAAATTTTTTTTTATTTCATTTATTCATTTTAGAAAGGAGAGAGAGAGAAAGAGAGACAGAGAGAGAGAAAGGGGAGGAGCAGGAAGCATCAACTCCCATATGTGCCTTGACCAGGCAAGCCCAGGGTTTCTAACCGGCAACCTCAGCATTTCCAGGTCGACGTTTTATCCACTGCGCCACCACAGGTCAGGCAAAGGTAATATTAGAAATGCATCTGATTCTTAAGTCATAAAGCCTCAAGCTTCTCAACATTAATTATGGTGTTAGCTGGAGGTTTGTTATATATATTCTTTACTAATTTGAGAAAGTTGCTCTCTATTGCTAGTTTACTCTGAATTTTATCATTATGTGTGTTGGATTTTGTGAAATATTTTTACTGCTTCTGTTGATATGATTCTAATGTTTTTTTCATGTTTCTTTTTTTTTTTTCCTAGAGACAGAGATAGTCAGAGAGAGGGACAAAGAGGGATGGACAGGCAGGAAGGAAGAGAGATGAGAAGCATCAGTTCTTTGTTGCGGCACCTTCGTGTGATGTTTAACATTTATTGATTTTCAAATATTGATTGAACCTTGCATATATGGGATAAAAATCCCTTGTTTATGGTGTAAAATTCTTATACACTGTTGGGTTATTTTGCTAATATTTTTTGGGAATTTTTACATGAGATACTGCAGTTTTCTTATAATATTTTTGTCTGGTTTTGGTATTAGGGTAATATTGGGCTCAGAGAATAATTTAGAAAATATTCACTCTACTTTTGTTCTCTGACAAAGATTGTAGAAAATCGGTAAAATTTGGTATACTTACCAGTGAACTCATCTAGGTGTAGTTTATAAGTATATTTTTATTTACACTTTGAGTGATAAACTATGCATAAACTATACATTATTAATTATTTATAAACTTCATTTTTATGTCCAATGTATTTTTAAATAACAGAAATATAATTTATTCTTAAAATAATATGTTTCTATCTGTGGTAATTGAATATTTGGGATAAAATTATATATATTTTTTAAATTATTTTTCAAACTTTACTTAGGAGCAGGTTTTTCAGAAGAAAATAAGATTCAAATTAATACTAATGGCTATCATATATATAAATATATATATAGATATATATCTATATATATAGATACACACACACAAGCGCACGCACGTACACACACATACACATATATAGATATACATATACATCTATAATAGATATATATTGAAGACTGATTAATACATGGAAAAGAGTTTACTTATTTAAATAATCAATAATCAAATATAGCCTGACCAAGCAGTGGCACAGTGGATAGAGCATAGGAATGGGATGTGGAACACCCAGGTTCAAAATCCCAAGGTCACCAGCTTGAGTGTGGGCTCACCAGCTTGAGCACAGGTTTGCTGGTTTGAGTGTGGGATCATAGACATGACTTCCAGTCACTGGCTTGAGCCCAAAGATCGCTGACTTCAAGCCCAAGGTCTCTGGCTTGAGCCCAAGGTCACTGACTTGAACAAGGTGTCACTGGCTCTTCTGTAGCCCCGGTTCAAGGCTCATATGAGAAAGCAATCAATGACCAACTAAGGAGCCTAAGAAGCCTAAATGAAGAATTGATGCTTCTCATCTCTCTCCCTTCCTGTCTGCCTGTCCCTGTCTATTCCTCTCTCTGTCTCTCTTTGCCTCTCTGTCACAATAATAATAATAAAATATAAAACAAAATATAAACCTTTTTCTTATATCTTTATATTTCCAACTAATTCAAAAGACATTTTAAACTTTATTCTCTAAATTTATCTATAGTAACACCTACATTAAATGAAATATGCATTCCATTAAATTATGAGAGGGAAATCTTTATCATTTTCTTTTATAGAACTAGTGAAGACAGTTTCCAGTTCCTCATCCATTCTTATGTTACTCAGAACAGTAATCTTCCAACATTTTTAATAATATATGCCTACAGTAACTTAATTGAAACATGCACCTCCAATATTCATTTATTTAGTTATTTACTTATTTATTTATTTGTATTTTGTTCTATTGCATTAATACAATATTAAAAAAATAACAATTACTAAAAAGAGGAATCACAAGTGCTGTTTACAACTCGAGTAATTTTTTATACTTTTAATAAGATGCATTGCATTGTGTACCCCTAGCATGTCTAAAGCCACCTCAGAGACTACTTCTCCGGGAAACATTACTACCTGTAAAATTATATGAATCATTTGTATTTAAAGAAAATAATTTTCTTATAACCTCTTAAAATATTTACTTCCTTATAGAGTGCTGTATTTGTAAGCACTTTTATTTATTTTTGATGACACATGATACAGTATTTGTAAACTTGTTTATTAAAAATGAACAACTTTATATTTTGTTTTTGATCATAATACTGCACAAAAGTAAAAATGACAACATTTTAAACAGAATTTTTAGTGAAAACTACAATCTCAATATAATGAAATAACACAAATGTAAAGAAGTTTATGCAAATCTTTGTTTATACAAAGCTATAAGAAATATGTTATTGAAATTTAAAGTAGATTATCCTTTGGCCTAGATTAATTTATTATTTTAATTATTAATTTACTGATTCCCAAATTTCCATATTTAGTATTTTTTTCTTTTAATAAAAAATTAGTATTCAGAATTTAATTGTATTTAAAGAAAATAAATGGATATGAAATATCCATTTTTTGGTAAGAAAGGAAATTTGTTTTATTCCCTAAAGTACTATAACATTATGTTTTCAATAAATATGATATAGCTTTTAAAAGCTTTGAGATCAGTTAAGTATTCATTGTTTTATTTTTCATATTATATATTATAATTACCTAAAACAATATCTCCTGACTATTGAGAAATGAGTATATATTATCATAAAGCATTTCAGATATACACACTTATATAAGTACTGCACTGTGTTTAAAATGATTGTTTGACTACTTTTGTAATTGACAATTCACAATTCCATCTATTATAACTAAAATATCTTTTGTGTTTATTGGAGCCACTATTGACTTGCCTCTATTTAATACCTCTCAGTATCATTTTCCATCCAGAAGGGAATTTCTGAACTCTATCATCTCTTTTCTCAACTGGTATCTATATCCAAAGTGCTAGTTTATAGAATTCATTAAGTCTTCAAATTCAACTTTATTACTACTTTAAAATCCTGAGCTTCTAATTTTAGGAGTTAGGGGTATAGTCTTGTGTATAACAATCTTCAAGCTTCAAGAGTAAAATAAATTTAAGAATTTCATAGACTGGCTTGTTTTAACAGCAGCAAAGCTCATGGGAAGGGATGGAAACAAGGTAGTCGTGGCTAAACAAATTCTAGCTCTTAGCTCACTTTTGGGAGCTACGTCCTTTGATTTTTAGTATCTCTGCTTTTTGCTTATCCTGAAGTTAACAGAGAAGATAGAGAGGCCTTTTTAGTTTTTTATGTTGTTTTGGGGACAACAGAATTTGATTCATTACAGTATATTCCATAATATATTTGCTATATTCTAATCCATGAAACAGAGGGGGAAAATGTCCATACATGAGAATATGCTTATATTTATGGATATTCAGTATCAATAATTACATGATAATAAAACACTAATGTATATACATAAATAATAGTTGGACTCTGTGAACATGTGAGAATTACAGAGAGCTTTTACATATTAAATTTGGTATTAAATTAATTTTTTTTAATTTATTTTATTTTATTTATTCATTTTTAGAGAGGAGAGAGAGAGGGAGAGAGAGAGGGGGGAGGAGCTGGAAGCATCAACTCCCATATGTGCCTTGACCAGGCAAGCCCAGGGTTTCAAACCGGCGACCTCAGCATTTCCAGGTCGACGCTTTATCCACTGCACCACCACAGGTCAGGCGGTATTAACTTAATTTTAAAGACTATACAAGTCAGGCTAGACTCTACTATTTGCCCGAATATTACATGTGTTAAGATATTTTTAATTATTTATTTTATATGCTATTATATCTTAGATTTTTAAATATTTTAACGTTATCAAAAATATTTTAAAAAACAAATATTTAGTGTGCAAGCTTTTTCAAGCAAATAAAATTTATCTCAGCATAAACAATTTATAAGTAGGATATGTGAAAGCAAAAAAGCATGAACTGCCAACCTGATTTTTAAAGTCAAAGCTTGTCTTTCCTCAGCTATAAAAGATTTCAACTCTTAGGTTTTAAAAGTGATTACACTTTAATGTGTATATGTAAAACACTCTTCTTCCAAAAAATACTTAGGATATAGGTAATATATGAGAAGAATAAACACATAATAAGATGTTAAAAGTATTTATATATTTTATTAAAATTACAATTAAGTTATAATTATGATATGAAGATAGTAATGACTAGATTATTATACTCAAAAAGTAACAACTGGCTCTGGCTGGTTTGCTCAGTGATAGAGCTTCTGGCCAGCATGTGGATGTCCTGTTTCATTTCTGGTCAGGGTGCACAGGAGAAGCGCCTATCTACTTCTCCACTCCTCCCCCTCTCACTTCTGTCTCTCTCTTTCCCTCCTACAGCCATGGCTCAGTTGGGGCGAGTTGGTCCTGGTTGCTGAGAATAACTTCATGGCCTCCACCTCGGGCACTAAGAAAAGCTTGGTTGCTGAATATTGGACCAATGCCCCAGATGAGCAGAACATTACCCCTTGGGCTTGCCAGGTGGATCAGTCAGGGGACATGCAGGAGTCTGTTTCTGCCTCCCATCTCCTCACTTAATTAAAAAAAAAAAAGGTAAACATAAACATCAACTCAATGACAAATTTTACTTAAGCTAAATTATGGTTTTACTTGCAAATAAGCTTACTGTAAATAAGGCCCTTCCAGTAAAAGACTAGAATCTGGCCCAACTAGAATACAACAGGTATTCCCATTTGTGCCAACCTCTTCTCACCTCCCACCTCAAATCTCCTTCATTTGTAGTCATTGTAGATCCCATAGCAATGTCTTCTAATGTCTTCTGAAGTCTCTGGACACGTCTTGATAGCCAGAAGTTGTCCATGGAGTTAGTGATGCATGAAACTGTCCTCTTAGGTCCCATGTTATATGCCATTATAATGCTAATTACTATTACACAGCTTTCTGTTTGTATGGTCTGCTTTCCTGTTATGGAAAATGTCTGAACCACTGTTCTGGCTCTGGGAGTGGAGAAAGAGGCTTACATTTTTTAGAGTGATACTCCCAAGATAATAATGTGATAGTGAAAGGGGTTAGTAGTCACTTATCTTCTTGATTTGCCTCTCCTGGATTGGAAACTTTGCTCCATGACAAGCTGATGTGATGGCAACCAGGTGTTTGAAATGCCTAGCCTGCCAAACCTGAAGTAAAGCCTTAGATCCTCAATTGGGTAGAGGGAATTCTGTGAAGTCTTGGCTGCACTTACCTATAATTTATTTTCTGCAACACAAAGCTGTGTGGAATGAGATATGCTAGAAGCTTGACACTGCCATAAAGATAGTATAGCTTTCAAGTGTTTATCGGGTAGAGAAGGAGCTCTGTGTTCTTGGCTGTACCCACCCAGAGTAAAGTTACCATCATGTTGAGTTAGGGAAGGGAAGAGAGGAAATGCTGTAGTTTAAATGCCACTCTTCTTGTTGACTTTTAGTAGGGACTTTTAAAATAAACTTAAAAACATTCTCTATATTCTTAGACCAATTTCTAGGAAATTTTTACAGTTGGATTTAAGAAACTAATTTTCAACATTTATGTTTGTTTCACTGAGGAGGTGGTACATGCAGCTCCTCACAAAACTATTTAGAAAGTAGAACACTCTGATACAAAATTTTCATCATGATGAAGTTAAAGTAAATACATGAAAACTATATAATATTTCTCTGATTAAAAAATATACATGTGGTCCTGGCTGGTGTCTCACTGGATCAAGCATCGACCTAGCATATGGATGTCTTGGGTTTGATTTCCATTCAGAGCACACAGGAGAAGTAACCATCTGCTTCTCAACCCCTTCCCCCTCTCCCCCTTCTCTCCCTCTACCTCTCCAGCAGCCAGTGGCTCAATTGGTTCTAGAGTGACCAAGCGCGCTCTGAGGATATCTTGGTTGGTCCAAGTGTGTCAGCCTCAAGGCACTAAAAATACTTAGTACTGAAACATTGGCCTAAGATGGGGTTGCCGGGTAGATCCTGGTCCGGGTACATGTGGGATCTGCTTCACTATCTTCCCTCCTCTCATGTAAAAATTACACACACACACACACACACACACACACACATGCAAATCTATTATGTATTGTTTATTCTGAAAGTTATATTGTATTCATTCTGAGGAAAGAGAACATTACAAATATTAGAATAATTTTAACAAACTACATGCATCCATGTAAGAGGGACAGGCACTGAGATTAAAGAACCCTACATAGATGTGCATAGCTACAGTAAATAAGTATTAGTAAATATTCAATTCAGGATAAAATATGTATACATCAAATGTCTTAAAGTGTTGTGTTTAAAGGAGAAATTATTATTAAAAAGTTAGAAAATGTGAGGAAGCAAGAACAATTTGTATATGTTCAATGATGTTCACAAGATAAAATACATCTGTAATATTTAAAATATATCAATAGATAATCAAATATAGCAGGTTATAAAAACGATTCAACTTCAAAAATGACAAGTGAACGTTTAAGACCCAAGAGGATAAACATTCTTAAAAAAGCATTACAACCTGACCAGGCAGTGGTACAGTGTGAATAGAGCGTCAGACTGGGATGCAGAGAACCCAGGTTCGAAATCCCAAGGTCGTCGGGTTGAGCGCGGGCTCATCTAGTTTGAGCACAGCTCACCAGCTTGAACCCAAGGTTGCTGGCTTAAACTAGGGGTCACTCAGTCTGCTGTAGCTCCCTGGTCAAAGCACATATGAGAAAGCAATCAGTGAACAACTAAAGTGCCATAATGAAGAATTGATGCTTCTCATTTCTCTCTTCCTGTTTGTCTGTCCTTCTCTCTGTCTCTGTTACAGAAAAGTCGTTATAGATTGATATTCAATAGCAAACTGAACTCAGATAACATGCCCTATTCTAAAAGCCAATTTTTACTATCCTATGTGATTAAAAAAAAAACTGCAGAAAATTCTTAACATTCACACTGCAGAGGCATTAGTCATTTGCATGTTAAGTAATTTGAGAAAAAACTTTAAGATATAAGTCAGAAAATATTAACACAAACTAATAAAAGTGGAAAAAAGAAACCTGAATAGAAGAAAAATGCTCAAAGGGTAACACATGAAAAGCACTAACAGACTCCATAAAGATACATGAACAGGGTTTAGATAAAAAGATAGTCTGGCAGTTGATAACATATCTCAATACTACTGTTAGTGCTACGGAGTTAATAAAATGAGTAACTGGTCATTGTTTTTTTTCATGATATGCTGTAGTAAGAAACAATCTTAACATCTTGTGGTTTAGTGTTACAAAAGTTTATTTCTCTCTCACACTATGAGCATATCATATTGGCAGCGCATTAAGCTCATTATAGTTATTCTGGGATCCCAGCTGATAGTAGCTTTATTTTAACATCTGCTTCCAATATCACCTTGGCAGAGAAAGAAAATGTGATAAATTATTCTCAGACTTTGAAAAACTCCAGTTGAAATGGTATCTGCCACTTCCTCCCTTTCACTGACCAAAGTTAAGTCTTATTACTGTCTTCTACTTTATACCTTCTCCTATTCCATTTTTCTGTATCCTACCTTAATTTGAAATTGTTTCCAAATAAACTTGTAGAGCACACACTGTAACAGCAGTGTTTGTGGTGCTTAAGAATGGTTTCAGGTTATTTTAAGACATATTTTAAGGTTCATTTTAATAAGATTGAGTGTTGCCCAATGATAGCATTTCCAAAAAGCATATCAAGTGGTGTTGATGTAGGTGGTCTAGGTATCAAATTTTCAACAAAAGAAAGGAGTATCTAAGCTTGAATGATATCTCAAAGATGCCACTGTCTTCTCCTTTCTCCACCCATTCTACTCTCAGGGAAAGAACAGATATAAATCAAGATAGAAAATCTCTAAATGGTATTGTTAATTGTAGCTTTTGCAGGATGGGGCTAAGGGTTGAAATCTTTTTTTTTTTTTTTTTCCAATCAGACTCTTAAAACCGCTGTGTATATTACTGGATTACTCTCTTCCTTTCTCAGTTTTTTTTCTCCTTTGCTTTGAAGCGCTTTCAAGAAAATGAAATCTTATCAATCAGAAGTAGCTTCCTCTTCTACCTGTGAAAGTTACATGTGAACAGGATGAAGCATGGAATGAAGGAGCCTATTAGAAAGGTCACTTGGAATAATTCCAGTATAAGCACAAGATGTTTTAAAAAAACTTCTTTACTTTCTACATCTCTAATAGGTTAGGACCGAATTGCAACTTTCATGTGAATACTTTCTATTCACTGATTTTTTTCCTCATCAGAGCAAATAACACAACCTCAGAAGCCTAACCTACTCTGTTAGTCTATTTGAGCTGCTATAAAAAAATACCTTAGACTAGGTAGCGTATAAATAACAAAAATATATTTACCCCAGTTCTTTAGGCCAGGAAGTTCAAGATAAAGGCATAGGCAGATTTATTGCTTTCTAAAAGCCTGCTTCCTGGTTTCTTAGACAGCCATCTTTTCTCTATAACTTCACAGTGAAAGGCATAAGGGAGCTCTCCAGGTTCTTTTAAACAAGGGCACTAATTTCATTCTTAAGAACTCTGCTCTCATAACCTAGTAGTCTCAAAGGCCTCATCACCTGATACCATCACCTTAGATTTTGGAATTAACAAATTAATTTTGAGGAAACAGAAATATTATGTCTATTGCAACTGGTAAGCCTATAATGATGCCAAATTTGTGAATGATAATCTCAATTTTTGAGATTCTAGCTATGTTTATCTTTAATATACTCTTTTATAGATCTTTCACTGAATCAGCTCTACTATACTTATTCTACTTGTACCTCTTCTGTTCTAAAGAAAAAAAACCTCCTATTTTAATTTCTCAACAAGAGTGTTCTTTCTGTCCATTTCTTAGCTTTTCACCATATTACTAAATCAACTGTTCTTACAGATTTTCTTTTCATATATTCCTATAGCAACCTTTTTTTCTACCAGTTAGGCTTATAGCAAGCTCTTTCTCAAGTCAATTAATTTTTTCTTGTTTTTAAACATTTAAATTATTCTCATAGTACTAATTCTAACTTAATGAGTGCTTTTGAATTATTAGCATGAGCATATATACACTCATATGAAAATATATTTATTTGAAGACCATGACATTTTATTCTGAGTAAATCCATAACACATAATCTATTCTGAAATAATGCAAGAAATTAGTCATCTGTCAATGTCACTTCTGAAAATTATAAGTTCAATTAAATAAAAATAAACTGTTGGTTTACTTAATCTTTTGTCCATTCTCTCTAACTCAATTTTCATATTCTCAATTACTTTTCTAATAATCATTCATTGGCCATGCATAATGGTAGGTGTTTAATATACCTGTGTTATTCTAGAACAAGGGTCGGGAACCTATGGCTCACGGGCCAGATGTGGCTCTTTTGATGGCTGCATCTGGTTCACACACAAATTTTTAATAAAAAAAATAATGTTAAAAATATAAAACATTCTCATGTATTATAATCCATTCATATCCTACCGCTCATGTTCATGGTTGTGGGTGGCTAGAGCCAATCACAGCTGTCCTCCAGGACAACAGCAAATTTTTATTGAATAATGCGTAACATACATGGGTTGTTGTGAGGTCAGGAAGTAAACTTCCCTCCTTTTAATCAAGTAGTCAGCTAGCTAATTGCAGAAACTTTTTTGACCAAGAAGATGGCTAAAAGAAGAAAAAGATGAGGAGTATTATACTTTTCAGCAGGAATGGACAGAGGAATTCACCTTTGTGGAGAGAGCAGGTTCTGCAGTGTGTCTAATATACAATGATAAAATTGCATTGATGAAACGGTCAAATATAAAGCAGCACTTCAGCACACACCATACTACATTTGCATCAAAATATCCAGCGGGGGACAGCAGGAAGAAAGCATGTCAAGAGCTACTGTGCAGAGTGCAAGCCAGTCATCAGCAACTTCATGTTTGGACCCAACAAGGTGACTAGAATTTGGCTAGCTTTCCTGTGCTTTAGCAATTGTGAGAAATGGAAAGCCATTCACAGATGGGGAGTATGCCAAAACATTTATGCTTGATGTTGCCAATGAACTTTTTGATGACTTTTCCGATAAAGACAAGATAATCAAATGAATAAAAGACATGCCTCTGTCAGCAAGAACTGTTCACAATCATACCATTATGATGGCAAATCAAATTGAGGCAACACAAGTGAAGGACATACATGCAGCACCATTCTTTTCTCTCGCTTTGGATGAGTCAACAGACGTAAGCCATTTATCTCACTTCAGCGTGATTGTAAGGTATGCTGTCGGTGACACACTACATGAAGAAAGTCTTGTATTGCCTATGAAAGAGACAACAAGAAGGGAGGATTTATTCAAGTCTTTCACTGAGTTTGCTAAAGAAAAAAATCTACCAATGAATAAACTTATTTCGGTGTGTACTGATGGTGCTCCATGCATGGTGGGGAAAATCAGAGGATTCGTAGGGCTTCTTCATGAACATGAAAAGAGACCCATCCTAAGATTTCACTGTATCCTACATCAGGAGGCACTTTGTGCTCAGATGTGTGGCGAGCAGCTAGGTGAGGTGATGTCGCTGGTCATAATGGTGGTCAACTTTATTGTTGCCTGAGCTTTAAATGATTGCCAGTTTAAAACACTGCTGGATGAATTTGGGAATAATTTTCGTGGTCTGCTTCTGCACAGCAATGTGTGTTGGTTGTCAAGAGGGAAGGTGCTCAGCCGTTTCATGGCTTGTCTGAGCGAAATCAGACTTTTCTTGAAATGAGAAACGTCGAACATCCTGAGTTAGCTAACACTGAGTGGCTCCTGAAGTTCTACTATCTCCTGGACATGACTGAACATCTGAACCAGCTCAATGTAAAAATGCAAGGCACTGAAATACATTCTTATCCCTTCAACAAGCAGTGTTTGCATTTGAAAACAAGCTGGAACTCTTCATCGCCGATATTGAAACAGGTCGTTTACTACACTTTGAAAAACTGGGAAAGTTTCAAGATGCATGCACAGCAAGTGACCCTGCTCAACATCTTGATCTCCAGCAGCTAGTAGGCTTCACATCTAATCTCCTGCAGTCATTCAAAGCGCGCTTTGGAGAATTTTGTGAGCGCACTCATCTTTTTAAGTTCATCACTCATCCAAACGAATGTGCAGTGTACTGCACTGACCTGAGTTACATCCCGTGTCTCCATCAGTGATTTTGAGCTACAAGCTGCGGACCTGAAGGCCTCAGACATTTGGATGAATAAGTTCAAGTCACTAAGTGAAGATTTTAAAAGACTTGCACGACAGTAAGCAGAGTTGGCGAGCAAACACAAGTGGGTAGAAATGAAAAAAACTTCAACCCGCAGACCAGCTGATTGTCAAAACTTAGAATGTGCTTCCCATCACATACCACACACTGCAGCATGTGAGTATTGCTGTACTGACAATGTTTGGCTCTACGTATGCATGTGAGCAGTCTTTCTCATATCTAAAGAATGTTAAGACCAACCTACGATCACGTTTAACGGATGGAAGTCTCAACGCCTGCATGAAGCTTAACCTCACCACGTATCAACCAGACTACAAAGCCATTAGCAAAACCATGCAGCACCAGAAGTCGCATTAATGGTAAGAAGTACCTTATTCATCATTGGTTAGCAACAGCATAACAACGTTATTAAAAAGAATTCAGAGACTTAATGTACTTTAAAAGTGTTGGTCTTACATAAGATGCACACATTTACTTGTATTTAGTGTTAAACATATTGTATGGCCCTTACGGAATTACATTTTAAAATATGTGGCATTCATGGCTATCTCAGCCAAAAAGGTTCCTGACCCCTGTGCTAGAAGTTCAGAAGTACTAAAGTTTAACTTTAGACACTATTTAAAGAACAGTACTGTGTAAGTATGAAAAAAACATAGGGTTTAGGAGATGAAATGATAATGGAAAACATAGTTACAATCTATAACAAAAATGTTTTAAGTTTCTCAGTAATGAGCTTAGCTATTATTCTAAAAGTATTTTTAACACTGAAGTATTAAAATACTTCACTATCTTAACTTTAATAAAAAATAACTTCGGTATCTCTGTGAAAATAGGTTTAAGAGTATAAAATCAGAGATAGGGAGCTGTTTTTAATTAACCATGATAAAAATATGAGCTCCTAAATGAAGGTGAAATACAGATAATTCAAATGTGTTTAAAAATATCAAGGGAGCTGGAAATGACTAGGGATGGTAACAAATTTAATGGGAATGAAAAAAAAATAAGTAGTCTTACTGGTATGCCTCCTAATTCTCCAGTCCTTCAAACTGAAGAACTTGTTGAGTCCTAAGTGTAAAGAAAGAAGGAACAGACCTGAATTGCACACACTTCAACTTCTGTGACTTAATATGTTTAAAATTATATATTTGTATGTAGGTATATGTACCTTATTATATGCATTACTCCTGGAGCTAAAACAGCTACCTAAAGGACACCTCTTCCCCTTGACCAAGGATGGGGACATATCTGTGTCTCATTGTATGGTGGAAAATGTTACTGAGATGCTTCTGACAATATATTCTCTGCAGTAAACCATCCACAGGGAGGATTATCACTTTGGGATGCACTACAAAGTCAATTGAGAAAGAACCAGAAGACATTTGCAAGAAAGGGCCTCATATGTGGCATTCTACTGTAAAGCCATTAGGCAGGGTGTTGAGGTACTGCAGAAAACCACCTGCTTATAGAGAATACAGTTTGTAAGAACTGGGCTAGAAGAAGCCACAACTAACACACGTCTAATACTGAAAAATCATCACTCAGCATACCAAGAACAGAATTTGCTACAGGCAACACTAGCAATAAATGAAGCTTTGCCCTGAAGGAGACTTGGAATCAAGATAAAATAGAAAGAAACAGAGAAAAACCTTTTCTCCTCTAATGTATTTTTATACCTGCTACTCAGGTTAATACAGTGCCAGTTGCCAAATGAAAGTATTGACAGAACTTACATACATTATCACAGAGCAGGTAAAGATGGATATATTTGAGTCTTGGAGGTAATAAATTGAAGGATGAACATTTCACACCTTCATATTTTACTCTAAGAATATAGCTAACTTTCTTACAAGTGAAGAAGTTCTTCTCAAAATTACCATCTCATTTAAGAAAGAGAAAGAGGTATATTGTTTCCTTCCTTCCTTCCTTCCTTCCTTCCTTCCTTCCTTCCTTCCTTCCTTCCTTCCTTCCTTCCTTCCTTCCTTCCTTCCTTCCCCCCTCCGCCCCTCCCTCCCTCCCTCCCACCTTCCTTCCTTCCTTCCTGCTTGCCTGCTTTCTTTTCACTCCACAGAATATCTTTTTACAGATTCTTCTTAGATACTGTGTTACAAATGTCAGGCTCTCCAATACATAACCCCGTGCATTCAATATGCATACCTTATTTATTTGCATACCTTCCTTATTGATGCAATTACTTTATATGGAATGCATCAAAGTGAAATTATTTTATTAAGTGTTAAGGAATAACAATTGAACATCCCTATAATGCCCACCTATTTGGTGGCAAGAAATACAAAGAGTAGCCTCATAGATAAATTAATTTTAAGAAAAATCAGGAAGAATATAAAAGAAAATAATAAAGTAGGCCTTGCTTTAATAGAGTAGAAGGCATTAGCCAAGTAAAAGTTCACAGAAGAGAACATTTCAGACTAAGAAAATGTGCAAGCAAATATACTGCTCACAAAAATTAGAGGATATTTAAAAATGTACTTTCAGGATCAGGGAATATGCAGATACTCCAGTACTTTCAGCCTTTTGTACAGTTCATTTTCATCAATGAAATAAAAGTTGGTTTTGCAACTCATTTGCATAATTGAACAACTTTCTTTGACTTGTTGTTTGCTTTTCTGATGTTCTTGTTTAATAAAAAAATCAAATGTTTCTTTTCTTATTGCTTCATATTCATTTTGAAATATTCTTTAATTTTTCTGAGCAGTGTACATCAATTTGAAAGAGCTGGGTCTGAGGTCAAGTAACTAAAAACATCAGAGTGTTCAGACTGTGGTGGGTAAAGAGTAGATTGTCACACAATAAAGTTGCTGAACTGATGAGGTGCAATGAATAGCCATAGAAAGTACCTAGCAGGTACTTTGGTCTGATAACTCTATTCTGGGCCATTTTCATTGTCATGATCTGTTTAAACTAGCTTGCCCACCATAATAAGCCTTCTGAATGAGAGATTATACAAGTTTCATTGACTTAGGTGAAATCTACATATATAGCTACATTCATTAGGGTGAACTAGACTCCTCAATAATTTAGAGCTAACTAATTTAACCTACATAAAATTTTTACAGTAACCATCATTCAGAATTTAAGCTGCCACCCAGGTTTTCTCAGTTTCAAGGTCTATATTCTTTTTTTCTATAGTTCATTTATGAAACAACATTTGCAAGTAAAATAATAGGTATAATTTTTTTGAAAAAGTTATTAGAATTTTCATTTCAAAGGGGCAGAAAAGGGGAAGGGGAGGATGCAAGTAATTTGAAAGTAGACAGATGTTTGGAGAGGATCTATTGTGTACACTCACAGAGTACAGTCAGCCCTTGAACAAGCTCAAGATTGAGTCCATTTATAGTACACAAGACACTTTAGCCAGGGCATCTAAAGAATGTTATTCAACTTCTTTAAACAGAATTACAAAACTTTTCTATTGGCCCAAATTTATTTTAAGGGGTGGTGTTAGAAGTAACTGTTTATTAAGACCATTGTGAGAATTATACCACTGCTTCCCAACTTTCAATTCAGTGCATACCGAGGACATGACAATATGTGTATGTTCCAGTAGGTAAGCACATCAACCTGTTCAGGCTGCTTCCAGGGGTCCCCAAACTTTTTACACAGGGAGCCAGTTCACTGTCCCTCAGACCGTTGGAGGGCCGCCACATACAGTGCTCCTCTCACTGACCACCAATGAAAGAGATGCCCCTTCCAGAAGTGCAGCGGGGGAGGCCGGATAAATGGCCACAGGGGGCCGCATGCGGCCCGCGGGCCGTAGTTTGGGGACTCCTGCGACCTAATACTTTCTGTAACACCACTTTTATTGAGAAAGCATTCTTTAGAAAAAGAATGTGTAAGTCATACAGCTTGAAAAACAGGAGGTTATTAGTGAATAACAACTATTATTATGGAAGATTTTTTTTTTATTTTTTATTTTTTTTTTATTTTTTTTAGGATTAAGTGGGTCAAGATTTTCTGCTTCAAGTTACTGTTTGGGATACCATAAAAGATAATGTGATGAATCTCTCTCCCTTTAGGGTCACATGAAACCTCATATTTACTGAGTTTAAGTTATGACAAACATGTTCCCAGGTCTATTCGTTTTCAGTGAAAATATAAGTCCCAATAATTCAGTCATTGGCATGATATCTGTATTCATTTTGAGGATTGGTGGTCAAGAAGAAAAATTTTCTATACATTTTTTCTCATCTTATTTATTTTGCTTCCTAGTACTAATAATTTTTGATGATGAAACAAAAGCAGCATTATCTGTGGGTTTTCTGTATTTGAATCTTTTACAAATTTTTAACGTCTCATTTATTTTCATTAGAATGTCTGGATTTATCCATCCATGTTTTTAAAGTTCCCTTGCACTAGATTTTTGAGACTCCACCCCCAACCCTCTCACTGAAGCTGAGTGTGTATATGGTGGGGGAGTGTGGATGTGTGTGTGTTGTACTTTCTTTAGTTTCTTTTTCTTTATAAGATGCTTAATGCATTAAGCATTGTTTTTATGAAACTAGCATTTTTTTTATGAAACTAGCATATGTTTACTAGCATTGTTTTTATGAAACTTCATGTTCTGTCAAGATAAGAAGCTATAATACTTCCGTTAATTAAGCCTCACATTTATGTTCATCATTTACTATTCTAAAATGATGTTAAATATGTTTTAATGTCTCAGATATTAAACATGGATAATTATGGTAGATTAAACTGACATGACTGATAAAGAAACTGTGGGTCATGTAGATAATATGCTTTTTCTTAGATCACTATGTGTTGATTATTACATATAGTTTTAATCCTTGTATATCTAACCTCTGAATTTACACTCATTATCCAAAGTTAAATGTTCCACAGAATTGAAGTTTGTGTAAATACTGTATTATATTCATGTAATTCTCATAAATACTTCACATGGTTTTGATTTATCTCATATTTTACATGTTCATTTATTTTTCAACATATATTTATTCACATTTAAAAATTATTTTTTTTCAACTACAGTTTGCATACAATATTATATTAGTTTCAGGTGTACAACCTAGTGATTGGACATTATATAACTTATAGTAATCATCCTGAGGAGTCTCATACTCATCTGACACCATACATAGTTATTAGAATATTATTGACTATATTCTCTATACTGTACTTTACATCCATCCCCAAGACTATTCTGTAATAACTAATTTATACTTTTTATACTTTCACCTTTTTCTACCAATTTCCCTCATCCTTCTTCTCATCTGACAACTGTCAAAATGTTCTCTGTATTTATGAGTCTGTTTCTGTTCTGTTTGTTCATTTATTTTTCATTTTTTAGATTCAACTGTAGATAAAATGTGTTTTTATTTAATGTTCTATTTTCTCCATAAAATACATTTAAGTAATGCCAGTCTAGAATAGTATCACTAAATTTATTATACCACTTATAATGAGTCACAAATAATTTATCTTCAAACATAATGATTAATGAGTTCATGAATCTCTTTTCCTTCTGCAATAAGAAATTCATTTTTTTTAATAAAAAATTCTTAATTTTCCAAATAGCTATTTCTTTCTTTTCTCAATAATGACAAGCTCTCTCTAGGGCATTTAAAAAAATTCTTTCATAAAAACAAAACCTTTCATAGCATAAAAAGTATATATAGGCAATTCATATTATCCATATTTTTAAAAAAATTCCTAGTAACCACTAGGTATTTCTTTTTAAAAATTTAAATAATAAATTAAAAGACCAACTGCAAGGTAAGTTCATATATTGAAGAAATTAGTAGAGCAAATACTTTTTTTTAAAGAACAAAAGCAAAAAATAAAAATATGGAATGTTAACACATGACTATAGACTTTGACAACAGGAAACATCTTTTTTTTCTATATAATTTGTGTATCTGAAAGCTTCAGAAAACAAAACTTTACAGGTTAAGACTACTAACTAAATAACACCTCTAGCTGTCTTTCTTAGAAAATAGCAAAGACAGACTTGTTTCTTCTGGGTGATTCTGTGATATTTGAAATAATTCTATAAGAAAAATTCTACGAAATGATTGTCTGAGTTTTAAATTTTTCTTTCTTAACTTAAATGTTTACAAAGATTCTTCACAAAGGTGTACTACCATAGTGCCTTAGTAAATGAAATAATTTGAAATTCATAAAAACCCCAAAACACTGAAATTTTCTTCAGGTTTATATTCAGTCATAAATATAAATATCAAATCCCTTTTTATTAATAGGAGTTCATAGATACTAGCTGATGTGAAATCTGGAAAGAATGCACCTTTTCAAATGAATATCTAAAAAATACATCTCTATTTGCACTTGATATGTACATGTGGTTTAGCAGATGTTTTTTGTTGATTGAGCCACAAGTGACTGTAATCCTACTATTTCCTAACTTCCTTCTTTCCTTCAGTCACTCATTTCACAACTTGGGTTATGATACTAATAGATGCTTCAGAAGAAGGAAATTAATGAAGGGAACTGATTAATATTTAAAAAAATACTTATGGCTCTGCATAAAGTAAAATATTAACAATTGTATTTAAAATAAAAAATAGATCAAACCAGTTTATGATTAAAGATTTAAAAGAAATTAATTCAAATCATTTTTCTTCTTTAGAAATTAGAGAATGTACTTATATGTTTATGACACAAATTCATAAGGAGATGTTAAGGCATTTTCAGAGAACATGGTTTTAAATATTTCAAATTTTCAAAATAAAGAATGAAGAATCAGTAGCATTAAATATAAACTGTATATATAATAAATATTCAGTAAGGGCCAATACATTACTATTTAGATAGCAACTACTCAATAAGACTATTATTAACTAAATTGCATCTTCTCAAATTAATATATTGAAGTTCTAAACCCCCATGTGATTGTATTTGGAGATGGGGCTTAGGAGGTAATTAAGGTTAAATGAGGTCATAAGTATCAGGCCCTAATCTGAAAGAAGTGTGGGCTTATAAAAAGCAAACAAGAAATCTCTCTTTTTCTCTTTCACTGCCATGGGAGGACAGCATGAGAAGTTAGCTATCTATAAATAACCAAGAGAGCTCTTACCAGAACTGACCATCGTGACACCCTGATCTAAGAATTATAGCCTCCATAACTGAAAGAAAATGCATTGCTATTACCGAAGCCATCTAGTCTGTGTACCTTGTTATAGCAGTCTGAGTTGACTAATATGATCAATAAATTATTTAAATATTCTTCAAATATATAGTATATATTAAAATTATATGTAATATCAATATTACTTTATTCTGAATGATATATCAATATATAATACTATGTCACGTGAAAAAAACATATCACAGTTTTTTTTATAATTCTTGTATATCATCTTTAAAATTTAGTCTAATTGATGCTTATTTTGAAACATATACAGACACTGCTATTTATAAGTGTGAAGAAAAAGTTGCTATTCAAGCAATGTCAGTGATTTTTATCATAAAATATGGGAAAGTAGCAAAGAAAGCTGAACTTCTTTACATAATGAAAGAAAAAATTAAATAGGAATTCACTATAAAACAAACTTGAGAAACAAAAGAGACTAAAGAATTAACAGGATGAATGGTGGATATCTGTAGTTCTTTATACTGTGGTCAAGGAATTGCCTGACGTGTGGTGGTTTTAGTGGATTAAGCGTCGACCTGGAATGCTTAGGTCACTGGTTCAAAACCCTGGGCTTGCCTGGTAAAGGCACATATGGGAGTTGAAGCTTCCTGTTCCTCACCCCTTCTCTAAAATGAATAAATAAATAAAGATAATTTAAAAAAATTATCTAAGCTTCTGTTTGATTTTAAAGAAAGAAGATGAAATAGCCTTAAAAATTATAAATGAAAATGCAAGTTGGTAAAATGAAAAATTAATTATTGAGAATATTAAAAAAAAATAAAAACAATATTTATGACTGTCTGACCAGGCTATTGCACAGTGGATAGAGCATCAGACTGGCAGGTAGAGGACACAGGTTGAAACCCCCAGGTTGCTGGCTTGAACACAGGCTCATCCAGCTTGAGTACAGGCTTACGAGCTTAAGTATGTGGTTACTGGCTTGAGTGTGGAATCATAAACATGACCCCATGATCACTGGATTGAACCCAAAGGTCACTGGTTTGAGCAAAGTATAACTTGCCCTGCTGTAGCTTCCCAATCAAGGCACATATGAGAAAAGAATCAGTAAACAACTAAGGTGCTGCAACAAAGAATTGATGCTTCTCATCTCTCTTCCTTTCTGTCTGTCTGTCCCTATCTGTCCTGTCTGTCTCTGTCACAAAAAAATTATATATATATATATATATATATATATATATATATATATATATATGGCTATACTTTATGGCAGGGGTTGGGAAACTTTTGGCTGAGAGAGCCATAAATGCCACATATTTTAAAATGTAATTCTGTGAGAGCCATACAGTGACCTGTGTATGTTACACATTATCCAATAAAAATTTGGTGTTGTCCCGGAGGACAGCTGTGATTGGCTCCAGCCACCCGCAACCATGAACCTTAGCAGTAGGAAATGAATAGATTGTAATACATGAGAATGGTTTATATTTTTAATGTTATTATTTTTTTTATTAAAGATTTGTCTGCGAGCCAGATACAGCCATCAAAAGAGCCACATCTGGCTTGTGAGCCATAGGTTCCCAACCCCTGCTTTATGGGATGATCCAAAGTTATAATTATTTCCAAAAAGTAGGAAAACCCAAATGCTAAGATGATAATGTAGTATAACCACTAAATATTCAAAATAGATTTATTTTTTGCATCCTGAAAAAATTTTCTTTGTTGCTGAGTATATAAAGGATGTGTGCTCTCACACACACACACACACTTAGAAGCCTAAGATTTTGACTAATCAATGGAACCTGTATTGTCTCAATTGTGTGTCCTGAATAATTTACATGGCCTAAAAACATCAGAGAAGTCACCTAAATTAATTGAATAGATGATATGGTAACTTTTATACTAATGAAAAAATTGGGAGAAGGTTAATACAGTGGCTGTGGTAGCTCATGTCTGTCCGTAAGCAGAAAATTCTCATATCAATAGTACTTCAATTAATGCTCAATTACTAAAGTCTCAGAAGCAAATACAAGAAAATAATCATAGGCATATGACTAGGAGGCCAGGATTCAATTGGGAACTATTAATGCAAAGACTAAGTCATTTATACATTTAAGTTATTTATGTTCTGTAAGTAATAAATTAAACAATCAAAAACATTATCCTAGAGCCTTACTTCTAACATAATGAATTACTTAAAAGTTAAATCCAAAATACTTATTTTAATATATAACTAATGTTAAAATTTTAGACTTTATATTACATATTATATTATATATAAAATATAATACATATTTTATTATATATTATATGTAAATATATAATATATGTAATTAACATATATTATTATATATATCAAAACATGTATCAAGTACAAGCAAGGGCATAATAAAGGTAAAGAACAGAAATCAGTAGGCAAAAATAGAGAACATAGAGCTAGCTTCCCCCATAAATTCAGAATACTCAGTTAAACTTGCGTTTTAGATAAAGTACAGTTTTTAGTATGTCACAAATATATAGTATGTGCGTAAAAAATTACAAAAGTACAAATATACAAAATACATAATCTTGCATTCAACAATATTGCTGGTTGATTTGAATGTAAATTTAATTGAGTGCTTGTATTACTATTTGTTAAATCTGACAACTTTAAGATAAAATAAATAACATTAATTGCTTATTTTCTAAAAGCTCAATAAAATTGATTAATCTTGTGTTATATTGATCAAGAAAAAAGAAGACAAGTGATAGATTAGCAATTATACAAGAATACCACTCAAGATATTTCAGATAATAAAATGACCCAAAGGGAGTATTATCAATAATTCGGTGTCCAGATTATAAAATAAAGAAATTACTTGGAAGTCACAAACTACCAAAACCAACCAAAGAAAATACAATCTTACAAGAAGAGTACAGAGAGCATGCTGTCTTCCGCCATGGGATAATATAAGCAGAAAGCAACTGAGAGGCCTCATCAAGTACCTGACCATGCTGGAGCCCTAATCCTGGACTTCTATCTAAAAATATGATAAATACATATTTTTTGTTTAAGTCAACAGTCTGTGGTAATTTGTTATAGCAGTCTGAATTATGATACTTTCCATCAACTGTCTGAACTTGTGACTTCACTGACTTAGAGTGTGGAGAGCAGCATAATCCATTCAATTTTATTCTATCCCTCTCTTTTAAAATTAAATTCTGTACAGATGTTGCTGACTTACTGTGGTATATGTCTGAGTCCTTTACAGACTCCTTTGTGAGGTTTCTGCTTCCCAGCTCCAGGAATTCACTTCTGGCTCAAATTCCTTCATAATTACTAAATTTCCTTCAAATGTGGAAGCCCTCTTTGATAGAGTAACTACAAAACCATTTAGGTCTTACTAGCCTTTTCTATTATACTTGACCTGAAATAAACTCACAAAAGATATGCCCCAGGCCTGGAAATAGAAACCTAAGCTGCTTCATTTTTATCTCTCGCCAAATCAATCACTCAATTGATCAATATTTCCCTTCCCTAAATTAAACATATATTATTTAATTAAGATTATAAATTATTAATTTTCAAACAATATCTCTAATAAGGAGGAAACAAAATATATACAGAACTCATACAACTCAACAACAAAAATACAAACAATTCAATTAAAAAATGGTTAGACCTAGCCCAGTAGCTTCGTTGGTCAGACTGTCATCGAGATATGCCAAGGTTGCAGGTCCAATTCACAGTCAGGGTAATGCAAGAATCAACCAATAAATGCATAAATAAGTGGAACAATAAATCGATGTTTCTTTCTCTTTCTTTCCTCCCCATCTTTTCTCTAAAATCAAAAAACTAAAACAATAAGAATTAAAAAATAAGCAGAAGACCTTAATAGAGGCTTTTCTCAAGAAGACACGAAGATGGCCAACAGCTATATACAAAGATGCTCAATTTCACTAGCTAGTGAAATGTAAATTAACACACAATGGGATAAAATTATAACAATATTTTATTTATTTTTATATAACCAAATGGGTACATATAATATATGGCAGTCTTTTTTTTTTGTTGTTTTTTTTTCTCAAGTGAGAAGTGGGGAAGCAGAGAGACAGATTCTTGCATGTGCCCGACCGGATCCACCTGGCAAGCCCCTTATGGGGTGATGCTCTGCCCATCTCAGCTGATGTTTTGCTGCTCAGCAACTGAGCTATTTTAGCACATGAGGCAAGTCCATGAAGCCATCCTCAGCACCTAGGGTAGACGTGTTCCAACTCAGCCATAGCAGTGGGAGAGGAAGAGAGATATAAAGAGAGAGAAAGGAGAAGTGAAGTGGTGGAGAAGCAGATGGTAGCTTCTCCTGTGCACCCTGACTGGTAATTGAACCCAGAACATCCACATGCCCAGCCAATGCTCTACTGTAGAGCCAACTAGCCAGAGATGATGGCAGTCTTAAATCAGGTAATTAGAAAAAGTATGTTTATTCATTTTACCATTTTTATTTCAGTATAAGTGGTTTAATACTAAAGATATGATTTACTCTACAGGTAAAAAAATAGTTTTAAAATAAAATTTACAATTAAATACTAGATTAAAATTTAGTGAATTGCTGGTATCTATACTATGTTTAACTATATTAGATGACTAAAAGTGAGTGCTGCAATAAACAGCAATGCTAGTTGTTCAAGGGTTCAAAGTTTTCAGAAAATTTATAATCAATTTTTATTCAAATGATCAAACAAGAAAACTTCAGATTATATGTCAAAAGATACCTAACTCTACTTTTACTTCCTTTCCAAATATTGATAGTGAAACTTGCATAATTGATGAAAACAGAATTCAGTCATTAAGGTCTGACAATTCACAGCATAGGTTATCCGTTTTGCTATTATGACACATAAACTTAAATTCTTTGTCATTATTTTTCATACATTTTTTAAGGATTTTTTCCTAAAAATTTCTTCTGCTGTATTTCTCTCAGCTGAATATTTAAGATTGTGTTGTCTTTGTGCAACTAATTATTTTCAAAATATCACCTACAATTAAAACTACCAAAAGCTGAATCTGGGTAATTAAAGCAATTAGATGCTGAAGAGCAAACAAAAATCTAAAAATCTGGTAGAATATATCTTGTTTAACAATCATTAATTTTCCTTTGTTTTTTCATCAATATAGTACTTTTTTGAAACTTTATATCATTAGTTTCAAGAAAATAATTTCAACTTTGTTTTACATAGGTTAGCTTGCATTAATACAAATAAATGTTTAAATAAAATAGAGTCATGTAAATGTATATTTCAAAGGTTATATTTATTTAAAATTATGATTGTATTTCTTCATGAATAAAATAATGTCCATAGACATACATAAGAAAATTAACAATGAATGTTAACAAATAATAAAATATATAGATTTTGACTTATTAGAATATTTTAGGGAATATAACAATAACATAGGAAAAATAGTGCCAAGATGTTTTTTAATACAAAAATCTCAATGCCAGTGATTTTCCCCCTATTCCAAAGCAGTATAATTATACCCAAGTATAGAGTTTGATTATTTAGGAATATATATTGTGATACTTTTTTTTGATAAAACTAAGTACTACTTGATAAGCCTGGTTATCATGAGTAAGTATATGGAGGTCAGTTTTTCCACATAATAATAGCAAATGAAATTTCTCCACATAATGAAATCTATTGACTAACTGGGAAAATACTTTACTTGTAGGCAATAGAGTACTTATAAATGTATAGAAGATGAAAAAGAAAGGCAAAAATTCAGTGGTATTCTGAGGCCAAAAACATATAATCAACATACATTCTTAAATTTATTTTGTTGAAAGTCTAATTATTTTTTATATTTTTTCATATATATGTAAATATGCTATAAAGAAGATTCTTTTGTTCATGATATTTAGGGAAATGGAAAATTGATTATCGTCATGCTTCTGAGAGATGTAAGCAGTTGTAAACTATTGGTAATTTACTAAAACATGTAACAGATGAAATGTAAACATTCTCAGAAAGTTTCTCTATAGATGTATATTTTCCAACAAAAGTAGAATTTAGTCTGAATTAAAGATGCTTAAATAGATACAGTACATGAAATAACAATGATACTAGAATTTGTATCAATGCAGGCAGAACAAACAATCTCAGTATATGTAAAAAAGAACTATCCTCTCCTCCAAAAACCAATACTCTATATACATGGAGAGAGAGAACAGTATTGAGAGATTGGGGGACACGTGAATGTATAAACAAACCTTTAACTTTCTTTTTATTTCCTTTTTTTTTTTTTTTAGTAGTAGAGGCAGAGAAAGAAAGACAGGAACATCAGTCTGTTCTTGTATGTGCCCTGCCCTAGGAATTGAACCAGCAACTTCTGTGCTAATGGACAATGCTCCAACCAACCAAGCTATCTGGCCAGGGTTTAATTTTTATTGATTTTTAGAAAGACTGAGAGAGGAACAGAGTGAGAGGAGAAAAGGAAGGGAAGCATTTGTTGTTCTACTTAGTCGTGCATTTTTGATTGCTTCCCGTTTGTGCCCAGACTGGGGATCAAATCCACAACTTTGCTGTTTCAGGACGACACTCTTAGCTGACTGAGCTAACTGGCCAGGGCTCCCTTGACCTTTCTTAGTAGAGTACAATGTGCCAAAAACATGAGCTTGATGATGGGCTGTTTTTTCCTTTAGAATTTTAATTTGACTGTTCCTCAGATTACTCTTCTCAAGAAAAATACGTCTATGTACATTTAATTGAAAGGAGTGCCATTTAGATTTATGACCACACCTCTCGTCATGAAACCAGTAAGTATGTTTTCAATATTTCTAATCAATACTAGCCAAGAGAAATCTTGACTGCCTTCGTCACTTAGCAAAGGCCAGAGAAAAGTTTAAATTGTCCCTTAGATATTTTTTGTCCAGGTTATACTGCCAGCAATGTTACCAAATAGACGTAATATTTCTTTTGGTTCAGAATTGGTTATATTTGAATATTTACTTCAATATTAAATTGAAAGAAGTAATATTAAAAGTCAGTCTTATTTTGTACTTTGTTCCTTTGTCACTTTTAATGTCATATTGACTTTATTCACTGTTTAGGAAGGTACTCTCTTAAAAACATCTTGGAATAGTTTGCTCTCCTTGAAATTTGAGTAGTGCTACTTGTTAAATTTCAGAAAATTTTTTCTCACCTAACACATATATTTTTCTTCCCTTTGTGCATAATACTTTAAATTTATTTTTCCCCTTCAATCAGTTATTAAGTGTTAGTGTAAAAAAAAATTGAGTGATTGTCATCAGAAATTAAACTTCAACAGTAACTAGCATGTATCAACTAAAAATATTTCTGTTGAGCTAAAATAATAACCAAGCCCTGTACTCACAACCTGACTTACATGATTTATTTTTTATTGACTTTATTGGGGAGAAATTGGTTAACAAAATTATATATATATATATATATATATATATATATATATATATATATATGTTTGCATTTCTATACTACATCATCTGTATATTGTATTGTGTTCACCACCACACGTCAAGTCTTCTTCCATCACCATTTTCCTCCTTTTAATCTCTTCTATCTCACACTGCAACTCCTTCTCCTCTGATAATCACTGTGCTGTTCTCTGTGCGAGTTTCTTTCTTTCTTATTTTTAGTTTTTTGGGGCGTTTTTTTTTGCACATGATTTTTAAGCAGCTCTGGAAATTTTATTTGGGTGTCTTAGCTTTCATGGCTCTATGATAAATTGTCTTTCCTATTTTATTATTTACATTGGAAATAGTTTGATTTAGTTCATAATCTTCCTGCAAAAACTACATTTGATATCTGAGCTTCTTTATATATTATACATAACAATAAGCAAAATTTACAGCAGTGTAAGCAAAAGAACCATGAGCTTGACTGCAATTTACAAAAATCAGCAAATTCAGCAAAAGTCTTGAAACTCTAGTTGAAACATTTTCACAGGCTGCACATGTGTTAAAATAACCCCTTAAATATGTATGCATATACATTTTTTTTCTTTCAGAGAAAATTGGTTTAGTAAAGTGAAAGTGGCAAATAGAAACATATGGTGCTCTTTGTTTTTTTGTTTTGTTTTTCTGTAATGGTGTTTATTATGGCAGCTCCAAGCCTAAGCTCTTCCATGAAAATTTTTAAAGGAAAATACTACTAATTAGGTTGTGTAAGTAGCTGTCATACAAGGAAAATACTGAACCGCAGAAGAGTGTGACCAAGACAGTCTAGTGTTCCCCTCAGCCTTAGCCAGGTTTTTCCTGACTACATTTTCCTTACCACTAACCTTCCTTTTCTTAGAGTGGTTACTTTAAAAAACTTGAAATTATAATTTTTTTCTCTGCTCTTTTGAGATATTAAATTGCCTCTTGCCTGTTTTACAAACCCAGAAATGTCTTTCTCAAGGATCTAAAAGCCATCCCTTTGAAATATATTCACCATTAAGAAAGAAAGAACCTCGATATCCTACTGAGTGTGTGTAAAAGCCAAACTGAAATAAGCATCAATTAGCCAACACAGATGGCCTGAACTCATTATCTAACCTCTCTTTCCTAATATCCTTTAGTACTTTTATATTATGTCATCCCAGTGTTTAAAAATTCTCCTGCCTCTTGTGTCAGTGAAGGTGAGTTCAATCTCTCTGACCTATTGAAATATTGTTGATCCCTACTGCAAAAGTCCTAAATAAAGTCTTGATTGTCTGTTTGACTCCATGCAGTGCAATTTTTCTTGAACAGGTCTTTGTCTAAAATCACTATAGGCAAAAATCTCTGGGGAGTCTATTTTTTAAAATCTTAACATCAAGAATGGTCAGACTATGTTTCAGTGTCATAATTTGGACTTTCTTAATTTCCCAAGCAATTATAAATTATTAGAAATTTCTTTTTTTTTTCCAGGTTATTTTGTCATTTAGTTCTGTTGCATACCCATCACCCAAAGAGAGATCGTCCTCCGTCACCCTCTATCCAGTTTCTTTGTACCCCTCCCCCTCCCCCTCTCCCTCACTCCCTCTCCGCACCCCCTGTAACCACCACACTCCTGTCCATGTCTCTTAGTCTCATTTTTATGTCTCACCAATGTATGGAATCCTGCAGTTCTTGTTTTTTTCTGATTCACTTATTTCACTCCGCATAATGTTATCAAGATTCCACCATTCTGCTGTAAGTGATCCGATGTCATCATTTCTTCTAGCTGAATAGTATACCATGGTGTATATGTGCCCCATCTTCTTTATCCAGTCTTCTATTTTTTTTACAGTGATTAAAAGCCTTTAAGCAAACTCTTGGCCAATACAGCAAGAATCCATAAAAGAGTAGTGTCTTTAACATGTTCACCAAGTCCAAGTTGGCCCCATCACCATGCCAAATCCCTGAAAAATGCAACCCAACCACAGTTCAGTCTGTTAGGAGCTGTCACAGGGAGCAGGAGTCCAGGAAAAGTCCACATCCAGGAAAAGTCCACATGGCACTGGAATTGTTGTCACCATTCTATACTTTGCAGCTCATGTCCAAGTCCCAATGACCACTGCTTCTAGCTGGTAATGATTCAGGTAGACTGGAAAAGCCATTTGCAGCATGAGTGGATATGGAGCTTCTGTTCTCCTCTGCCTGGAGAGATGAGAGCAGGTTGCTTTTTCCTGGAGCTCTGTGACTGTGGCATGGTAAAGAGAACCTTGGGATACACTAAGCTGTGTGGCAAAGGTAGATTCATAATAGAAGTTGGCAAAAGGGGGAAAGAGAGCTCTAAATTAGGAGTAGGTCCCAGCCTGAAATATGAGCAGGGCATTGAGGTAGGAGGGATAAAGGAAACACTATATATTAAGCAAAGCAGCAGAAAATAGGACTATCAACACCCACAACAGAGATCTTTGAGGGAAGAATAAAAAACCTGACTATTCAGGCAAAACATAGTTAAGTGGCCCTTGTGCGAATGAGATCAGTTTACCTGCTTCTTGGAATAAATACCCTAGGCTCATCCACAGTGTTGTAGATGGGGCCGAAGGCCCTGGGCACCTTCAGCCTTCAGTGGCAAACCCCAGCTTTCTGGGCAAGGTTAGGTCATAGGTGGCTGGAGCAGGGCTGGAAGAGACTGAACCCTCCCTTACAGGAGCGAGGGGGAAGCCTACCTTCCAGTTTCCCTGTTTCCTCACAGCAGAGGCATGTAAGCCTGGCAGGCTTTAGCTCAATGACCTTCCTTTCCACTATTGAAGCAGGACCCAGATGGCATCCTATGAGACCCCTTTGGGGCATTGGAGCCTTTAAGGGTGTATCCTAAAAGCTGGTAGTTCCCCTGATCTTTATTGGGCTTTTTCTGCCTCTAGGTATCTTAAAAGCCATTCTCAGAAGATCTCACTGAGGGGTTTGAGGATCCCCATCCGCCTATATAAATCTTTTCCATATATCTGGAGCTATTTGGAAAAGACAAAACAGTGTTATTAGCTGGATCAAATAAAGAAGGTAGTAGTTTGCAGGCAAAAAAATTTGGTGTTTCCTGTTCATCAGCATTCAAAAGAAATGTAATTTTTTTTTTAAAGTAAAAAGCATGATATGGTAGACCCGTAGGATTTCCAGGATATGACTACCCCCTTTAAAATTTTTTTTAATTGACCTTAAAATGTTTGCTGAGTACACTTTAATAATACCTTAACTTTAAAGATTGTAATCATGACAAAATACAGTAAATGCTTTTGCTCCATATGCAGGAGCATTTTCAGTTTAGTGAGTTTAGGAAATCCAATAATAGAACAATGCATACAGACAATGAGCTATAACATGCTTAGCAGCTGCTCCTGTTCTGACAGAGGTTACTATAGATCTGGAATATGTATCCACTGTAATGTGGACATACAACTGTTTGCCAAATGAAGGTATATGAGTAACATCCATCTGCCAAAGTTGTCCTGGTAGGAGTCCTTGAGAGTTAACTCCAAATGAAGGGGCAGTATAGGACCCCTTGGACAGGATTTCCCAATCTGCTGTGCTGCTTCCCAAGAAAGTTTAAACTGTTTACACCGGGCTGCAGCGTTCTGGTGATGAATAGTATGAGACTGACTTGCTCGGTCTGTCATGGTTGCTCCATATAATTTTCTTTTGGGTAGCTTGCTCAACAAGGGCATTCCTAGACCCTGGCCGGGTGGCTCAGTGGTAGAGCCTTGGCCTGGCGTGCAGGATTCCCGGGTTCGACTCCCAGAAAGAGTACACAGAAGAAGCGCCCATTTACCTCTCCACCCGTCCCCCTCTCCCTCCTCTCCGTCTCTCTCTTCCCCTCCCGCAGCCAAAGCTCCACCAGAGCAAAGCCACCCTGGGCACTAAGGATGGCCCCATGGCCTCTGCCTCAGTCACTAGAATGACTCTGGTTGCAACAGAGCAACACCCCAGATGGGCAGAGCATTCCCCCCTGGTAGGCATGCCATGTGGATCCTGGTCAGGCGCATGCGGGAGTCTGTCTGACTGCCTCCCCATTTCCATCTTCAGAAAAATACAAAAAATAAATAAATAAAAGAAAAAATACAACAACAACAAAAAAAAAAGAGAGAAAAAAAAGAAAGGAAAAGAAAGAAAGAAAAAAAAGGGCATTCCCCTGTGCTTAATCTCCAGGGAGCATGGAGTGAGCTTGAGTATGTCCTATGAAACATGGAGCTCTATGTTGACATATAAGTCTTTGAAGAAGGAGGAACTGCTGAAATAGTTCATCAGCATTTGTCCCTAAGACAGCAGTCTTTATATTGGAAACACCATAAGTAAATATTTGCTGTCTGTCTATACATTAAAGGGGGAATATGGCAAATGCTGAAAAGCCATGATCTTTGTGCCCCTCCCCTCCCCCAAACCCCTCCCTCTCCTCCCCCCACCCTGTAACCCCAGCACTGCTGTCCATATATCTGAGTCTCATCTTTATGTCCCACCTATATATGGAATCATATGGTTCTTAGTTTTTTCTGATTTACTTCTTTCGCTCAGTATAATGTTATCAAGGCCCATCCATGTTGTTGTAAAAGATCCTATGTCATCATTTCTTATGGCTGAGCAGTATTCCATAGTATATATATACCAAAGCTTTTTAATCCACTCGACCTCTGATGGACACTTGGGCTATTTCCAGATCTTTGCTATTGTGAACAGTGCTGCCATAAACATGGGGGTGCACTTCCTCTTTTCAAACAGTGCTATGGTGTTTTTGGGGTATATTCCTGAAAGTGGTATAGCTGGGTCAAAGGGCAGTTCGATTTTTATTTTCTTGAGGAATCTCCATACTGTTTTCCACAGTGGCTGCACCAGTCTGCATTCCCACCAGCAGTGCAGGAGGGTTCCCTTTTCTCCACATCCTCACCAGCACTTATTCTGTGTTGTTTTATTGATGAGCGCCATTCTGACTTGTATGAGGTGATATCTCATTGTGGTTTTAATTTGCATTTCTCTAATCATTAGTGATGTTGAACATTTTTTCATATGCCTATTGGCCATCTGTGTGTCCTCTTTGGAGAAGTGTCTATTCATTTCTTTTGCCCATTTTTGGATTGGATTATTTGTCTTCCTGGTATTAAGTTTTACAAGTTCTTTATAAATTTTGGTTATTAACCCCTTATCAGACGCAATGTCAAATATATTCTCCCATTGTGTAGTTTGTCTTTTTATTCTGTTTTTATTGTCTTTAGCTGTGCAGAAGCTTTTTAGTTTGATAAAGTCCCATTAGTTTATCCTGTCTTTTATTTCACTTGCCTGTGGAGACAAAATTTTATCAAATGCTTTTTCTGCGTCTATTGAAATTATCATGTGGTTTTTCTCCTTTCTTTTGTTTATGTGATGAATCACATTGATTGATTTGCAAATATTGTATCAGCCTTGTCTCCCAAAATAAATCCCACTTGATCATGGTGTATGATTTTTTTCATATATTGCTGGATCCGGTTTGCTAATATTTTGTTGAGGATTTTTGCATCTAAGTTCATCAGGGATATTGGCCTATAATTTTCTTTTTTTGTGTTGTCTTTGCCTGGTTTTGGAATCAGAATTATGCTCGCCTCATAAAAGGAGTTTGGAAGTCTTCCTTCCTCTTGAATTTTTTGAAATAGCTTGAGAAGGATTGGAGTTAGTTCTTCTTTGAATATTTGGTAGAATTCATTTGTGAAGCCATCAAGCCCAGGACTTTTCTTTTTTGGGAGATTTTTGATAGCTGTTTCAACCTCATTTGTTGTAATTGGTCTGTTTAGGTTTTCTGATTCTTCCAGACTGATTTTTGGAAGATTCTATGATTCAAGGAATTTGTCCATTTCATCTAGGTTGTCTAGTTTTTTGGCATACAGTTCTTCATAGTATTATCTTACAATATTTTGTATTTCTGTTGTGTCAGTTGTTATTTCTCCACTCTCATTTCTAATTTTATTTATTTGAGTCCTCTCTCTTTTTTTCTTGATGAGTCTCGTTAAAGGTTCATCAATCTTGTTTACCTTTTCAAAGAACCAGCTCCTGGTTTCATTGATCCTCTGTATTGTTTCTTTAGCCTCTATGTCATTTATTTCTGCTCTGATCTTTATTATTTCCTTTCTTCTACTAGCTCTGGGCTTTACTTGCTGTTCTTTTTCTAGTTCTTTTAGATGCAGGGTTAAGTTGTTTATTTCAGCTTTTTCTAGCTTCTTGAGGTATGCCTGTAATGCTATGAACTCCCCTCTCAGGACTGCTTTTGCTGTGTCCCATAAATTTTGAGTTGATGTATGCTCATTATCATTTGTTTCTAGGAATTTTTAATTTCTTCTTTGATCTCAATGTTAACCCATTCATTATTTAATAACATGCTATTTAGTTTCCAAGTGTTTGAATGTTTTTCAATTTTTCTATTGTGGTTGATTTCTAGTTTAATGCCATTGTGATCAGAGAAAGTGCTCGATATGATTTCAATCTTCCTAAATTTGTTGAGACCACTTTTGTGCCCTAACATGTGGTCTATTCTAGAGAATGTACCATGAGCACTTGAAAAGAATGTATATTCTTCTCTTTTAGGGTGAAAGGTTCTGAAGATATCTATTAAATCGAGTTAATCTAATATGTCCTTTAAGTCTGCTGTTTCTTTGTTAATTTTCTTTGTTGAGGATCTGTCTAATGATGTTAATGGGGTATTGAAATCCCCTACTATTATAGTATTGCTGTTGATCTCGCCCTTTAAGTCCATCAAAGTCTGCTTTATATATTTAAGTGCTCCTATATTAGGTGCGTAGATATTTATAATGGTTATATCTTCCTTTTGTATTGCTCCCTTTATCATTATGTAGTGATCTTCTTTATCTCTAACTATGATCTTTGTTTTAAAGTCCATTTTGTCTGATATAAGTATTGCTACCCCAGCTTTTTTTTCATTTCTATTTGCATGAAATATTTTTTTCCATCCTTTTATCTTCAGTCTCTGTGCATCTTTTGATTTAAGGTGTGTCTCTTGTAGACAGCATATGTATGGGTCCTGTTTTCTTATCCACACAGCTACCTTATGTCTCTTGATTGGATCATTTAAGCCATTAACATTTAAGGTTATTACTGATATGCAATTGTTTATTGCCATTTTTTTTCTTTAAAACTGTATTCCTCTTTTGCTATATTCTTTTCTTCTTTTGATCTGTTTACAACAGGTCCCTTCGCATTTCTTGCAACCTTGGTTTGCTTGCAGTGAATTCCTTGAGTTTTTTTTTGTCTGTAAAGTTTTTTATTTCTCTTTCAATTTTAAATGATAGCCTTGCTGGATAAAGTAGTCTTGGTTGTAGGTTCTTGTTCTGCATTACTTTGAATATTTCTTGCCATTCCCTTCTGGCCTCAAGTGTTTCTGTTGAGAAGTCAGCAGTCATCCTTATGGGGGCTCCTTTGTAGGTGATAGTCTTTTTTTCTCTAGCAGCTTTTAATATTTTCTTTTTATCATTTAGCTTTGGTATTTTAATTATGATGTGTCTTGGTGTTGGTTTCTTTGGGTTTCTCCTTAATGGAGTTCTCTGTGCTTCCTGAACATGTGAAATGTTTTCCTGCCTTAATTGGGGTAAGTTTTCTGCTATGATATGTTTGAACAAAGTCTCTATCCCTTGTTCTTTCTCTTCTTCTTTAGGAACCCCTATGATGCGGATGTTATTTCTCTTCATGTTGTCACAGAGCTCTCTTAGAGTTTCCTCAGACTTTTTGAGTCTCTTTTATTTTTTCTGTTCTGCTTCTGTGCCTTTATTTATTGTGTCCTCTAACTCGCTGATTCGATTCTCTGCTTCATCCATCCTGCTTTTAATTCCTTCCATTGTATTCTTTATTTCAGATATTGTATTTGTCATTTCTGACTGATTCTTTTTTATTATTTCAATGTCCTTTTTCATATTTGTTGTCTCTTTATTTAGGTTTTCGTAATGGCCATCTATGGTTGTTCTAATATCTTTGAGCATCCTAGCAATCGTTATTTTAAACTCTGCATCTGGTAATTTGGTTATATCTGATTCACTTAGGTCCTTTTCTGGGATTTCTCTTGGTTTATTTGTGTTGTATTTCTCTGCCTCCGCATTTTCTTTTCACAGGAGTGGCTGTGATCATGTGCTTGCGTGCACAAGCGTTGGTGGCCTTGGCCTTTGCCCTGCCCCCGTGTGTGACGTTATGCTTGGTCCAGAGGGCACTGGCGAGCACCTTTGCTCAGCTTCGGGTCTCCGCTTGTTTCCGGGTTTTCGCTCTGCCCTTGCAAGAGGAGCCCACTCGAGGAACGGCTGTTAGCCTTGGCTCTGCCACCGGGCAGGACTGCGTGCCCAAGCTCAGATCAGTAGTGGAACTCTACCTCTTCTGGGCTTTTGGCTCCACCCCCGTGGGAGGAGCCGGCTACCAAGTCAGACCGCAAGCCTGGGTTGCACAGGCGGGGCAAGGCTGTGCTCTCGTGCCCTTGCTCAGGGGCTGGTCTCCATCCTATCTGGAGTTCCCGCCCTTCTCCCGCAGGCTGGATTACAGACTGCCGGCAGCTGAGCTTGACCACTTTTGCACGCCCCCTTCTCCCCAGCCGGGCAAGATTGAGCTCACACCTGAGCCCAGTGGTGGCCAGCTGGCTTCCGCTCTTGCCAGCGGAACCACGCTTTTGTCTCCCGCTGCCGCACTTTTTTTTGAGCCCTCAGCCAAGTGGGTGGGGGCATTGCAGCTCGGACCCTAAGACTCACTACTGTAGACCCAAAAGCTCCCTCCTTCTATACGACTCTGCTCTGAGTGCCGTGGGGGAGCTTGTTTGGCTGCTCTCCTGCTTCCCTTTGCTGGTATTGCTGTTTCCGGGGGAAATATTAACTTCAGCTTTGGGGAGTGACTCGTCCCAGGGGTTAGGGTGGCTATCTCCCAAAATGTTTCTCCCTGTGCCTCCTAGATTACATTCTCTTCCTGTTACTCTGGTCCTCTCCTCTCTCCCCATCCCTAGGAGCCCCGGGTGAGTGGTTGTGAGAGAGATGTTCTGCGTGGTCCCTTTAAGAAGGATCCTGGGTCTGAGAAATCAGACTCTTTCTCACAAACAGTATCCTGTCTTGTTTCCAGCTAAATACTGTCCTTATGCCTCTACTGGGCTCTGGGGCTGCAGGCTGGGGCTTTGTTCCTGGGGCTCAGGACCCTTCCCCCTCTGCTAAACTCACTTCCCACCACGCAAGTCTCTCCCTGCTGCCGTTCGCTCCGGGGAGCCGGGCAGCCCTCTCCGCGTTTCTGCTTTTCCTACCAGTCTCTGTGTGGCTTCTTCAGTGTTCCTTGGTTGAAGAGTCCTCTTAGTTTAGTCCAAAGTTGGTTTTTCCAGATGATAGTTCTTAAAATTAGTTTGTAATCCACTTTGGTTCTGGGAGGTAGATATTGGTATGTCCGCCTACTCCATCGCCATCTTGTCTCTCTCTAGAAATTTCTTTATTTAAGTATTTTATTTTCACTACTATAGCCAATTTTTTTATTTTTATTTTCTGACTGAGAACAACAATAACAAAAGGCATCTATAGAAGGTAGAGGGTATAATCTGAACATCATTCCCCATGTTAATTGTTCCAGGTTTTCTTCTTGGCAAATATTTATGATAAGTGCTGAACCTCCATCAATCCTCAGCACACAAGCCCCATTCAGATATTCCAAGTCATTTTTGTTCTTAAAGAAGAATTCTCTGCCCGGGCCAGTTGGCTCAGCGGTAGAGCGTCGGCCTGGCGTGCGGGGGACCCGGGTTCGATTCTCGGCCAGGGCACATAGGGGAAGCGCCCATTTGCTTCTCCACTCCCACCCCCTCCTTCCTCTCTGTCTCTCTCTTCCCCTCCCGCAGCCAAGGCTCCATTGGAGCAAGGATGGCCCGGGCGCTGGGGATGGCTCCTTGGCCTCTGCCCCAGGCGCTAGAGTGGCTCTGGTCGCGACAGAGCGACGCCCCAGAGGGGCAGAGCATCGCCCCCTGGTGGGCAGAGCGTCGCCCCTGGTGGGCATGCCAGGTGGATCCCGGTCGGGCACATGCGGGAGTCTGTCTGACTGTCTCTCCCTATTTCCAGCTTCAGAAAAATACAAAAAAAAAAAAAAAAAAAAAAAAGAAGAATTCTCCAAAAATAAAAAAAAAATGCACCTGGCCCTGGCTGGTTGGCTCAGCGGTAGAGTGTCACTGGGCATGTGGAAGTCCAGCATTCCATTATGGTCAGAGCACACAGGAGAAGTGCTCATCTGCTTCTCCACCCCTCCCCCTCTACTTTCTCTCTATCTCTCTCTTCCCCTTCAGCAGCCAAGGCTCCACTGGAGCAAAGTTGACCCCAAGCACTGAGGATGGCTCCATGGCTTCCACCACAGGCTCTAGAATGGCTCCGGTTGCAAGGGGTAAGGCCCCAGATTGGTAGAGCATTGCCCCCTAGTGAGTTTGCTAGATGGACCTCAGTTGGATGCATGTGGGAGTCTGTCTCTCTGCCTCCCTGCTTTTCACTTCAGAAAAATACATGCACAAAAATATAGACTTTAGTTTCTGCAGAGTTTTAGATCATATACATATTTTGGGTCATGGAGTCCAATGAAAATTGTATGGAAGCTATAAAAATCATTCTCTGAAAAATGTACTTATATGTAGCCAATTGAAATGTTGTTTGAATTTCAGAGAATTAATGGAACCCCTGGGCCGGAATATACATGTCACTTAACACAACTGCTCCCAAGAGCAAATCCTCGAGCAAGGGGTTATTCGGTTTGCTGAAGGCCCACGGTCAAGCACATATAAGAAAGCAATCAATGAACAACTAAGGTGTCGCAACAAAAAACTTTCCATCCAAAGTTAATGGAATAGTGAGTGCAGCTGCTCTCTACCCCAACATTGTCTCCTGTTTCTATTACTGTTACTGCTACATTTCCCTCAATTTGTTACATGTAACTAAAGACAATATTTCCATACGAATTTGATTCTATTTATTACTCTTTCCATAAACTTAAAGATACTTTACCTATAATATTGTATTTCCTAAGCAATAAAATTTTTAATCAAAATTCACTTAATTACACTTGAAATTATAACTCATTTGCTCCTGTTGATGTTGATCACTTCAATGAGTTCTTGTTGGATCTGTTACTCTACAAAATCTTTTTTTTTTTTTTTTTCAGAGACAGAGAGGGTCAGGGAGACGTATAGATAGGGACAGACAAACAGGAAGGGAGAGAGATGAGAAGCATCAATCATCAGTTTCTCGGTGCGACACCTTAGTTGTTCATTGATTGCTGTCTCATAAGTGCCTTGACCATGGGCCTTCAGCAGACCATGTAACTCCTTGCTCGAGCCAGCGACCTTGGGTCCAAGCTGGTGAGCTTTGCTCAAACCAGATGAGCCTGCGCTCAAGCTGGCAACCTCTGGGTCTCAAACTTGGGTCCTCTGCATCCCAGTCCAACGCTCTATCCACTGCGCCACTGCCTAGACAGACACTCTACAAAATCTTTACCAGGTTTTTTTTCTCTTCCTGAGTTCATTTTTTAAGTGGTTGTTAAGTGTTTTCTAATAGCTTTTTACGTTCATCTTCTCTATCTTGTGCCATTTTTGCTCATATTCAGTATCTGTTAAAGAATTTGCTTAACGTTGATTTATTCATAAACAATTACTATTCTGTCTTAATCTTCTTCATTTGATAAAATACTATCAGTGTTAAGAAAAAGATTCCCAGCAAAGTCCCCCAAATTGCTTGGCCCAGAAGTTTCTTTTTCCCTTACCACTGAACTTGCTAGGGAGTTTGCAAAGTTCTTTCCCTAAGTGTTATAGTACAGACTAGTTAATCTTGGGTCAAGCATTCACCTTTTGTCTATAACTTTCTTTATTAGAAATTTGAGACAGATTGCTGGAGAACTGACTGACAGAACTGATTATCAGCATTGTGACAATGGTTTTATCTTATCTTTAAATTCAAAGAATGTATGTTCAGTGACTCCACTACTTCACAGTGACATCCATCTTTGCTTCCTTGCTCTTGTTTTATGTTAGTTCAAATCATTGCAGTTTAAAAATGTCTCTTATGTTGTTTCCTTAAAAGTGTTTTTAAAACTCCATAGACCCCTTGATCTAAGTGAGCAATTTTATTGGGCTTCTTGCCTGCATTATACTAAAAAACAAATTAAGCTATGTTATTTCAAAATAGAGAAATTGATATAAACTTCTGTTTTCTTTTATACCCAACAAATTTAATAAAAAGTTATCAGCATGCTGTTTAAATATTTTATACTACATATAGTCTTAAATAATCACATCATACTGCATTTATTTTTACTACCTTCTTGACAAAAACACACAAAAATTTCACAAATACAACAAATTCAAAAGAACTTTTATTTTCTCTACTGAAGAAATAGACTTGCTCGCTGGCTCGAGCAAGGAGTTACATGGTCTGCTGAAGGCCCCAGAATCCCTGTTTTCTGATGTTTACACTCTGGAATAACCCTTTCCCCTGAATATAATAAGACAAGCGGCTTGCTTTAATCAGTGAAATATAGCAATGGTGAAGGGATGTATGTGATAAATGGACATTATCGAAAATTGCTAGGACGGTTGTATCTATCTGGCTAGCAGTTCCCCATCTTTGCTTCAGCTCCCACTCTTGCTCTCGCTATTTCACTTGCTTTCTTCCATCTTCATCTCTCTTTACTTTACTGGTTTTGAAGCAGCAAACTACCATGTTTCTTCAAAGGAAATTTTTGCTAACAAACAGAAAGATCTCAGAAGTAGATTTATCAACAGCTTCAAGACATCAAATGAGAATGCCTCCTCACTCACACCTTGACTGCAGCCTTCTGAGTACTATAAAAGATAATCCAGTTTCTCTGGACTCCTAAACTATGGAAACTGTGCAATCATACTTGTTTGTTGTTTTAAGCCACTATATTTATGGTACTTTATTACACAGCAATCGAAAATGAATACACTTATACATACTACTTTTTTGTTGTCATTATTCTTCTCTTTCACTTACTACCATCATCATACATTAATTTGCATAGGATAAAAACATGTCACACTAAATTTTTTTCTTTTCCATTATAACCAACATATAGCAGTTCAATAAACCATATTTATTGTGTCTCAGTGAGATTACTTCCTTGACCATCTAGTCAAGTAATATAGCATTTTGATAACCAGAAATTGCTCTTTTCATTTTTCTATTTATTTGTCCCACTGTAATTCTAGAAAAACAATGTTATTCACTTTAACTCTAGAAGTTCAAAAGATGAAATTCTATTTTATGTACTTTTACGTCTGACTTCTTTCAGTCACTATTTTGTGAGTTTCATTCATATTTGTAAATTCAGCTCATTTTCTTTCCTCAGTCACTTATCAATATATTTGTGTTATTTACAGTTTTAGAAAGTTTCTTTGAATATTCATGCACTTGTCTTTTTGTTGACATGTATTTTCATTACTCTTGGCACTGTATCTAGGAATAAAATGGATAAACAATAGGTTACATATATGTTTAGCATTATAAAAAATGACATTTTTTTCCAAAAATGGTGTCATATACATATTTTTTTTTTTAGCTAGAGAGAGAGAGACAGACAGTAAGAGGAACATATAGAGACAGACAGACAGGAAGGGAGATGAGAAACATCAACTTTTTGTTGCCATATCTTAGTTGTTCATTGATTGTTTTCTCATATGTACCTTGACTGGGGAGAGGGCACTGCAGCCGAATCAGTGACCCCTTGCTCAAGTCAACTATCTTGGGCTCAAGCCAGTGACCATGAGGTCATTCATGTTTATGATCTCATGTCAAGCCAGTGACCACATGCTCACACTGGCAAGCCTCCACTCAAACCGGATGAGCTGGTGCTCAAGACGGTGACCTCAGAGTTTCGAACCTGGGTCTTTTGAGTTCCAGGCTGATGCTCTATCCATTGTGCCACTGCCTGGTTAGACAAAAATGGTGTCATGTTTTATACAACAATCAGGAATAATTAAAATTCTAGTTACAATTTATCATTGTCAGAACTTGATACTATTGTTTGATTTCATTTTAACCATTCTGATTGGGTACACTCCCCAGTTACACAAAGATTTTATTTTGATAGTCATATATAAACTTTTTGTAAAGCTACATTGCATCTTTCTAGATCTTCATTTTACTAGTTAGATATATACATTCAAGGCCTAACCACACAGTCTATGTATGATCTGAATATTCTGTTTTATTTTGTCTTTGATTTAATTTTCATAAAATTGTCTAATTTCTCATATTCCTGTCGAATTTGATAAATAAATTATCAAATAATTATTCATGTCTCTTAGTAATTCTTTCTTTGTCAAACAAGTAAAAATAAATAACTCTCTCTGTCGTAGTCTTAAAGCAGTAATTTTTAAATTTTCAGTCCAAGATCAGCCACATAAGACTTGGTTTAATGTTAGAAATTCCAGTTATATCTGTCCCATACTATATGTATTAAATCAGAAACTCTAAGGATGGAGCCAATCAATCTATATTTTAACAATTCCCCTAAATTTGAGAGCCTTGCTCCTTTTTTTATAAAGGTTCTGCTTGATTTTGTATGGCAGCTTATAAATCTTTTTTATGTAATAGACTATGAGCTACTTGAAGCTAGGGACTACAGGTTATTCATTTTTGTACCTTTCATAACACAAAGGACCAAACTTTTATACCATAGAAAATCAGTGATTGTTTTCTAAATTAAATAAACTGAGTACCAACTAAATGCTAAATGATATTTGTTTTAAAATACATATTCTTTACTTTAATTTTACTCTTAGTCCCTCAAAATAAACAAAATCAGGAATATTAAAAGACATGGTGTTGACTTTTAATATTTAACTGATTTATTTTAAATGCAGAGAAAAAATAATTTTTTTCTTACTCTACTCATTAAGTCTTTCTTGGAGCAGATAGCATCTATATTTAGAAAGAGAAAGGATTATTTTTGAAAGCTTACTTTCTAAAAAACAGTTTTATGTGTTTTTCTTTTGTAGGCAATTATTACCTCTTTCCTCCTTGGAATTAATTTTTAGAGTTAATCTGGTTTTTGTTGTTATAGTCACCTCTTGTTGATTAGTTGATTGATTTACATAAGGAATCCAAATTTATCTGATTTTTTACAGAGAAGGAATAATTGGCAAATCCTTACTCAATTGAATGCTTATGTATACTTATCAGTTATTTTTTTCCATTATTATTTGAAGTGGCACTAAAATTTGGTATGTATCAGAGGCACACAGACAAATTGAGTCAATATCACCCAGATAATTCTGTTTCAAAAAACCTTTTGATAATAAAATGAATGTTCTGTATTTAACAAAAAAAAATTCAGACCCAAATCAGTCAATCAACCAACAAAGTATTTTTCTTCACTACATCTGGAATTGTTTCAATCAGAATATTTATGATATATTAAAATTGCTGTGATGGACTAATTTTTTAAAGTTTGACATTGTCTATATTTCATACACACACACACACACACACACACTCTCTCTCTCTCTTTAACTTAATTCTAATGTTATTAAGTCACTGGTTAAATCAGTGTTAGTCAATCTGGTCCCTACTGCCCACTAGTGGTCATTCCAGCTTTCATGGTGAGTGGTATGGGAGCAACCAAAGTATAAATAAAAAGATAGATTTAACTACAGTAAGTTGTTTTATAAAGATTTGTTCTGCCAAACTTAGGAAAAATTCAACATAAAGTACTTGATAAGTAATTATTATTATATGCTTTAACTTGCTGTAACTCTGCTTTATAAATTTTATAAAGTAAAGTTACTTCCCTACTTTATAAATCACCATTACTGTGGAACTGGTGGGCAGTTAGAAAATTTTATTACTAACAGAAATACAAAAGTGGGCAGTAGGTATAAAAAGGATGACTACTCCTGGGTTAAATAAACCTGACATAAGTTTCTTTGTACTTATTACCTATCAAATATGAGAGCCAGTATTTTAATAATATATCACAAGTCAATTATTCAACAATTTTGAAAATCAGTAAGAAAAGTTTGGTCATTTTATTATTTTATTTTTGAAGTACTAATTCATAACCATCTTTTTCGGGTGGTTGGGTGGCACTGATAAAGCATTTTATATTGTACTGACCTCAAGTATTTAAACTTTGACTTGATGATTCTAACTAACAGGAACAATTAAGGTGATAAAAGTGAATATATTTTTAGTTGTTAAGGCAACTAATTCAGAATTGAAAATGTGAAGAGAATTTATATATTAGATATAGATCCTAGTCCTCCACCTGACATGTTTTAACTATTTTGATAAAATAGGTATCTTACTTAGAAAATTTTTTCTTCATCAGTGAAATGTAAAACATAGAATCTTCAATGTTTTAGAAAAAAACCTGGAAATTTTAATTTAAAAATACAGCATTTTAAAAAATATTTTTATTAAGTGTGAAGTGAGGAGGGAGAAGAAAAGACTCCTATGTGGGTCCTACCAGGATCCACCCAGAAAGCCCATTTGCACCGGTGCTTCTTTGCAACTGGAGCCATTTTAGTGCCTAAAGTGAGGCCATGGTGCCATCCTCGGCATTCAGGCCAACTCGCTCTAATGGAGCTTTGGCTGCAAGAGTAAAAGAGAGAGAGAGAGAGAGAGATAGAGAGAGAAGAGAGAGGAGGAAGGGTGGAGAAGCAGATGGTTGCTTCTCCTGCGTGCCCTGACCAAGAATTGAAGCTGAGACATCCAGACACTGGGCTAATGTTCTTCCACTGAGCCAATTGGCCAGGACCTAGCACTTTTTAAGCTTCTGTTTGTCTCAAGCTACTTCGTTGGCAATAAAGCATGTAATGAGGTGGGTGAGCTTTTTGCATGGTCTCCAATTCACATTTTCTAGGGTTGTCATTGGAACATATAGCCAGTTACATGGTTTCCCACGTAGATTGACTTGAATCTCATAGGAGAAACAACTGCTCTAAAACTTGTAGGCTTCACACATAATCTGGTTAACAAATAAGTGAATTCATGCAGCCATAAATAATAACTACTTTCTTTAGTTCACACCTTTGGCTCTACCTATGTTACTACCCAGTGACCCCTCAAGTCCTACACTTGGATCTGTCTATTATCGGACCATTCCAATATGGTGAAATGCCCTGGTGGGCAGCTCGATTGAGTAGAGCTCCACCTGGATATGCCTAAATTGCATATCCTAAATTGCATACCTAAATTGCGGGTTAGATCCCTTCCTTGGCCAGGACACATACAAAAATCCACCAATAAATGCATTAATAAGTGAAATTACAAATCTCTCTCCCTTTCTGTTATTGTCTAAAAATTTAAAAAATTTATATGTTGTAAACTGCATTAGCTTTTTCAAATTATATCTTACTGAGGAACATTGTTGTTTGGCATTACTTTCCTTTTACTATTTGTGAATTTTGGTTGCTTAGTTGTTTTTATTTTTTGGTTGATATTGCTTTGAAGAGGGGGCCTTTTAAAAATGAACGTAATTATTTATAAAACACCCTTAGTTAAAATTTTACATTATATTTTATTCTGTCTAATATGCAATTATCAACAAGGACCTGTGAGTGACCTGCAGAAGACAGACATCTGAACCTATGCTAAAATGCGATTAAGATGACATTAAAAAATAATAACAAAAAAAAGACGACTTAAATGCAGTCATTTAGCCTGACCAGCCGTGGTGCAGTGGATAGAGCATCGAACTGGGATGTGGAGGACCCAGGTTCAAAACCCCAAAGTTGCTAGATTGAGTGCCGGTTCATCTGGTTTGAGCAAGGCTCACCAGCTTGAGCCCAAGATCGCTGACTTGAGCAAGGGGCTACTGGGTCTGCTGTAGCCCCACAGTCAAGGCACATATGAGGAACCAATCAATGAACAACTAAGGAGCCCCAACGAAGAATTGATGCTTCTCATCTCTCACCCTTCCTGTCAGTCTGTCTCTATCTGTCCCTGTCTCTGTCTCTCTCTTTGTCACACAAAAAATGTATCAATTTATATAGTGAAATCAGTATTTTCTTCTAAGAAAAGTATTTTTTAATAACTGAACTATGCAAGTCTGATATGTATGTCAGTATGTGTTATAGTTGCCAATGTTAGGTTTATGAACATTACTGTTGCTATGATTTAAGAAAGAAAAATTTCATTCTAAAATACATTATCCTCCACATCTCAAGAAATTTGTATATTGATTACATAAGGCTGGTTTATCATTTGTAAATGTAAATATTTTTATATTATTTTGTTTAGTATGCTGAAAATGTTTAGAGTTTTAATTTTTTAAAATGTGTAGACTTTTTAGACACTATTACAAAATATTTATAAAGTATATCAGTGTTATACTGACATGTATAATTTGGATTAATTTTTTAAATAAAGATTTTCTAAGGAGGTACCTGTGCCGAGCACTGTTCTTCTTGTCTCATAGACTTTAAATGTGAATATTGGGGTTTTGTGACAGAGAAATGGGTAGTGAATTCATGAATGAATCGTTATTCACATTAATAATAACAATTTAAAAAAAATAAAGCACTAGGATGTGAAAAAATAGTGGATGAAGTTATATTTACTCTAAATTTGAGGATGAAACATGGACAAAAGGAAGTAGTTAAAGAGAAACCTTGAGATTTTCTAATGAAAAGTTTTCAGTCAGGAGAGAGCTTGATGTGCTAAAAAATTGTACATGGAGCATATGAGTAAGGAACATAGACACCTAGTCATCATACAAGATGAAGCTGATCGGAGCCATGTAAGCAAAGGAAAATTGTCAAATTTTCTTCTAAATGTAGTGAGAACTCTTTTGAGGGCTTAAGAAAAGGCATTGCATTTGATTTTTATTGTAAATACACAGTTTAGTAGGTCTATGTGAATAAATTCAGCTTGGTCAAATTGAATGTTTCTCCTGCCATTATCTCATTCTTAATATCGATTCTCACATATATTTCACTGCTATATATCTATGTAAATTAGAAAAAGAATCATCATTTATTTTGAACTATGTGTACTTTTACATGGGTCAATCTTTGTAGTTCTTTTTTTGGAAACTTAGACTTGAGTCTAATATAGGTCTAGAAGCAAGAAATGGTGGTAAGGCTATGTTCTGAAGCAAATCAGTAGTGTCTTTTTAGGCAGCTATTTCAGGGGAGACTAATCAGGCTCCTTAGGCCCAATAGGATTAACAGACTCAGACAGGGGAAGAAGAACTGCTTTACTGGCAAAAGAGACTGAGCAGAATTTAGGAATTCAATGTCCCCAGATTCATCAGAATCTACCTATGTCCCTCTTCCAACTTTCAGAATTCTATTCCTTGTCAAAAATTGCCCTCAATTTAGCAGAGGATAGACACCCTGCATGGCTGAAGATTCAAATTAAATTATAATTTAGTCATTTGTATGTTAAGACTCTGGACATGGTTTTCAGAAACTCCAGCTCTGTGACTATAGCAGATAAAGGTTCTTTCAGGACAGATATAGAAACTTTCAGGATCAAATATGCTGAAATGAACTTAAAATTTAAATCCCTGAGTTCATTCTTTTTGTTCTCAATTTATTTCAGCAAAATTATGACCAACCAATCATTCTTATTATACTAGTTAGTTTAAAAAAAAATGTTCTAAGGTACAGTAATACCTAGGTTTTTGTTGAGTTTGGTTATCATTGGTTTCAGTTTTCATTGTTTTTTTCCGCAAAAAATTTGTCTCATATTTTGTCAGTGTGCCCATGAGACCTTACTGCCAACTTTGTGAAAACAAGGGTGACCCACGGGTTTTCCTGCTCAGTATATGGTGCTGTTTCTCGTTGTATGACCATCACCCTGTGGATCTAGCCTAACAATTCTATTGCTCTCCTGTGTTTTTGTGCTTTTCTTATTTATTGCAAGTGCTAATACTACAATTACATGTAAGTCAGTACTGCATATAGTAATTGGATTTACATTGATTCATATGGAAATAATTGCCTTGCTTTTTGTCGGTTTAGAATTTCGCCAATTGTTTTCAGATGGATTGTCAACAAAAATGGATGTATCACTGTATTTTGTTAATCACAGAAGAGATTCAGGCTGTTATTAAAAATAAAAAATAAAAAAAGGGATGTACACAGAACTAGGTAGCAATCCAAACTACACCCATAAGAGAACAAAGAAAAGCAGGGTTTATAATGGCAATTCTTTCATGCAAATGAAAGTTTTCTGGCTAGGTCAATAGGGACTGGTTAGTCCCAAGATGCAAATGAGGTGGGTGAAATCTACAACGAAGACGTAAAGTCCATATTTGTCCAGACATCAGTTTTCCATAATGTTTGTAGCACAAATTTAAGTTGAATTTAGCAAGTGCAATAACTTAAAAGCATCTGTGATAACTGAGGCAGAAGTGCACAGACCCCATTAGCATTCTGACTCTATTTTAAGTGATGCTTTTGTCCATGTGTACTCCATTTTACTTTTCATTATCAGTATTAAATATATGGTTATCCAGAAACTTACTTTCATAATTTTTTTTGTATTTTTCTGAAGTGAGAAGCTGGGAAATGGAAAGACAGACTCCTGCATGTGCCTGACTGGAATCTACCCAGCAAGCCTACTAGGGGGTGATGTTCTACCCATCTGGGCTGTTGCTTCATTGCAATAGAGTCATTCTAGCAACTGAGTCAGAGGCCATGAAGCCATCCTCAGTGCCGGGTCAACTTTGCTCCAATGGAGCCTTGGCTGTGGGAGGGAAAGAGAGAGATATAGAGGAAGGAGAGGAGGAAGGGTGGAGAAGCAGTTGGGTGCTTCTCCTATGTGCCCTGTCCAGGAATCGAGCCTAAGACCTTCATATGCTAGGCCGACTCTACCACTAAGCCAACTGGCCAGGGCTCACAAATATTTGATTAAGAGTATTCAGTAATGATATACACACAAAAACCAAAATACAAAAAAATCCCCCCAAAACTCAACAACTTTTAAATGCATGGTGCTGGGTCAAATATCCACACTGGGGAAAAAGATGTAAAAAGAGAAATCGAGAGAGAAAGAGAGAGAGATGCATTCATTTTCTGCTCTACTTAATTGTGCATTCATTGGCCACTTCCCTTATGTGCATTGACCCGGGATGGAATCTGCAAAATTGGCAGTTCTGAAGATACTCTACCAACTAGCCAAGAACTATACATAATTTTATTTACAAATGGAAAAGCAAACAGGATACAAGAATAAAATACTTTGTGGTAAAAATGAAATACATATATATATATATATATATATATATATATATATATATATACACACACACACACACACACACACACACACACACATATTCTTACACATATATATGTATTTTGATAGGAATATTTGCTTATACTTTTAAATAAAATATATATTGAGCCTGATCAGGTAGTGGTGCAATATGGGATCATAAACACAACCCCATGGTCACTGGCTTGAGCCCAAGGTCACTGGCTTGAGCAAGGGGTCACTCGCTCTGCTGTAGTCTCCTGGTCAAGGCATATATGAGGAAGTAATCAGTGAACAACTAAGGTGCCAGAACAAAGAATTGATGCTTCTCATCTCTTTCCTTTTCTGTCTGTCCCTCTCTCTGACACTCTCTCTGTCTCTGTCAAATATATATATATTTATATGGCCTTTATATCATAGACATTGAGTGAAAAAGTTAGGAATGGACCCTGCTCTTAAAATGCTTCCATAAATGTTGAAAGAACAATCACTGAACAGATGGTTACATGAAGTGTATCAGTTTATATGAAAGTATGCTGCAAAAGCTCTGTGGAGAGTCATATAAATCAGACCAAAAATGCCAGAATAGTGAGACATAAATACTTCGATCTCTGCTTTTCCTAAACCTTTACTACTGACTTTTACTTAAGGGTATCCTTACTCTGGCTGTTGTGTCATCTTGGAGACTGTTTACCCTAAATGATTATATAGTGCACTCCAGTAGGGGGATTCAAATAATATAACAACCAGTTCTCTGCCCTGATGAACATTTTAAGTACAAAAAAATATATAATAAAAAATAATTATTTCATGCATTTAATACTTAAATAAGAACAATAAAAAGGTAAACAAAACTAGTCTGTTATAAAAATTTAAAATATTAATAAAAATATTAAATAATACCTGACAAAAAACAATAAAACTGTTATTTAAAATATTTCCATATTGCTTTTTCATTGGCATCCCCTCTTTTGCAATTTTTTTTACCTATAGATGGAATGAAGATTACTACTGGTGTTGAGAATATGCTATTGCACAGATAAATGTTAAAAAAAGAGTAAAGAATAAAAATTTGTATTTTCCACATTATGCGGCTGCCCAGCCATTCACCTTAGAGAAAACTATGATTACAGGTGCCATATTAATAACCAGTTGGCCATCTAACAAAAAATTAGGTATCAGTTCTATCGAACCAGTGCAAACTGGCTGAATCCCACCACTAGTTCACTCCCTTATTTCATTCAGATTCCCGCTCAGATAATCATCTCATCAGAATAGTTTATCTGGCCACTTTGCCCACCCATTTATCTATCCTAACTTTTTTTTTATAATCATGATGTCACTTCTTTGAGACCCAGTAGAAGGTGAACTCCATTTATATTCACTGATATTGTCTTTATTCCTATATCTACGATAAATTTTGTCAGAGATGACACTCAAAACAATTTTCTTAAACAAATGAATGAATATAAATATAATGTAATATTTAAAACATACGTAAAAATTAACCTTAAGTGGAGAAAGGGGGATGTGAATTTTAGGCAGACAAAAAGTCTGAGTCTATAACCAGACATTTTAGAAAATACAGTACATTAAAACAACTGAGCCATGTTGAGTTGTGAATGTGAAACTAAGGATGGGGCACCCACTATGAGAGGAGAAGAGAAATAATAATTAGTTATTAGGTCAGGTATATTCCAGAATATGCTGGAAGAGAAAAGACAGAATCAGATAGGCTAGTAGGGGGATGTGTGATAATCCTGATGACAAATGATGATAGCTTCTACTCAGAGAGACATGGTGTGCTAGAAATAGAATTGCATACCTTTTAATGACTTTGATGTTGAAGTGAGGAAAATAATCAGATCAATAATAAAATTTAATTTTCTTATTTGAAAAATGGTGTTATACAAAAGAGAAGAAAGAGCAGGTGATATGGATCAGGCATAATGATTGGAGAAGTAAGTATATTGAGTTTAAGGTGGTCATAGAATATCTAATTGGACATGTTTATTAAGAAATTTGCAATATGAATCTGAATATTAGGTGTGACTTAAAAACTGAGGATAGACATTTGAAAACCTTTAAGTGAAAGTTGATTTCACAGAAATAAATGAGATAAATCAGAGAGAATGTGTGGAATAAGTGACACTTAAAATAGGCTCTACAATATGGGTGAATATTAATTTTGTCACTGAATGAGTAATGCCACATTATTCATAGGAACTGAACATGTTTATATCTGATGACTTCTATTTAATAATGGTGCTATTCTTTATAGTTATGTGATATGCACTCATCAAACTCTTCCTTTCATCATAATACATTTATATACAACCCATACGTGTTTAATATAGACTCATTATTAAAAGTTATGTGACTGAAGACAAGCATACTTTTACTATCTGTGAAAAGAAAATGTGTGAAAGGAATTTATTTGAAAAGTGAAAAGAAAATCAGTATGGAAGTGGAGAAGTTAGTAAGGAGAACAGTTACAGTTAATAGGTGCACTATCCATCTTGTTATTAATATGAGTGTCTGGAACTTAATTTTAAGAAAAAAAACTTTAAGAAAATTTTTATTAAGCACATTAATATCATCTTATGTAAAGGGGACTATTGTATGTACATAAAAACTCATCAGACATTAGCTGAGAGATGCTTTGGAGATGTTAATTTCTTAACACTCCCATCATTTTCTACTGTATATAGGCAGAAACTTCACTTAAAACTGGAAGGTTTCCAGACAAAAGATGCTGATACAGGGTTTTGTTTATATTGTTTTATTTGATCAATATTATTTTATATATTAAATTAAAAAAATGTTAAAATATGAAAAAAAAATTTTAACAGCAATTTGATAATAATCAGTTCTTTTTTTTCTTCCTGTGACAGAGACAGAGAGAGAGAGAGAGAGAGAGACAGAGAGAAAAACAGGGACAGACAGACAGGAAGAGAGAGATGAGAAGTATCAATTCTTTGTTACAGCTCCTTAGTCTCCTTAGTTGTTCATTGATAGCTTTCTCATATGTGCCTTGAACCTGGGGCTGCAGCAGAGCAAGTGACTACTTGCTCAAGCTAGTGACCTTGGGCTCAAGCCAATGACCTTGGGCTTCAAGCCAGAGACCATGGGGTCATATCTATGATTCCACGCTCAAGCCAGTGACACCACACTCAAGCTGGTGAGATTGTGCTCAAGCCGGAGACCTTGGGATTTCGAACCTGGATCCTTCACATCCCAATCCGACACTCTATTCATTGTGCCACTGCCTGGTCAGGCAATAACCAGTTCTTTTTAATCTTCAGTCGACATGGGACTAATCTCACATTTTATTGCTTTTAAGGGAATTTAAACATAGCCCAGAAAAAGATCCCCTTCCCAAAATGTTATTTTAATGCATATTATTTTACCTAATATTCAGTAAGATATCATTAAACATTTATTACAATGGCAACAAAATATTTTATATTTTTTAGGTGTCAAGTGTTAATGATGATTATCTTTAAATTATTTATACTTAGAGTCTTTAGAGCTGGATGATTCAGAAAAAAACAGTGTTATTTTAAGTTAAATTTTTCTGTGTACAACAAATATTTTACTAAGGGATAATTTTAAAAAGATTGTAGTATACTTGCTATATCAAAATCTGTACATATACAGCTATATGACCATCATCAAATTCAAGGTAAACGCATATTAATCACCTCCAAATGTTTTCTCATGCCATTTTTTTCTGTGTTTACGTATGTATATATTAAGAACAATTACAATGACATCTACCTTATTTTTTTAATGAAAAATACACCACTATTAATAATGGACACTATGTTGTGCAGCACATGTCCAAAACTTATTCATTTATATAACTGAAATTTTATACCTCTTGAACAGTAACTCCCAGTTTTTCTCTATCTCAACCGCTGGAAACCACCATTCTACTTTCTGCTTCTGGGAGTTTGACTACTTTGGATACCTCATCTGAAGAGAATAATGAAACATTTGTCCTTACTTCTTTGAATGGCTTAGTGGTCCCTCATCTATCATGGGGGGGGGGTTAGGTTCCAGAACCCCTTGTAATAGATAAAAATCCACAAAATAGCGACCTTATATGTATTTTATTATTTATATATATTTTAAGACTTTATAAACCCTCCACACACTCTTATAAACCTTTTCCACACTCTTATAAACACTTCTTATGCTCTTAAACACATTCCACACTCTGAAACCAACATAATTTTAATAAGATAAAATTCTATATTGGTACTCACCAGTGAATATACTACAACTTGAATGATGAAGATGATAAATTAGCTGTGCAGTACTGATGATGATGAAGGTGTTGATGATGAGATGAATGTACTGTTCAGCCAAGGAGAGCATTACAGCTCATCTGCTGTATGCTATGTATTTTTATTTAATATTCTTTTAATGTGTTTTAATTAATATTTTTAATATTTTTATATTGTTTTCAATTTTTTAGGCTAAAAATGCTTATTTTATTGAAAAAAATAATTAAAAAAATAAATATATAAAAATATCTATATACTGCAAAATCCTGCGATATAGCGAAAAATCTGCAATACAAAATTAGATATAACAAACTATAGAAATGATCCCTGAAAGTATAGCAGCCCCATGTTCATTGCAGCATTGTTCACAGTGGCCAGGACATGGAAACAACCAAAAAGCCCATCAATAGATGACTGGATAAAGAAGATGTGGCACATATACACTATGGAATACTACTCAGCCATAAGAAATGATGACATCGGATCATTTACAGCAAAATGGTGGGATCTTGATAACATTATACGAAGTGAAATAAGTAAATCAGAAAAAACCAGGAACTGCATTATTCCATACGTAGGTGGGACATAAAAGTGAAACTAAGAGACATTGATAAGAGTGTGGTGGTTACGGGGGGGAGGGGGGAATGGGAGAGGGAAAGGGGGAGGAGAAGGGGCACAAAGAAAACTAGATAGAAGGTGACAGAGGACAATCTGACTTTGGGTGATGGGTATGCAACATAACTGAACGACAAGATAACCTGGACATGTTATCTTTGAATATATGTATCCTGATTTATTGATGTCGCCCCATTAAAAAAAAAAATTAAAAAAAAAATAGACATATACAATTTAAAAATCCCTGATACAGTGAGACCACAAAAAGTGAACTGTGATATGGTGAGTGACAACTATATTTCACTTAAACCTAATCTTCCCTAGATTCATCCATATTATTGCAAATGGCAAGGGTTTTCTTCTCTTTTATGGCTGAATAATACAACATGTATGTATATACATACCACCTTTCCATTATCCATTCATCTAACAATGTGCATTTAAGTTGTTTCCCAAATTGGACTACTCTGAGTAATGCTGCAATGAACATGGGAATGCAAATAACTCTTTGAGATCCTAACTTTAATTATTTCAGATATATACTCAGAAATGGGATTTCAAGAGCCTATGGTAGTTATATTTTTAATTTTTGAAGAAATTCCATATTGTTTTCATACCAGCTGCATGAATTTAGATTTCCACGACAATATACAAGAGTTCCAATTTCTTTACATGTTTGACAATACTTGTTATTGTTTGTCTTTTTGATAATAGCCATTTTTATTGGTGTGAAGTGTATTTCATTGCAGTTTTGTTTTGGAGTTACCTGATGATTAGTGATGTTGAGTAACTTTTCAGATACCTATGATCATTTTTATGTCTTCTTTGGTAAAATATCTGTACAGGTCTTTTGTCATTTTGTCAATTAGGTTATTATTATTAATATTGCTATTGAATTGTCATAGTTCGTATATTTTGGATATTAACTTCTTATCAGATTTTTTAATATCATTGTAAATAAATTTACTAGAAATATTAATGCAATTCACATGAAATGCCATGTAGAAAATACAGGAACTATAACTTCAAATATTCACAAATTAAGACGTTTTCCATTGACTACATGATAAATGTTAGAGGCTAAGTAAATTCAACAGAAATAACTTCATATAAGAATGAAATATTTAAACCAATCAACAATTCTCAAGAAAGCACATACCTTGGAGATAAATATTTCTTAAAGTTTATCTATAAGCTATTTAAACCAGGATAATCTTGGGTGCTTCTGAAAATATTTGATTCCCACATCTCATCTCCAAAGATTCTAATTCAAAACATTGAGTTAAGAACAAGAATCCTGTATTTTTTTACAGGAAATTCTAATAAAGGTGGTCTGTGCATCACCTACGTCGAGTTTGATTTCCATACTTTATGTTACTCTAACTATAGCACTTATCTTTCTTAAAAGAAAAATAATTATCTTAAATATCTATAATTTTAGCAGATAATACATAGCACTATATTAGGATATATCTTAAGTGACCTAATGTGACATCCACTGTTTAAAAACAAAGACCTACCATTTATTTACTGTTTACTACTGGTACTTGCCAACTATTTTATATTTATTTCATGTACTCCTCATATCAACCCTGAGATGCATGCTGAAGCTGAATGAAGTTAAATAACTAGCTGAAATCACACTGCTAATAGCAGCAGAGTCAAAATTTAAACCCACGCATCATACTCTGATTTCTAATTTTTACAGGTTGCCAAATGAAATGTTCGCTCTAGTTCTAATTTCTATAAAGAAGAATAAGAGCACAAGACACAAACTCAAAATTGGTACTATGATACCTGACCAAGCGATGGGGCAGTGGATAGTGTGTCGGAATGGAATGCCGGATGACCCAGGTTCAAAACTCCGAGCTGAGGTCACAGACTTGAGCACATCTTCATTTGGTTTGAGCACAGCTCACCAGCTTGAACTCAAGGTCACTGGTTTGAGCAAGGGGTCACTTGCTCTGCTGTAGCCCCCTGGTCAAGACATATGAGAAAGCAATCAATGAACAACTAAGGTGCCACAATGAAGAATTGATGCTTCTCATCTTTCTCCTTCCTGTCTGTCTGTCCCTATCTGTCTCTGTCACACACACAAAAAAAAGTTGGTGCTATTATGAGAAATTTTTAAAACAATGAACCTGGTCAAACCAAACGTAAAGTTCATTTTTATCACCAATGGTGCATAGAAATGCTGCTTCATGTTTAGACTTTATATTGAAGTTCATTTAGAAAATACTGAGTAAAAAGCATATGATGCTATGTCTTTTTTATTTTTATTTTATTATTATTTTTAATAAACTTTTTTTAATTACAAAGGACATACAATATATTAATTTCAGGTGTACAACATAGTGATTAGATATTATGGTTTACCAACACTGTGTCCCATATTATAGATTGCTTTTTAAGTTGACTTTTTTCTTTGTGGTATAAAAGCTTTTTAGTTGGTATACTCCCACTCATTAAAATTTATTTTTGTTTCTTGTGCTTTTAATGTATGCCCAAAAAATTATTGTCAAAACCAATGTCAAGAAGTTTTTTCCTTTCAAGAGTTTTTTAGTTTTGGTTTACATGCAAGTCCTTAATCCAAATTGAGTTAATTTTGTGTATGGTATAAAAAAAAAGGGTCTAGTTTCATTGTTTTGCACATGGATCTCCAGATTTATTTGTGGAAGAGACTATTGTTTTCTCATTAAGTAGTTCTGGAACTCTTGTGGAATATCAGTAGATTATATACATATGTGTGGGTTTTTTTCCAGGAATCTATGTTCTATATGCCTATTTCTATGTCAGTAACATATTTTTAATTAAAAATTAATTAAACATATTTTTATTTACTGTGGCATTATAATATATTTTGAAATGAAGGAGTATGATGTATCCAGCTTTGTTCTTTCTTACAAGATTTATTTGGCTATTTTAAGTCTTTTGTGGTTCCAAATGCATTTTAGAACTGATGTTCTATTTCTGTAAAAAATTTCATTGTGGTTTTCATAGTCTTTACAATGAATCTGTAGATCGCTTCAGTTAATATGAACATTATAACAATATTAAGTCTTTTAAACCATTAATATTAGATGTCTTTCAGTTTTTTGTAACTTCTTTAATGTCTTTTTTTTTTTCTCTCTTTTCTTAAGCTGGAAACGGGGAGAGACAGTCAGACAGACTCCCGCATGCGCCTGACCAGGATCCATCCGGCACGCCTACCAGGGGCAATGCTCTACCCACCAGGGGGCGACGCTTTGCCCCTCCAGGGCATCGCTCTGCTGCGACCAGAGCCACTCTAGCGCCCGGGGCAGCGGCCAAGGAGCCATCCTCAGCGCCCAGGCCATCCCTGCTCCAATGGAGCCTTGGCTGTGGGAGGGGAAGAGAGAGACAGAGAGGAAGGAGAGGAGGGGGGTGGAGAAGCAAATGGGCGTCTCTCCTATGTGCCCTGGCCGGGAGTCGAACCCGGGTCCCCTGCACGCCAGGCCAACGCTCTACGCTCTACCGCTGAGTCAACCGGCCAGGGCCTCTTCTTTAATGTCTTTTATCAGTGTTTTATAATGTTCAGTTTATAACTATTTTACTCTTGGTTAAGATTACTCTTAAGAGTATATTCTTTCTGTTCCCATAGTAACTGGGATTCTGAACAGACTAATAAAAAGTCAGAAGATTAAATATGTAATTAGAAATCTTGCTAACAAAGAAAACCTACAAAATGGCTTTACAGGTGGATTATACCAAACATTGCAAAAAGAATTAATGCCAATCTTTCTCAAACTTTTCTATAATATTGAAATGAAAAAAGAAGTTTCAAAGTAATTTTATGAGATCAACATTACCCTGATCAGAGCCAGACAAAGACAGAATAATAAATACAGGAACAAAAAGAAAAAAGTATAGGCAATATCCCATTGAATATAGGTGCAAAAATTTCCAACCAAATAATTTCAAACTATATTCAACAACACATTAGATAGACCATACACCGTGATGAACTGGGAATTATATCCGGGATGCAAGGATAATTTAATATCTATAACTCAATTAAATGTGATATTCACATTAACAGAATAAAGGATAAAACTTATATGATCATCTATCTCAACATGCATTTGACATACATCTGACAAAACTCAATAGCTATTGATGATGAAAACCCTCAATAAATTAGGTAAAGAAAGTATTTACTTCAACATGATAAAACCCTTATGTAACAAGTCCATAGTTAACAAAATATTCTTGAGCAACCTATAAATTCACATTCTTTCCACTTCTAAGCAACAAATTACTGGATTTCCCAGCTAGAGCAACTAGGCAAGAAATAAAAATACACCCAAATTAGAAAGGAAGAAGTAAAATTTTATCTGTTTGTAAATGATATGACCTGATATGTAGAAAACCCTAAAGACTCAACAAATCAACTGTTAGAATAAATGAATTCAGTTAAGTTACAGGATAAAAAAAAATCAAAATACAAAAATATCCTTTGTGTTTTTATAATTCTAACAATAAATTCTAAAAGAAATTAAGATCATTTCAATAACCTATTAAACTGTAAAGTGAATTATTTTATAGAAACTTAAGAATATATTTATTAATGTTATGCTAGCCAATTTTAATGTGATTACATCATATTATAGCAAACTGGTGTTGTCTTCAGACCAAAAATCACAATCAAATAATGAACTATAGGTCTGAGTGAATCACACAAATCATCGTATGCAATTAGACATACCTCTTTTATATAACTCAAGTTATTCAGTTCAGTCAGTGTTCTTAGATTTAGTTTCATTGTAGATTTCTTAAACATAGATCATTTGAAAATACCTTACGCTTTATATCTCATTGGATTTTATTAATCAATATTAAGAGTACATTTTTAGGTTGAAGTAGAAACATAACAATGTAGAGAACTTTTGGAATACATAACTACAATTCTATATATTATTAATATGTCAAAATAATTAAAATATTAAATTGTATTCAAACTATTGAACTAGAGAAGAGATAAGAAAGAAGTAATTTAATAGTAATTATCCAAAATATAATGTATTTTAATAGCTGTAGAATGTTATTTTCCACCTTGGATAGTAATTGGATATGAATATCATTATTTATAAACAGATTAATAAGCAGAGACCTCTGCTGACCATTGAGTACTGAAATGAGATTTAAATAGAGGAAATAAAACCCTGAAATTATATTTGAGTTAAAATAGAAACAATTTTTATGTAACTGGATAAATTAAATAAAATATGAAGTTAAAAGATGTCTAAAATGTTTCTCAAATATTTCTTTAACTCTTTCCCAACTAATTTTAAAGTTATAACGTTAAAGATGTGTCCCAAGTCGACTGTGAATCTCCACCATTTATTTCCTCTTAATCTTTGGGACTCTATCCGACAGCTTCTGATATCCCTCCCAACGACTCCACTTCTTAGTATTCATGCTCTTGTATAAACCCCATAGATTATATGAGAACTATACTTAGTGACTAATAAATGAAATATGGAAATTCATGAGTTATCACTTCTCCTATGAGCTGATAAGTAAGTGTGGCTTTCACCTGGATTCTACTCTTTCTTTATTTTTTTTATTTATTGCTTTTAGATAGAAAGGGAGAGAGGGAAACATTGATTTGTTGTTCCCTTTATTTATGCATTCATTAACAAATGAATGAAGTTTTGTATGTGTCCAGACTGGGATCACACCTATAACCTTGGGATATTGGGATGACACTCTAAACAACTGAGCTACTTGGGAAGAGCCTGCCCCTTTCTCTTGCTGATATTCCTTCTTTCTCTCTTGTTTGACCATAACAAGCTACCATGTTGTTTAATATTGTATGTAAAGAAAAATGTCTCAGGAAACTAAGAGACACTTACAGCCAACATCTACTGAAGAACCAAGGCCGCAAACAACCTGAGTATGAGTAACTCAGTGTTTTCAGCAACCATCTTGGTGAGCTAATAAATGAATTCTTCCCACTGGAGACTTGAGATGAACATACATTTGTGAGAGACTGAAAGCCAAGAGCTTTAGCTAAGTCACATTAGGTTCCTAGTTCACAGAAATAGTGAAATAATATATGTTTGAAGCCACTAATCTTTAGGAAAATTTGTTATTTAGCAACCAACAACCAAAATATAAGCTATCAACTATGAGCTAATTTATTTATCACCATAGAGTCATTTCTCATTAATATATTAATAAACAAACTTAAGTTACAATCCCTGATGTTTACTGAAATTCATGCCTGTTATTTCAAAATTCTCATTTTACATCTACATATGATACCTTATAGGAACCACAATAGCAATAAAAAATATAACTAACATTTTCCAATAAAATTTACTTTCTGTCTTAAACCTTAGTTTATGAGTTGACACCTTAATCAAACAATCTTTCTATAATAGTGTTTCAGATTTAGAAGGCATTCTTAACTTCTTTTATCTCTTATGAACCCATCATCTGATTTAAAAGTTACATAAATAAATAAATAGTAAATAAATAAAAATATACATATATACTTTATTTTATTTTAGTTTTAAACAACTTTGTAATATTTTTTTAGGTTGTTTATACTTGAGTATTAGTTCTGTCCATTTTAATTGCTATCCTAGCTTTTTAAGGATTATTCATTTTTGACAGGTCAATGAAAATGAGTTTAAAATCCTATAATTAATTTCAGGTAAAAATCAAATTGTTAACCTTATTTTAAAAATCTGATAGAAATACCCTTTTAAACTCTCATGTCTGAAATTTTGATTTGTCTTAGACATAAGCTTATTAAAGACAGTCACATTTTTCTTTATTTTTTTATCCTGAGACTTGATTCATTTTTTAAATAAATTCATGAATGAGATAAACAAATGATTGCTTGAACAGTCTTTTCTTTCTTTCTTTCTTTTTTTAGGTGAGAGAAGAGAAGAGAAAGGGACAGACCCCCACATGCACCCAGACTGGAATTCACCCAGCAACCCCTGTCTTGGGCCAATGCTTGGACCAACCAAGTTATCCTCAGTGTCTGGGGCTGACTCTCAAACCAATCTACCGAATGGCTGCAGGAGGGGAAGAAAGAGAGAAAGGGGAGAGGAAGAAGAAAAGAAGCAGGTGGCTGCTTCTCATGTGTGTTCTGATCAGGGATGTCTTTACTCCAGGCCAACGCTTTATTCACTGAGCCAACTGGCCAGGGCCTAACAAAGTCTTTCAAATTATAGCCTTCTTAATAGTTAGATTATGTAAAGAGAAGAGAAACTTTACTTTGTTAAATATGTGAACTTGTATAATGTGGATTTTAATCTCAACTTTACAAAGAATTTTTATTATAATTGAACCTAGAGAGAGAGAATATACATTCTAGAAACATTAGTAAAATACTGGAATGCAAGAGGGAGGAGAGGCACGTCAATAAAACAATTACAAAATGGGGGTTAGAAGCAAAAGAGGACATGGTAAGAAAGTCCAACATGTTCATATTGAGGCAGTGCCAATATCTGACCATTTGCTTCAGGAAAATGGCCATAGGTCAAACTACATATTTTAATATCTAAGTCTCTCCTGGTAAACCTTTGCTTTATAAGTTGAATGTCATGTGGCTACCACTAAGAGAAAATCCTGGGGTCTCTATATTCCACTAGTGTTTGTAAGTGATTGCCAGGGGGGAAAAAGAGTAATTCACTTATGGGATGATCCACTATTGTACGAAAATCAGGTTTGAGATGAGCTTCTGCCATATTCTTCTCTATCTGCTTTTATGTTTCATCACACAGTCAAAAAGAGCCATGAAGACAGTCAGAACTGTATGCCTCCCTTTATCATCTTCCTGTATGAATCCATCAGGAAGAAAATTTGAGGAATTTAGAGTCCTCAAATGTATAAGAGAATAATATTTCTACTGTGAATTTTTCTTATATTTTATTAAAAATAAAGGTAAGGGCCCTGGCCAGTTGGCTCAGTGGTAGAGCATTGGCCTGGTGTGCAGGAGTCCCGGGTTCAATTCCTGGCCAGGGCACACAGGAGAAGCGCCCATCTGCTCCTCCACTCCTCCCCCTCTCCTTCCTCTCTGTCTCTCTCTTCCCTTCCCACTGCTAAGGCTCCATTGGTGCAAAGTTGGCCCTGGGTGCTGAGGATGGCTCTGTGGCCTCTGCCTCAGGTGCTAGAATGGTTCTGGTTGCAACAGAGCAATGCCCCAGATGGGCAGAGCATCGCTCCCTGGTGGGCGTGCCGGGTGGATCCCCATCGGGCACATGCGGCCGGCTGACTGACTGCCTCCCCATTTCCAACTTCAGAAAAATACAAACAAAAATAAATAAATAAATAAAAGTAAGTTATATATAGGTGGAGATTAATTTGTCCCCTTTACTTTGCTTAGATTTACACTCTGTCTACTATGCTTATAAGTATCATTAAATTACCCTGGCAAATATAGATATTTGAAAATTATTAATTTAAATTTATTCTAATTTATTTGAAAAATGCTCACATTAAAAAATGAAAAAATACATAAATTGCATGATATTAATTTCTTACTTTAAATTCGGCAATATTTTCTTTGAATGTATGAATTATCAACTCTTTAAATTTTCACTATTTCTAATTAAATTTATTTTAAAGTATAAGATCTGAAAAAAAATAACCAACTTTACATGTTGGTTAGAACTTTACATATAGAGAAAGTTATAAAAGAAACACATATAAAAACTGCAAGTATAGCTATTTTTCTAGGCTTACTCTGTGGTAACCATGGGATACATTTATAAACCAAATGGAGCTAAGAATGGTAAAAAGTTTGAGATTTGTTCAACCTGCCCAATTTGCAAACTAAGAAGTCATCCTACCATAGCCTTATCTTTGCTAACAGAAAACAAGAGACACCCATATCATAGAAAAAAGACTTTATTATTTAGGTACAGCAATAATCATAAAGTTTATAATTACATCTCTTCCTTTTCTTATCCCCAGTTCACCTGATGTTTGTGAGTAGAGCTGGATGAAACACCTGTAGGGTGTTTGCATCACAAACGAGAAACCACAAAAAGATGAAACCTGTTTTTTGTTTTGAACTGCAAGCAAACCTGCCAATCTGTCTCGCAGAGGGAGAGCTTATCTTTGTTCAACTGAATTGCAAACAGTTTTGCCCTCAGTTCTGGAAGGAAACACTATCTTTATCTTCCAAGACTGTTTACTATACAACATCTTTGAAAAGGAATACAGGAAAAAATAAAAAGGCTACCAGTGCCACTAGTTGTCTGTTCTCTACTTACAAGTAGAGCAGTACTGCTGGAATATGAGACACAACAAAAACAGAAATAGCAACAAAGACAGTGAAGTATATTGTCTGAGTGAATTCTTAGAGATGGAAGGATGGATAGGGCTTTGACAAATATTCATTTGTATTTTCAATGCCAATATTTGAAATTCTCTCATAAACTAATTAATTATTAAATATTTACAAACTATACACTATGCACAGTTGCTTTAAATTATAATCTCTTATTTTAAAGAAAGCATATTTTGTTAAAATCAACATAATTCAGCAAATTGATGCCTGCCATTAACACATACATGTAGTTTAGTTATTATTTTATCTTCAAATTTAGTTCTGAATTAAGAAAAATTTTAAAATGGAGATAATAAAAAGAGAGAGAGTCTGACAAAGGAAATGTCTTAAAGAGTTCAGACATATCCAGGGAGAGGTTAACAGTAAAAAACAATGATTATAACTTGGATAATGTGTTGTTATAAACTTAAAAGAGCACAGGAACAAAGGTAGAAACTTGTTCTAATCAAACTTCTTTAAACTTGTGTTTGCTTTTTGGTTTTCTTTCATGACTTAAGTTGCTTTCTAAAGAAAATCATTCATAAGAGTAATAAGTCATGTCAATTTCTTTTTGGTTGAATGTACATAATTGAATATGCCATTTAAGAAGAGTATTCTCAGTAAATATTATAAGAATAGTTTCTTCAAACAACAGTAATAATGTTCTTCTGGCATAATAATTCAGACTTCTAGCACTGGAATTAGATAGTCTTAGTTTTAACCCACTATCACTTACTGGCTGTATGAATGTAGACAAGATGCTTAATTTTTCTGAGTCTCATTTGGTTCCTTTGTAAAATGGGGATTTGTACTTAATACATTTTTTTTTTTTTTTTTGGTATCTAACAAGTATGCATGCAAAGAACCTAGTGTTGTACTGGAAAGATTCTATCCAGTTTATAAAGGAGATGTATTGCCATAATTAGCTTAACTAGGTTTATTATTGTTTTAATGAGTAGAATAATGACTAATGACTTGAGGCTAACTATCTCTTTGAAAAAAAGAAAAAGCATATATTTTAAAGTAAAAATAATAATGAAGCTAGAAAGAATCCTAAAATGATAAAATATACACGGTATAGATAATTCTAAAAATTTTAAACTGAGATTAGTAAATTTTCTGAGAATAAAAATAAGATAAGATTCTGTTTTGACTACCTAATTTAAATCAGTTCATAAGAAGGCAACCATAGATATCAGGGAGCTGGAAATAAGCTATTTAGGACAATGAAGTTTCTGAAATATGTGTCTGGTTTAGGATTAAAAAGAAACAAAATATAAAAAGTAAGAAGATGGAGGTTATGTCTCACAAAATAAAAAAATGTAATCTCTTGTATTTTTATTTATAAGTTTATATTTATTCTTTGTATAGTTCCAAAGTCCACACTATTTTAAGACTGATGCAAATCCTTAGTATTTGCAATAGAAGAGATCACTGAAATATTTTCTACTTTCCTGTCTTTCTTTGTCTTAATTTTAGGCACAATTTCAGAAGCAATGCTGTCCAAGACTGAATAGCCAGAGATCTTATGTGGCTTAATATGTAATATCTACATAAAAACAAACAAATAAGCAAACAAAAACAATAACAACAAAACTTTGGACTGTGTTGCTAAATATGATCTTAAAGATAAGTAGAATTAATTCTTTATCTTACACATTTGGGGAGCCACTGAGCCACTTCACTCGCAGGTGTTGAAAAGCACCAAAGGCTACAGAATTAATATTAATATTTTAAGAGGCTTGGAGAACATTTTATTAATTTGGGTTAAGGTGTGCAGAGAAATTGTGAGAATAGTCTCTGTACTGTGTGATTGGCATAGTCAGGATGGCCCTTGGCATTGTATTGTAAATGCAAAGGGAAGGAAAACATGGATCCCCAGACATTCCACCACACCTGTGGGGAAAGGGGTGAATGGCTAGCCAGGTGCAGGGAGAGAAAAACCAAAATAAACCTTTTCTTGTAACTATGAGCCATTTGTGGGCATTTGTCCCCAAGGAAACTACCTCTCCTATGTAAATGTGTGTAGTTAACATGTGTGACTCAGGACACAGAGATAGCAGATGAACACTAGATAATATAGGAATGCCTTTTAATATGTAAAGAGACATCTTTCTACCATTGTGTTGGCTTGTAAATTTTGTTTTCCCCAAAAGGATGTATGGCTTGCAAATTGAACATGGTCCTATCATGTTAAAGGACATATGACTATAACCAATAGTGGTAAGGGGCTTCTAATTACAATTTTTTGCCCTGTACTTCCCACTTACAAAACTATAAAAACTAAGTAGAACAAAGGGCCGGTGCACTCTCTCCTGTCGGAGTTGCTGCAGCTTGGCCAACCTAGACAATAAAGCTTTGATGTGTAACCGATGGACCTTGTTCGTGTCTTCAGTGTTTCGGGTCCCTCTGGATTAGGCTTAACACATTGAGAAAAGTCAATTTAGAAATCATAATCATTGTATTTGAGAACCTTAGGTCTAAAATAATTCTGTTTCCAGATAAACAGCATTGAAAAGCGTCTTGACTTTTGATGGCGAACTTACAATACAATATGCAGGTGATGTATTATATAATTGTAAACTTGAAACATTTAATTTTATTAACCAATCTTACCTCAATACATTTGATAAAAAAATAAGATTTTTTTTTAAATTTCTGCTTTTATACTATGATCCTTCCATTACTTTCATAATCATCCTTCTTAACACTAATTAAAGTGATGTAGTCACGTATACTAATGATGGAAGAGAGTAAGGGAATCAACATACAGTAGAGCAAAACCACACTTGAGAAGGACTACTGATGAAATCAGAGTAGTTCTGTTGTAATCACCTAGAAAATCAACTGTATGTGTGCTTTATTCACCTTTGTGCCTCCACACATGCAAGGCATTGCCTATTCAGGTGTTCAAAAAAACTCACTGAATTGACTATTATCTGTTTAAAATTTCAATTAAGTTGTCAACCCTGCTCATACTTCTTTATCTCAGAAACTCCTCAGAGAGAAAGCAAAATGAGCTTGATGTCTATCTGTGGTGATGAAGTGGATAAAGCGTCAACCTGGAATGCTGAGGTCACCAGTTTGAAACCCTGGGCTTTCCTGCTCAAGACATATGGGAGTTAATGCTTCCTATTCTTCTCCCCCTTCTCCCTCTTTCCTCTCTAAAATAAATAAATAAAATCTTTAAAATATTTTTAAAAATGAGCTTGATACTAGTGGGGAAGGAGCTTATTTGCCTTTTAAATTGCTTATTTTTAATTTCAGTTTATCTTTTTCTTGTGAAATCAAAAGATTTCTGTGTTCTCTGTTACAACATCAGTACCCTAAGAAAAGTAGAATCGAATCAAAATACAATTTTAAATAATGGTAATTGTAACAGAGGTTGCTGGAGGAACTCTATATATATATATGTTATCATATTAGAAAACTTTATTTCATTTGTTATTTCATTTTCCTCCCCACTAATCTACTATTGACAAATCAATTCATTTATTTCACAAACACAACTGAATACTTACTTATTATTAGGTAGTCACATTGGGTGCTGGGGATTAAGTATTTAACAGGAAAGACAGTCTTTGGCTTTAAGAAGCTGAGATTCTCATCTAAAAGATAATTTAAAATAAAGATTTATATCAATGTCTGTATCATTAGATTGTAGCTATAGCAGGGAAACTTATCTCAATGTGGGGTTTATGAAAGAATTTCTAAGAAAATAATTTTAAGGAGTAAAGATGAGGAGGACTTAACCCATGGAAAGAAGAGAAAGTACGCCTGGCAGAGGAAGATTTGAAATCCTAAGAGTCACTATAATGGGCATTAGATCTCCATGACTTATTTATCTACTAATTACAAGTCAGTACCCTTAAACAACACCTTTCTTATTCCTCCATTTCTCTTCCCCCAGCCCCTGGTGACCAGCATTTTATTCTGTTTTAAAAGATTGTCTTATATTTAAAGGTTTTATATATGCATGAGATCATATAATACATATTTTTATTCTTCTCTATCTGATGTAGCATAATATCCTCAATGTTCACCCATGTCATTACATATGGCACAATTTCCTTATTTCTCATAACTAAATAATATTTCATTGTCTGTTTGTATATATATACATATACATATATATACATGTACATATGTGTGTACATAAATATTTGTATATATATAACATACTCTTTATTCATTCATTCATTGATGGACACTTAGGTTGTTTCTATGCCTTAGCTATTGTGAATAGTGAATAGTTGCACTAAATGTGGAAGTACATACATTACTTTAATATCCTGTTTTTATTTCCTTTGAAAATATACACAGAAGTAGAATTGATGGGTCTTATGGTACCTTTATTTTTAATTTTTAAAGAATTTTCTGTTGTTTTCCTTAGTTACTCTGGTAGCTCGCACTATTATCATGACACTATAGATGAATAATGGATTTGGGAATTATTTTAAGGGTGGAGTCAAGTCATTAATTTTAAAGAAAATAGGGTGGGGCAGTCACTTCAGAACTTTGATATGAGTACTTGAATAGAGTGTACTTTTTGCTGAGATTTGGGCTGTTTGCTAGATGCGTGTTTGTATATGTGTGTGTGAGGTAGAAGATGGGCAGGAGAAAAATCAGGGTTGTCCCATAAATTATTTTAAACATTCTACCTTTATATTTTGTTGAAAACCAAGGGGCTAATAGTAACTCAATAATCACATATATGAGAAAAAATTTAGAAGACTAGGATGGATAGGGGATCTAAAATAGATAATTGTTGGAGAAAATTGTCAATGTAATTTCAAACTGACTGAACATTTTAAAGTTTTTTTCTCCTTTAATTATTAATTTTTGTCCTAAATAATAAGTCTGTTAAATTGTTCAAATATCCAAATTTCCTTTGATAGATCAATCAGTTAATATTTATGTAATCCAAATAATAAAGATTATATATGAAAGGAATCAGAGAGGAGTAAGATTCAAAGATAAAGAAGTTATTCAGTTATTCACTTTGGTCTCCTAAATTTGACACCACCCTACCATTTTTATATGTATTTATGTGTCTGTTATTTATATTTATATTTATCTCTCTATATATCTATCTAAATGATGATATTGAACAATTTCAATTTATAGAAAATCTGATAAATTCAAGCCTTCTATATTTAATGTGTGAAATTCAAATGAAGGGAATTGGGTGGAGCTATTACAGCTGCAAACCCTGAGTGTGTTCTGTGACATGGCGTAGTGCTGTGGAATTGGTTATAAAAAAAGTGCTCAAGTTGTTGATTTTATTTTATTTTTATTATGATTATTTTTTTGTATTTTTCTGAAGTGGGAAGCAGGGAGGCTGAGAGACAGACTCTCACATGTGCTAGTCAACTTTGCTGCAAAGACTTGGCTGCAGGAGGGGAAGAGAGAGACAGAGAGAAAGGAGAGGGGGAAAGAGTAGAGAAGCAGATGGACACTTCTCCTGTGTGCCCTGATTGGGAATTGAACCTGGGACTTCCACATGCTGGGCCGACACTCTACTGCTGAGCCAACCAGCCAAAGTTCAAGTTGTTTTTAAAAAGCAATTCTTGCTCTGTATTTTTTTTTTGACAAGGAAAAGAAAATATATCAATTTAAAACCTTCTAAGTGATACATCTATTGCAGTATATAGTTGGCATCCTACTGTTAAGACTAGCATCAAATCCTACATCAGGTCAGCTATTACCTTTTTATTTAGTTCAAAATGACCTTCTAGAGTAGGCTACCATACTGTGCAATTCATATACAGTAAGGTAACTTTTAAAATGCTATCCATATATTGCATTGTGTTTTATAGGAGGAAAAGTCAATTGTATCATTGAAATGACAAATTTATCTGCTGCCAATAAAATATTCTTCAGAATTATATCTTTATATAATAACAAAAAGAATAGGCTTTAATCTGTGTTTGGGGTAAATAAACTTTTAATTATTATGCAATATATCTCTCATGTTCTCATATCACTGTTTTACAATGTATTTGTAAATATATTACCAATTTTGGTTTCTAAAAATGACTCCTAAAAAGTTTTTAATGTTCTTTAAAATCTGTAATCTTTTGGGTACATAATATACATAGTTCAATCATTAAATTATCTCAGAAAAGAAAATAATACAATTTCAGAAAAAATTGTTAAATTGTATGTAAATATTCTTTACTGTAGTTCTTTTTAAAATTTTAAATATATTTTTATCTTAGAGGTCCAGATCTGATTCTCTTGAATGTGTGTGTTTTAATATCAGTAAGTTGGACAACAAGATTTTAAATGTTGTATTTCATATAAGAAAAATGGAGAACATAAAACCTTAAAAGATGTTAGCAATCCTCTTGCCATGGTGAGCCACAAATATAATTTTTATAATTGTGCTGTCACTTATGCAAGTAATATATCTTGTAAGTAACAAAGTAGTGTTCTGAGTTTTATTTTTTTTAGTGAGTTTATTTAGGATAATCTACACTTCTTTCTGACCTTTATGTTTTGTGTTATACATTTTTATGATAACTGGCATCAGTTATATGCACAAACAGATGCCATTTCCTGAATAGTAATATGAGTTCTTTGAAACCACTTTCTAGTAGAACAAACATAACTGAAGAAAATTATATTTAACAAATTTTAATTATCAAAAATTTTCTTGAGCATATAAAGCATATGAATAAACTTTTTTTTTTCATGAACATGTAATTATCAAGAAGAAAAAGGAACCATGGCCAGATAGTTCAGTTGGTTAGATAATCATGCCAATACTTCCAAGTTGCAAGTTCAATTCCCAGTCAGAGTACATACAAGAAACAAGCAAAGAGGTCGTGAATGGGTGAAAGAACACATTGATGTTACTTTCTCCTTTCATCTGTCTATAAAGTCAATTAAAAAAAGGTGTTATAAAGAAATAAAAAGAGTGTACAACTTGAGCCACGGTTTGCTCTTTGCCTTCATGCTGAACCGTTGAACTCATTGTATCTCAATAAAGCCATGGGTTAATTTAGAAATAAATGATTAGGGAAGCATTGCATGTCAGTATCAAGGATGTTATTTCTAAATTATTTGTCAAAGAAAATATGAATTTAAATTGTAATTTAAGCCCTGGGTAGTTGGATCAGTGGTAGAGTGTCAGCCCGATGTGTGGAAGTTCCAGATTTGATTCCTGGCCAAGGCACACAGGAGAAGCACTCATCTACTTTTCTACCTTACCCCCTCTCCTTTCTCACTATCTCTCTCTTTTCCTCCTGCAGCAAAGGCTCCATTGAAGCAAAGTTGGACTGGGTGCTGAGGATGGCTCCATGGCCGCTACCTCAGGTGCTAGAATGGTTCTGGTTGCAACAGAGCAATGCCCCAGATGGGCAGAGTATCACCCCCTATTGGTCATGTCAGGTGGATCCTGGTTGAGCACATACAGGAGTCTGTCTTTCTGCCTCTCCACTTCTCACTTCAGAAGAATACAAAAAAAATGTAATTTATTTTCACTAGTTATAAATAAATACCTGATTCTATAAAGTCGATATTCCCTGCTATACAAAAGATGATAAAAAAAGTGCATTGTTGTTTTTCAATGAGACTTTTTCATAAAAACATTTGGTCATGAAATAAAATTGTTACTTCTTATTCTAGCACTAAATAACTTTTTTTGATGGATGTCAGTATCAACTTAGAAAAAAATTGTAGACTTCTTTTAGAAGTCAGGATAGGATTAAATCACCTTAATGATGTTACAGTATCTCATTTTTTTCTTATTGTCCTTTTATAATTCTATACATGCAAGAAGTATTATAAAATATGTAGAATAAGATGTTGAATTTAAGATTAGCAAAAAAGCTTGTTTGCTAAAATAATATTTGAATTTTACATTTTTAAATTTATTTTATTTTATTTTTTAGTAAGAAGAGAGGAGACAGTGACAGACTCCTGCATGCACCCCAACATGGATCCACTCAGCAAGTCCATGACTAGGGAGTGATGCTCTGCCCATCTGGGACTGTTGCTCCATTGCAACCAGAGTCATTTTTAGTGTCTGAAGTGGAGGCCATGGTGCCATCTTCAGAGCCCAGGTCCAACTCACTC